>NW_021604790.1:4176657-4191625 GCF_004785775.1 Grammomys surdaster | reverse complement strand
GGGAAAGGGGGAAGGGGAAGGGGAAGGGGAAGGGGAAGGGGAAGGGGAAGGGGAAGGGGAAGGGGAAGGGGAAGGGAAAGGGAAAGGAGGGGTTAACAGAGTCCTTTCAGTGGTACAGTGGTTGAACGTAGGGCAGGATCATTGCCACTGATCAGGAAAAGGCACCCGGACTTCCAAGGAAGCCAAGCCAACTGACTCTCCTTCAGTGTCTCAGTGATCCTGTCTGTACAGTGGGATGGTACCCTCTGCTGTAGGATGTGAAGCTGGAGCAAACTCTGTGGAGGGAGGGCCCATGAAGAAGGCCCCTGATTGTGACAGCCATTATCCTCATTCACACAGCTGTGACTGCTTGTAAGGAGCCCTCAGAACAGGACCGATTTTGACATTCCTTCCACAGAAGGGGAAGCACCGTGGGAGGTCAATGCACCCTTGCCTGAGATTCCAGCCGTGTCTGCCTACACCTCTAGGTGCCCACTGCACATAGCCTCATGGTCTTAGGAGATGCTCAGGTCTGTAGAGTTAACTGGAGGTTAACTCCATTCATATAATAGGGAAGTCTTTATCCATGCTGTGGGGAGACTTTCTAGTGGTGCGGCTACTTGGAGCTCACCTATGCTCCTGTAAAGAACCCCTCACCTTGGCCCTGTAGGCATTCCCAGTAAATTCATTGGTTCCCTCAGCTGGATTTTGGTGAATTGCACCTGAGTTTGTGGTTGGATCCCTATAAAGGACGGGGTAGCAGCTTGTTTGCGTTTCCCAGGGAAAGAGTTCTCCAAACAGCATTGCAGAAACAGCCGGAAGCTTGACACAGCACTGCGTTCTCTGGTATCCACGGAGGGACTCATGGCAGCGGCTATGGCTGCGCATGCTCACTGCGTGCCACACACGTGGATACCAACAGCAGTTTCTGCGGGACTCCGTCGCCGGTGGAGTGCAGCCCATGCAGGGAAGGTTTCACAACACCTATTGCAAGATATAGGCCTGCTTTGCATCATCCTGAGCTGCCCTTTGTTCGGCAAGCTCCTGTCGGAAGTCTCATGCTTTTATGGGCATATGTACTTAAAATGGATGCTGTAAACCAGAATGTGAAGTTAGCATATGTGACCTCCTGGATGAAACTTCAGGGTTTTTTGTTTTTTAAATACCACTCGGTGGGCTGGAGAGATGGCTCAGCGGTTAAGAGCACTGACTGTTCTTCCAGAGTTCCTGAGTTCAATTCCCAGCAACCACATGGTGGCTCACAACTATCTGTAATGGGATCCGATGCTCTCTTTCGGTGTGTCTGAAGACAACAACAATGTGCTCATAAACATAAAATAAATAAATAAACCAGCAGCTATCAACCTCCCTAATACTGCAAACCTTTAAAAAAAAAAAGTTCAAGAGATTAAACACCACTCAGGTCATACACCACTGTTTGTGGACTCCAGACTGGGACGCCTGGGCCTCTCTGCTCCTCTTCCACGCCCCTTCTGCTGCACTATCTGCATTTGTCCACTAGATGGGGCTTCAGGGCTGCTCACGCCTAACTTTACAGCACCCCTTCTGCTCCAGGGTGGGAGCAGGCTCGTTTCTGTGTTTCTTGCCTTCTCTTGTCTCTCCCTCCTGTTCCTCCTGCCCTGTCTCTTGTACAAATTCAAAATTCCATATCCTACAAAGCACAGGCATCCCTATCCAGGAATTCCCAAGAGGATACCCTGGGACACCGCACACCCACCTTAGTGAACTGGCTCCCCACAGCCTGCCACCTACCCTGCTGCTGCACAAACACCCCAGCCCGAGGCACAAGGAACAACCTTCACAAATGTGGATGATACTCCCCCAGGCTTCTTGTGCAGCTCAGTGAGGAGAGGGGAGAGTCTGTCAGTGTGAACCCCCATTCAGCCTGCTGGGAGCTGGGAGTGTTTATGTGTGACACCAGTACTGGCCTCTGTCTTGCCCAGCTCCTCCCACCTTCCTGGTCTTTCTGAGCCGTTCTCAATCTTAGCTTTACACTGTAAACGCCCTGTTACCCAGACCACACCGATAGCATGGAGCCCTGAGGTATAGAACTTTCTAGATCTTCCCTTTCTAGATGATCCTTGTGAGGGACAGCTGGGAAGTCCCTCATGTACAAGGCTTCAGATGGAGCTGGAAGAGTCTTTGAAACCATCTGGACCAGTTTAAAAAAAAGAACCCAGTAGAATCTTATTGTAAAACTCACCTTAATGTTAACAAACATTTATGCAGCACTTACTGGTGGCAGGTGCTATTCTATGTGCTTAGTATGCACTGATGCCCTTCATCCCTACTACGGCCTTGAGACAGTAAGTAAAATGAAGATGCCCATTTCATGGATGAGGAAACTGAGGCCTGCTGTGACAATGAGCTCCAAGGTCACACATAGCTACTTGGTGATGGCAATAATTCAGAACCTGGGCTGTGTGGATTTTGGTATTGCTTTCCTTAAAACTTCAGACAGATAACAGTCTGGGACCCTGACTGTCTAGTGCCACCTCCCTGGCAGAGCACTGGAAAAGATCCCAGAATTGAGGCCAGTGCTACGCTCTGCCTTTGCTGATGCAGGAGCCACTGTCTTTACAGGAGAGACAATGGCCGAAGTCCCCCAGGGAGTATACCATAGAGCTAGGCTCTGACCTCACAGAGTGACTTACTTTTCGTTGTCATAGTAAAGCTTCCCAATGGCCCAAGCCACAATGATGGGGAATGGCACACCTGAGGGAGAGAGCGGCTGTCATCAGAGGACCCCAGGGCAGTCAGGGGCCTACAGCAGGGCAGGGGTTCATGGGAGTTAAGCTCTGATGCTTTATGGCAACCCCACTATGCTCATCCCTAAGAAGGGTGCACATCCCACCATCCTGACCAGGCTAGCCCATCTCCTCAGAGAGGAGAGGCAGGGGCAGGGCTGGCCCAGCTCACCCCAGCCGATGCAGATGAACATCCACTTGTGCAGACGGTCGGTGGAGTATGTGAGCACAATGGCTGTGTGCAGGTAGCAGCCCTCACCGAACATCCAGAAGAAGTTGGTTACATGGAAGTAGTTGTAGGCAGCTGTCACCAACCTGCACCAGGCCTGCCCCAACCAGAGATGCCCATGAGCTGGAGGGTGTCCAGAGACCCCAGTGTCCATCCCTGAGGCTCCTTGGGGTCCTATTCCTGTTCTGTGGGTACCCAGGCCTGGCCCTCCTACAGAGTAGCCCTACCCTCGCACCTCTGACACAGGCTCAGCCTTCTCTGCTTCCCTAGCTGAGACGTACCACGTTGCTCTGGTGGACCTCAGGGCTCATGGTGAGCTGGACCACAAACCATGTGGCGTTGCGCAGGATGAAAGCCGAGATGAGGTTCCAGTGGATGATGTTTCTCAGGCACCGGATGCTCCTGGGGCAGCGGAAGAGGGCAGGTGGCCATAGCAACGGGAGGAGAGAGAGGATGAGGGCAGGTGCGAGCGTCCCTCCAGCCCAGATGCAGAAATGGAGGGACTGAAGCTTGGAGCGAGTGAGGCTGATGGGTTGGCCTGAACTCCACTGGTCCCTTCCTATGGGGGGCTACCAAGACATCTACTCCTGGAAGAGCCTGGTGCGGTCAGGGATCCCCCCATTCCCCACACCCCAGGATTGAAAGGCAGAGTGCTTGCAAACAGGGGAAACCTCCAACAGCAAACCCCATCTTGACTTTCAGCTTCCGGAGCTACAGCTTTTACCTATCGCTCGGGCTATGGCACACTTGAACTTGTGACAGGGATGTCACTTGATAAAACCCTCACCTCCAGGGATCTCCCTGCCTTAGAACCCCAAGATGATACAGATCAGCTTTAGGTGTTAACATGAGTGAGCCTGGGCTTTGTTTCTCCCTACCCTCCTTCCCCCAGCGGCTGCTAGGAGAAAGGACAGGCATGGCTCTGCAGAGGTCCTAAGAGACCCGAGCTTCACATAGATGATACTCTCCTAGTCAAATGAGAGACAGGTTATCCCTTGGTCAGCACCCCCACCCCATAGCTATGCTTGTGTCTTACCCACCTCCCTGAGTACGCTCAAGGGCCCAGGGGTGGCATGAGGCAGTGCCTACGCCTTCTCACCTGAGCCGCAGGAAGAGGACAAAGGCCACCAGGAGGGCCACCAGGGAGATGCAGTGGCCCAGGTAGTTGATGATGACGGCAATATGGTAGTGCACTTTGCTCTTCTTCTGAAGCAGGAGAGAGGGTAGAGGTGAGCCTCCTGCACAGCCACGCCTCTGTACCCATTGAACTAAACAGCTCTGAGAGGACAGCACCAGGGAGGGGTACTAGGGAAGAGTGGGCAACAGTAACAGGGTTTGCCCCGCTCCAGGGTGACAGTGTGAGCCACATGCTACCTTGGAGCAACACCATCCACTTGGGTCGGTCTCTGAATCTGGTCTGTCATGTGTTTCAGACAGATATGAACTGACAGATATGTCACATGGTGCTCCTGTGCCACAGTAACACTGCATACACCCACACATATACTCCAGTGTCCACAGATACCCATGTGTCGTTCTGTCCTGACACCACAGACCCCAGCCCTCCAGGGCGTCATTTCTCATTCACTTCTGAACGCTCCCATCTTCCTGGTCACACCAAATCTGGCTGAGTGAGGACCTAGGTTTGGATCCCTGACACCCTCATGAAAGCTGAGTGTGGCTGAGGGGATCTTTAACCTCAACACAGAGGATCAGACACAGGTAGATCCCTAGATCACTGGCCTGCCAGCCCAGCGACACTGTCAGCTTCAGGCTTAGTGAAGAGATATTCGTCTTAGCAGATGAGGTAGAAACCATTAAAGAAAGCATCCTACCTCCACCTCTGACCTCCACAGACATACACAGATGTGTGTTCCCCACGTGTATATATGAACATATACCTGTACCACACACATACCCCTGAAACAAGAAAGCACCAATCCCTTATTCTCAAAGCCTTCCCTCATCCCAGGCCCAGGGGCTGCGCCACGTGAACAGTGTTTCTCCATTTCTTCCCTCGTCCATGCCTCCTCCGTATGCTAACTCTCCTCTTTCTGAATTGAACTCAGAGTCTTGAGCAGGCTAGGCAAGTGCTCTTCCTACTGTCAGCTACATCTTCAGCCATTTCTAATTAAAAAACATTTTAATTACATTTATTTATTCAATGTGTGTGTCTATGTGGGAGCATGAGTATAGTCACGTGTGTCATGGCACGTGTGTGGAGATTAGGGACAACTTGTAGAAGCCAGGTCTCTCCTCATACCAGGTGATCATTGGGATTAAACTCAGTTTGACAAGCACCTTCATCCACTGAGCCATCTCTCTGGCCCCTAACTTTCTAATTATGAATATGTGGTGGACGGGAGCTACTGGCACAAATGTGAGAGCCTTCCCACTTAAGAGTTTTCCTCATTTGAACGCTCAAAGTGGGCCTGTGGGAAAAGCCGGAAAAGCATCTGTAACTCACTTTGCAGAAAAAGAAGCCCAGAAGTATGTTGATCTGCTCAAGATTGCTAAATTCAGCTTAAAGGATCTCTTACCTATACCTAAGGTATTGATGCTACAAATGGGTCCTTACGTCACAGGGGACCAGCTAGGACCCAGTGCTCGGCTCTTAGCAGATTCCCGATGCAAAACTCCCATTCCCACTTTCCTGTTCCCAAGAAGGCAGGGCATCAGATTAGCAGCTCATGCCGCTGGAGCCCTGGAACCCCAGGATGGTGAATGGAGACAGGGGAGGAAGGCAAGGGCGGGATGGTCCATTCTGACCTGCAAACACTGAGGGTCTCTAAGGGCCTGCAGCAGATGCCAGGATCCTACCAGAGGCTCCAGACAGACATGCACAACGCAAAGCCTGTCTGGAATCAACACTTGATTTCTTTTTATTAAATTTTCCACACTTCCATGCTGAGAAGCCCCTGGGTAATAACGGTATCTGTAGAACCGAGATGCTGCCATGCTCCAGCCTTCTCTTCGGGTCTAGGAGGGGGCGGGGGTGAGGGAGCCTCTACCCTGGCCCCTCTGTTTGTCAGAGTGAAGCTGGATAATTTTGAGAGGACCTACTGTGTGCTGGGTCCCACACCACCATCCTCAGTGAAATCTCTGAGGCTGGCCCCATAACCTTGTTTTCTGGTTGGAAAGGCCGTACAGTTGATTCAAGCTGTACAATTAGCAATCAGAACCTGGGCCAGCCTGGCTTTTAGGATTCTCTTCTCCTTATACCCATAGGGTATTTGGGGGGGAGGCAAGAAGGGATTGGGGGATAGGAACCCCCGGGGGGGGGGTTCCTCTTCTCTGCTGTGTCTAAGATCTTGGTGGAGGGCCTTCTGCATCAAGAGTGGCTCACTAGTATTTTTCTTCACGAAGGCTGGAATGGAAAAACAGAGCCCCAAACCACAGGGGCAGAGACACAGCTGGGTCAAGCTCTGGGTTCCGCTCGACCCAAGGGTCTGATGCAATCGAAGAACCAGAGCACCAAGACAGCCGCAGGGACAGCAGTGTCACAGAGAGAGAGAGAGTGCCAGAGATACCCCAAGACACGGCAACTGCTGTGATACGAATGTGTTCCTGAAGCTTAAAGGCTGGAGACATTGTGTCCGGTACAGAGCTGTTGGATATGGGGGTCTCTCAGTCAAGTGGGGGCCTCACTGCAGGATCTGGTTCCTTCTAAAGGGATGTGTGGCCCATTTGCTTTCTCTCACCCTTTCTTTGCCTTCTGTCATGAGATGATACAGCAGCAAGGCCTTTGCAAGATACTAGCCCTCCAACCTTGGATGCCTCAGCTTCCAGAATCAAAAGCCAGAATGTTTCTATTCATTATAGATGACTTACACAAGCTGGGTATGTGGCTCAGTTGACACAATGCTTGCCTACCTCGAATGAAGCCCGGGGTTCGATTCTTAGCAATTCATAACATGGGAGGTGATGCCAAGCATCTGTAAGATCTTGGGCGGCAGAGGCGGAAGGACTGGGAGTTCAAGCCTCAAAATATGTCTAGATTGATTTGTTTTATCTTTATGTGCCTGAGTGTGTTGCTCGCATGCATGTATGTGCCAGGTGTCTGCAGAGGTCGGAGGAGGGTGTTGACTCTCCTGGAACTGCAGTTACAGATGGTTGTGAATCACCATGTGAGTGCTTGGAATGAAACCTGGGTGTGAGCAAAGAGCACGTGCTTTTGACTGCCGAGCCAAGAAATTCTGGGGCATCTTGGTATTTTAGCAGTCCATTCCAACCACTGCCCCACCTCGAGCCCTGGCTTTTCAGGAGGCTGTGTGTTATCAAGTGTTCTGGATGAGATTAAGCAGGTCTGGAAATCTCAGGATGGGATGGAGGGTCTCCAAGTTCCTTTCTAACTCAGACCTTCAGAGGATGGGATTTCCAGGATCAGATGGGGTAAGGGGAACTAAGCATAGAGAGGCAGTGATAGAGGAAGCCAGATATTCATGCATTTGGCAAACATCATTTATGGAAGATTCTTCGTGATAATGCTGTCTGTAAAACCCAAAGACAGAATGAAAACTGGCCTGCTAGGTTACGGCACATCTGGACTGTGGATAGTATACAAGCCTAATGAGAATGAAGAGGCTTGCTCTAAACTGACATGGAACAATCTGTAGGATAGATGGCCACATGAAGAAGCAGGCATCAAGTAGTTTGTATGACAGGTGATGTCTAGGTAAGGCCAAGAACATCATGCAGAGACACATTGACCCGTACCCGCAGAACACGTGAGCAGCTGGCTGGGGATGGCAACGGGAGGGGCGCTTCTCCATGTATTCCCGTTTGGACCTTTTAAATTTTGCATTCCGGATAAGCAACAGCTGCTCAAAACCACTGAAGTTTTGCAAAGCACCTCTGGGACTTTTTAAAACTGCATCAGTGCCCCACTTCCAGCCTTGGTTCTGACACAGGCTCTCATGGCTGGACTTTGATGTCAATCTTAGTTATCTGTGGATCCAGCTACCGTTGGGCTCAGCTGTACCCCAGCCCTGTCCCACACCCAGTGCAAGCAGCCAAAGACAAGTGTGAGAGGAAGGGAGAGAGGGAAGGTGGGAGGGAGAGGAAGGAAGGAAGAGAGATGTGGGGAAAGAGAGACAAAAGAAGAGGGCCAGGGCTGAATTCCCTACGCTATGCATATTCAGAGACTCCCCACCAGCTTCTATAGGGTAAAGTCCCAACACCAGCATCTGGAAAGTTCCCCAGGTCCCAGCTGCTCATGTGGCAGCCATTCCCCCCCAACCCCCACCTCCGCTCCCTGCTTGTGCTGGCAGCGCTGGTCTGCTCCTCAGGATGGTAGCCTATCCTCACCTCTTCGTTGAGAATCTCCTGGCACTCAGAATAATTCACACGGGCTGCCCAGCTGCCATTGGCCAGGCATTCCCGGTAGCCATTGTCTAGGAATAGAAGAAAACCTATGTCAGAAGAGACGTCTGTCACACATCTGAGCTAGCATAGGGCCTGCTGGCTGGAAACCCTGGAATTAAATTGGGAGGGGAACTTCCTGATTACTCCATACCCAACCTCTTTCTACTTCCTGTACCACAGAGGTTTACATCTGTACCCTACAAGCAGTCCACAGGGCCTTGGCCCTGTCAGCCCAAACTGGCACAGATCATGCTCTCCCTTTACCCTGAGGGCTGCCTCCCCAAACTCTCTCCAGTGGTAAATGTCCTGGTTGCTACTCTTCCAAGATGTTCTTGTTTGGGGTCCTTCATGAAGACAGAGAACGACACATGATGTGACTTGAGACACACTGGGCAGCTGGAAGTGGTGGTATATGCTTTAAGACAGAGGCAGGCAGGTCTCTGTGAGTTTCAGACCAGCCAGAGCTACATAGTGAGACTGTCTTTAAAAACAGACACATGGCTGGGATCTGGTGGATGAATGTGCAGTGACTGCTCACCTGGGTGGTTTAAATGATGGGGCTCCTTGTGTTTGTCTGTCTGTGAGGAATTCTTACACTGGAGCGTTCCCCATGGGGTCTAACTTACAGAGGTCCCAACAGTACCATCTCTCCACAGCCTTATATTGGAGGCTCCACAGGGGAGGCCTTTTAGGTAGAAAAGGGCAGATGTCAGGGGTGTGCTGGGGATGGCACTGAGTGGGTCTCATGGTCAGGTAGCTTGCTACTAGGCCTGCTGCTGCTACTGCTGCTGCTACTGCTGCTGCTACTGCTGCTGCTGCTGCTGCTCTGGGCCTGGGATGTGACATTAGAAAACAGGTCAGAGAGTGGATACTAAGGATGGTGGATCCTGTGACTGTCAGAATGGACTGCAGTTAGACTGTCTGACTTCCTAGGGAGGCTTGGAGGGGCCTTAGGGATGCTTTACTTAGCTTTAGGGCCTTGGGAGGGGCAGGGCTGCCCAAAGAGCCCCTCTTATCCATTTTTCTGCATAGCCATTTGGGTAGCAGAGCTGGGAAAATCTATCAGAGAGGGAGACCAGGAGTGTCCCACACCCTCTCTGGCATCAGTATTGTTATCCACACTTCATTGTATTTCTGGCTCTCACTCCAGTCTTTCTTTCTATAGTCCGATCTGTGGCTCCAACTGACCCACAGGCTGGAAGAGGGCAGGGTACGCTGCCAGAGTCCCAGGCCCTGGGCTTGGAGCCCAACAGGGGCCAAAGGCATAGCTCTGCTACAGCTGAGCAGTTAGTGCCCCTCACCCCCTCCATTTATTTCTAAAGGTGTAGATGCTCCAGTTGATGCCTAAGGACCATTATCAACTGGGGGCTGCCTCCCTGCAGCATCAGGACCAGAGGTAAATGTACAGTGAGAGGCCAGGGGGGAATTAAAGCTGCCCCAACAGAGAGAGCTGTTCTGACTTTCTAACCAAAAAGGCTGTGGTCTCCTCTCTAACTGAGAAGCTGCTCTGGCTGCAGCTAGCCAATGGGGAAAATTATCTTTATGGATTTTCCTAGCTCTGCTTGGCCTCACCGTGAGCAAATCTGAGTCCTGTGAAAGCTATGATCTGGATAGAGTCAGCAATGAGGCCAAAGGCTCCCCATTGGTGTTAAATAAGAGCTGATTCTCAAGAGATTCACAATGAGGTTGTTCTGGGATATCTGTGGGGATAGGAGGACAAGAATAAGCAGGTTGATTACAGCACACAGTATGGATTGGATGTGACCGGCACTAACCAGAGGCTGCTTAGACTGTCAGCATGAAAGGGGCTTATGGCAGGATGGATTGGGAGAGCATAAGGCAGCAAGAAGCAGCACAAAGCAGGGCTCAGAACAGGGCCCCTTGAGCTACAGAGTCTGGGTTCAAATGCTGGCACTACCCTTACAACCTGTGTGACCTTGGGTGAGTCACTTGATCGCTCAGCCTCCCTGACTTGAGATACAGCCATCTTGAAAACACTCTGGCCTCTTTGGGTTAGTGTTTTTAGTTAACAGTTGGAGCTATACCGGGCATATGGTGTCAGCCCGGTGTCTATTATTGTTGTCTCCGAGCTGTTTTTATATAACCTTACATAATAGAACATATCATTTGTCTCTATCCAAGGGGTGCAGGTAGGGATTTAAGTCTTCTTTGTTCAACAGCTTCCTCACTTACCCCCACCTAAGGGAGGTGTCTGGAGCTGGTCCACAGGATGGACCATCGGAAGCAGCAAGCTTTGGCCCAGAGGGACGAACTGACCCTGAAGGAAAACAAGTCTGGACCACAGGGGCTTGTTGCCAGGGAGGAGCCAACCTCCTTGTCTAATTGCTGAGCTGAGCAGTCCTCCTAGAGGATTATGGGAAAAATAGATATTTTTGGAAATGTTTCCCATCCCTCTGAAGATCTGATGCCGCAGGAGGGAGAACGGTAAGGAGCAGCTTGGAAGTCCTAGCAACACCTCATCAGTAAATGAGTTAATTAGAAGCTAATGACTAGAAGCAGCTCTGCCCCCTCCTGACACCTTCGAGGGCGCACTCCCATCGTCTGGTTCCAGGGGCATCTGCATGGGGAGTCTGGCAGCCCATGCCAGGAAAACCAACATCTCAACTTTCTCCTTGGAACTACTGGGTGATCAAGAGAACCCAGGGGATACCTCACCACACCCCCAACCAACCTGCAGATAGAGAAACAAAGGTCCAGAGACGGCCCCCAAACCAAGGACTCTTGAACTCTGGACAGACAGAGATGGGGCTGGAGTGCAGGATGCCCGGCTTCTGTCGAAGGCAGGGCCCATGGGTACCATAGCATTCAAGCACTTGCAGGAGTATGTCCAGTCAACCTTGGTAATCTGAACTGAGGGCACCCATGGAGAATGGCTGGGGCTGGCTGCAAAAGTGAGTGGGGCTGTAACCACAGACAGCCTAGTAGACTTGAATCAGGCCATGGTGAGGCACAGAAAGATGTAACAGAATTGAGTGGGGTGTAACAGGATCAGACTGGGCACACTAGGGCTTAGACTGGAGCGCCTGAAGCTGGGCAGTAGACAGGAAGATGAGCGCTTTAAAGGTGACCAGACCGGCCCTGATGCTGTAGTGATGGGAGAGAGACCTCCCAGGGAGCTGTGTCAGTCCATGCTGCCACCATCCTGGGACAAGGGTGGGATGGCATACAGAGCAACATGCAGCCCTTAGAACCCTGAGTTCTGATTCCACCTTCGGGTACTGTGACTCTGATTAAGTTATCCATCAATCTATGCCTCAGTTTCCTCTTTACAAAACATGCCCTAGTTGGAAGCTAGCTGACTATGTGCCACAAAGTCTCCTCTTTGACCTCTGACCTCTACTTTTTCTTACCTGGCCTTTCCCCCTTAAGCCCCTCACCCACTCTAGTATTTCTTCTCTCTCTTCTCATGACCTTCCCATGGCCACCCTTTCAAACCCTCCTGTCTGTGTTCCTAATCTTATCCCCTTCAGCCATCTGGTAAATGAAGGAGGGGTAGGAGAGGTTTGGGAGTTTGGAGTGGGAAGAGGTCATCAATCCTCTAAACCTCAGCTGAAGAACCCGGAAGGCCACAAGAAGGGAGAATGTACTGAGGTCACCGAGTGAATCTTGGCATGGGTCACCTGGTATCTGGTCACTTTGGCACATGTTTGGAGCTTGGGGATGACCTATCACACCTTCAGGATTCACACAGGGGCTCCTATCCCCCAGGGACCAAGGACTCAACCTCCTTTGTATAGTCCAGGGCCCCTGGATTCCATCTGTTTTTCTCTTGAGAGCAGGAACTTGAGTCATTGGCAGGAGAAAGCAAATTAATTCTGAGGGTGGCAGATGCTATAGCAAGGAGCTGCAAAGCCCAGCATGAAGGCGGGGCCTCTGGGGAGCAAGGTGTTTACACTGGGATCCAGTCTCTGCTCAGTCCATGGGTCAGCCCTGCCCCACCCCCACTACAGCTGTGGGCCTGGGATACTTGGATACAAGACACTTTCTATTGTGGATTGGGCACTCTGGGTGCCCTGTCTCCATGGAACTTCCCTGCCCTGTTAGGACAATTACCCACCTATCTCGGGAGTGGCTGGGGCTCCATGGGACTAACCAGAAGCTTGTCAACTGCAACTACAGAAGAAAGGGTCAGGTAGACCTGCGTATTCCAGCTTCACCCCCTATCGGCTGGTGACTTGGGCAAGTTCTCTAACTTCTCTGAGTCCAGGTGCCTTGGTTATATACCAGGTGTTTCCTCTGCCAGAATCATCAGGAGCAAGCAGAGAGCAGAGCTGGCTCTAGGGGCGACGCTGACCTTCCCTTCCACCTCCACACTGAGGCGGGCAGCCCCAGCAGCCCACCCTCTTCCTTTCTCCTTACTTGTGGTGTTGTAGCGGACACCGTAGAAAAAGGCAGGGCAAGGTCGAACCACCAACTGACCGGCAGGGCTCCTGGGCCAGCAGGTGCCAATGAGATCCACGGAGGCATTGCACTGCAGGCCTAGGAACAGAGACAGCTGGTGAGAAAAAAGCGAGGTCCTAGGCAGAGGGAAACCTCTCTAGAGATCTGCCCATCCTCAGCCCTAGCAAAGACAGAAAAAGCAAAGCCTCAGCGTGGATACCAGCTGAGCCAATACAGGAATGTGGATTTGCTACTACAGCACTTGGGAGACTGAGTTCCAGAGCAGAACAAAGAACTACAGTCCCGGCTGGCTTCAGATCTGTTGTTGGTGAGGATGCTTTCCTCACCAGGGCTCAGGCATTCATCCAGCACGGTGGAGGTTAATACGCTGTCAGGGTCCAGGGAAGGAAATGCCTAACATAACCTTCTGCCGAAGACAGAGGCATCTACCTCTGTCCTTACTTTTAATAGTTCCTAAATACACTTCTGCTAAGGCCAGAGGCGGGAAGGAGCTAAGGGCGGCTAGCGCCATTTGATGTCAAGACCAGCTAGAGCAGCCAGGCTCCGCCTGGAGGAGTCTCCCACTAGAAACACCATCCCCTAATGTCCCCCGTTTTAAAGACCCTAATCAGACTCTGACTGAGTCAGAGGACTCACGAGCAGGGACGAGCAGGACCCACGTGATGGTGGGTGAAGCAGAATGGCAAATGTCCTAGGGTCTTACCTTAAATAACCTACAGTCTATTCTGGTCTTACACGACCTGCCCATTTGGGCGCTAACTTCCTGCTTTAAAGAGAAGGAACATTGAAGGCCCGGGAATGCATAGGGGTCGACCCAAAGTGGCTACCAAGAGGCAGAGTAGATTTTTAACCCTGGGCTTCCGGGGCCATCCAGGAGCTTCCACTGCTCCACAGAGGTCTCTGGCCGGCATCTGTCTTTTGCAATATCTGGCTGGTGCTCCCTTCTCTCTGCGCCATATTCCTTGCGCTTGTCCCCGACGCTCACAGAAAGCTGCTGACGTGACATCGGGGATACAGCGACCTTTATATTAAAAGCCCAGAAAATCCTGGAGCATTAAAGTCTCTGAAAAGCTGCAAGACTGGAGAAGAGAGGTGGAATGAACGGGGTAGGCAACAAAGGCACCAGTTTCTTCCAGAGAGCAACACTGGGACCTGTGGGTGGGGCAGTATGGGAGAGGGCGGAGTCAAGTGTTTGGGGGCCAATCAGGAGCTGCGGCCGGACTCTAACGTTGCATTTAGTTGCTGAACTGGCATTAGGGTTTTAGTCTGCCGCTAGGAGCTCCAGGGTGCCGGAAAAATGAAAGAAAGAAGAGCACGGACCCAGCAGGGAGCAAGCAGCACCTCAGGGCCTCAGAAAGCGCTGCTCAGCACAATTCCAGTCCCGAGACCACCTCCCCTGAGTCCCTGCTGTTCAGTAACCTGCAGCTTGACCAGCGTTTGCAGCTCACCCTGTGGACCACGCCAGGGAAAGAGAGCAGGGTCCCTGGGGATCCGCTGGACCGACAGACAGGGTCTCTGAAGAAGACCATAGATAGATACGACATGGGAGGGAGGGGACCAGCATGAATGTTACCAGGCATTATGAAGGGTGCTTTGCCATCCACCCAGTCACTCTGAGGAGGGGAAAAGACAAAGCTAGCAAAAGAACAGACCAAGTTTGGCGTGTGTTAGGGAGACTGGGACGAAAGGGATAAAGGATATGCTAAGCTCGGAAGGGCAGAGGAAACGCCTCAAGGAAGGGGTGCAAAGAACAGGAACTCTCACTGGCCTGGCCTGATGCACCCAAGGATCTCAAAGTCTAGGCTGTTGAAGCTTGGATTATTTTAAAATTTTAATCCCCCCCCACCGTGTGTGTGTGTGTGTGTGTGTGTGTGTGTGTGTGTGTGAGAGAGAGAGAGAGAGAGAGAGAGAGAGCGAGAGAGGGAAAGAGAGAGAAAGAGAGAGTTCATAAGTAGAGGACAGCTTGGGAGAATCAATTTTCTCCTTTACAATGTTGGTCTCTTACCATGTTGGTCAGGTGAATGGAACTCTGGTACTCAGGTTTGGTGGCAAGTGCCTTAGCTCACTGAGCTGTCTCAGCCAACTGGTTGCTTGGACGTTTAGGTTAATGACCCCTACAGGTACGACTTCCTCAAACAAACACTCTCTCCTCCCCTCCCTTCCCCTCCCTTCCCCTCCCTTCCCCTCCCTTCCCCTCCCTTCCCCC
>NW_021604790.1:4140185-4176557 GCF_004785775.1 Grammomys surdaster | reverse complement strand
CCCCTCTCTTCTCCTCTCCTCTCCTCTTCTCTCCTCCTTTTGGATAGGAGGTGGTACTATCCTACTTCATCATCGTTTTGAGAGGGAAGCAGTTTGAATCAGGCCAGGCCAGCCTGCTAGCTAATCAGACTCTCCAGCCTGTGGCAGCAAAGGTGAGCTGTGGTCAGGATGCTATCTCATCCTACAGCCAGCCAACTACCTACGAGCCCCTTCCTGGTCAGCTGCCAAATGGACAGGGAAGAATACAGGAGGCTTTTAAAGTGACTCTTATTTTCACAGGATATGTCTTGCTCATATTTTTCCCCTCCTCTAACTCTTCCTAGGTCCTCCCCCCTCCCTACCCTCTCTCATGTTCTTTCCCACTCTTAACAAAACCAAGCATAATTCAAATACTTAACTCACCCAAGAAATGGTGTGAACTTGGGATAGAAAAATGAATAAAATAAGATGTCCGGCCCTAAGGGGGCTTTCACTGTACTGAAAGACACAGTGAACAAGCAAGCATGTGCTATCCAGTAGGGAATACTACAAATAATGAACGGAGAAGAAGACAGACTGTGCTATTTTAATTTGGCATTTTTCTAAAGCACTAAGTTTAATCACAGTCTTGGAGGGAGGGAGTTGTGTATACACGGAAGATCAGGAGCAGCCAGTCCCAAGGTCCCAAGGAGGTGTTTGCTGAGGTATCCGGGGTTGTCACTTGTCACTGTGTCATACGGTTAACAGATAAGGACTCTTCCAAGGTTGTCCTAGTTACTGCTTGTGTACAGTTGGACACTGATCTCTTCTGTTAAATTGACCCCACAGTTTCCTCCCTATCAAAATCAGTGCTCAAGGGTGTTCACAGGACCCTTCCACTGTAGGTAATGCTCCTGCCCAGGTGTGAGAGGATCTCCTATTACATGCTTCTGGGCGAATCACAAAAAGCTCTAGGATCTGGCATCCCCCTGCAGCTAGAAAACCCATTTACCCATCTGGCTTGAGTCAGGAAGAGGAACTCTGGGGCTGCCTATGGGCAGCCTCTAAGACAGGCACTCCTGCCAGTGGGAGGCTGGTGCCATGAGATGAAGGGGCCATAGCTTTGTCTGGGCCACATGGCATGGAGAAAGGCACACAGGCAGGCAGACAGGCTCGTCACCTTGGGTTAAGCTGTAAAGAAAGGCAGGGCAAAGGTAGGTGTCTTGAGGCAGATGGGTTTCTGAATTCAAGGCCAACCTGGTCTACAGAGCAAGTTCCAAGACAGTCAGGGCTATACAGAAAGTGTCTCTGGGGACACACCAGGAGAGTAGGTAGGAGTCCATGAGCCCTCCTGTTTTGTGGCCCTGAACACTCTTGAGTTTTACACTCAATACCTAGTAGAGGTCCAAGCACACAGTAGGTGCTGAAGAAACTATAGGACTATATGCAAGCTCAGTATGTGCAGGGAAAACTTCAGGGGTGACACTGCATCTCCAAGTGACTGAGGACACTGGGCCGTGGGTATGACAAATCTCTCTCTCTCTTTTTTTTAAATACCCAGGCCAAACTGGGCATGATGGCACACAACTTTATTTTTTTTAATTTTTATTTATTTATTATATGTAAGTACACTATAGCTATCTTCAGACACCCCACAAGAGAGCATCAGATATCATTACAGATGGTTGTGAGCCACCATGTGGTTGCTGGGATTTGAACTCATGACCTCTGGAAGAGCAGTCAGTGCCCTTAACCACTGAGCCATCTCACCAGCCCGACAGATCTCTTAAGTGACCACATAATGTACTAAATCTGAGATCAGTGTCCAGTTGGCTCAGTTCTTGAGGACAGTGCTCGGTAACTGTGCTCAGGTGAGTTAGTCAACTTCTCTAAGTCTAAGCTTCCTTTTCCTTAAAGCAGAATCAAAAATCCTCGCTGACTCCAACGTGATGACTGAATGAGGCTGAGCACTTAGAGAGGCGCCCAGCACAAGAGGACATCCACACACGCTAGCTACCGTTATAACAGTTGTCAGTCATTGACACCTTAACAAGAGGAAGAGGAACCGGTGACCCTGGGTCCTCAAGAGCTCTGATTCCACTTGTCTATGATGTTATTAGTCCGTAATTCTATTTCTTCCTGGCATAGACATACTCATGCCATGATTTTATAAGGAGCCAACTCTGTAATCTGTCACATGATGGGGCTTTGGCCATAGGAACCTAGCCCCTCCTTGCTTTCTGGCATGAAGCATGCGCAAGGCCCCCAAAGGTTTGAGCACAGTGCCAGCCACTCCGGCCAGACATCCATCCATCTGTCCCGGGCCTTTCGCCCCACCCTCACCATCTGTCTCTGCCAATGCCCATCGGTCTGGGTTGGTCTCAGCATCAGATGACAAATGGCTGTATCGGAGGCCGTTGTGAGGGTGATGGATTGCATCCTATGAGGCCAGGCAGGCTGGGATGGGGGTGGGGCATCATCCAGTGCAAATTACGGAGGAATGAACGCCATTCATCACAGCCTGCTGCCTCCAAGGACAGGTGACACCTGTGTGGCTCCAGGGTGTCATTTCTCTTGAACACAAGCAAGTTAACTGAGCCTGACCTAGCCTGGGGTAGAGAGGAGAGAAGGGGACCTTTCCTCCAGGCATCCTCCCTCCCTCCGGGTTCTTTTTGGCTGCAATTGCCCACAGGCTGAGAACAATGCTCTACCTGCTCAATTCAGCCAGTGAGTAGTCTGAGGCTGAGAGGACCAGTGCCCCTCTTACCCTGGTGAGTTCTTCTGCCAAATTTACCCACTGGTGTTCAATCACTGATTGCTCTGTCTTTAGGCTCACTTAAAAACCCCTCTCTTTCAGAAAGGCTTCTTAGATTTGCCCTGCCCCTGTCCTGGCCTCCCAACACCTCCTTTGCAGCAGCCAAGCAGATGGTAGCGTGTACTTTCTCTTCTTCCTAGCTATACAATGAAGTGCTTTTAAGAAGCCGCTCATGGTTATACCCAGTAGCTATCTGAATTCTACAGTTTGTGAAACAGATTCTCAAAATTCAGTGCATTTAACCTCATAGATTCCCTTCCCTCCATTTGGGCAAAGGAAGGCCCAAAGAAGTCTAGGGCATAGTCTTCCTGTGGGTACCAGTCCTGAGCCCCACAGTTTGGGGTGTGAGTGAGCCCAACTAGGAGTCAGTACTGTACATGGATGGTTCCTGCAGGTCCAATACTCCCTTCCTCCACCTCTGCGAGGGAACAGAGGGCCATATGAATGCTGCTCTCAGTTGCAGAGGCCTCCTCTCCCAGTGGGCTCAGCTTTAGAAATGAATTCCTCTGGCCTTGTTTACATTCTTGAGTCTGTATCTCCACTGGCTGCTCTTCTGCCCTCTGGCTTTCAGTCCTGGGGACCTGGGCGAGACTGGGAGACTCTCTTCGATCCTCTGGTGACTTACACAGAATCTAATGCATTTGAGGCTGATGCAAGAATGGGGGAAAAAAAAAGAGTCTCCACTGCATCCTGTCTGGTACCCGCCCATCCCTGGGGCCATGCCCAGAATGAGAGAAGGCTTGGTCTTGGGGCCCAGAAGACCTAGATTTGGGTCCAGACCCTGCTACTATTGATAGTAGCATCCTGGAGAATTTATGAAACTGATTCATGGGGCTGGAGAGACGGCTCAGCAGTTGAGAGCACTGACTGCTCTTCCATAGGTCCTGAGTTCAATTCCCAGCAACCACATGGTGGCTCACAACCATCTGTAATGAGATCTGATGCCCTCTTCTGGTGTGTACTCACATAAATAAAATCTTTTTTTTTTTTTTTTTCCGAGACAAGGTTTCTCTGTGTAGTCCTGGCTGTCCTGGAACTCACTCTGTAGACCAGGCTGGCCCCGTTGCCCATGGGATGGTGAATGTGTGACACATTTGCCTCCTGTGCCCACAGCCAAGGCTGCTAGCTAACCTCAAGTCCTCGCTCACTCACTGACTCCAGCTCCAGATCTTTCTTTTCCATACAGGCCACGCCAAGGAAGGAGACCCTATGAGAACCTGGCATCCTGAGAGGTAAGGGGCAGGGGTGACTCACCAGAGACATTGCTGGCCAGGGACAGATTCTCACAGTGTTGATCCTGGAGGGAGGTGGAGACGGAGTTCAGCCCCAGAAGGAGAAGGGCCTGTGGGCATAAGGGGGTGCAGGACACTGTTAGGAGTGCTCGACAGTCTGACCTGACGATTCTTGCCCCTCCTCCTCTGCCCAGCATCCTACCCTTTCCCAGTCTCCTGGTGCCCTCCTGAATGTTTGGAACTGCCTGGTTCACAGAGGGCTGGGAATGGAAGCTGGTGTTTGTCTCTGGCCATCTCCACATGTGCAACCAGGTCCCTACAAAGGCATGTACACACATTTGCACCCAACCTTCTACCTCCCCTTTTTTATGTGTCAAACTCTGATGTACTGTACGATGGCTTGATTCTCCCTGGGGCCAGCATGCATGTGGCTATTGCAGATGGAGAAACTGAGGCACTGAAGAAATGATCGTGTCTGGGAAGATGGGTCCCTATTCTAGGGAAGGCCTTTGTCCTTTAACCCCACTGAGGGCTCTGTGTCAATTTGACTCCAGGATCACAGCTTTTTTGGAATGGGAGCAGCATGGCCCTATGACTGGAGGGCTGTCTCTTTTTGAATGGACATCCCCAACCACGATGATACCTTTCTTAGGTTACTGCTGCCTCTAAGGTTAGAGTCTGGGTGAGTGGGCTGTGTGACCTATCTGGGCCTCAGTGTCTGCACTCTTAAGCAAGTTCATCTCCCCCGTGTTTGAGAACATGTACCGTGCTCACATTTGGCAACTAAGTTAGGGAGTGATGTTATGATGTGGCTACACAAGGAGGACATACAGATCGACTTGAACTCAGTGGTTGTTATCTGCTCTATCGAAGTGGAGATGGGCTGGAGCTGTGTCTGTTGGGGGCTCCTTTGGCAAAGGGGTCCAGAAGCTTGTGGGGATAGGAGAGGGGCACTATCATATGCATCCTTTCCTTCACAGTGGGAGAAGAATCCCTAGGTTGGATGGCAACCCTGGACGTGTTCTCCACACAGCATTCCAGTCTTTCCTGTTCCCTTCTTTGCAAGCCCTAGGCTTGAGAGAATTATCCACAGGGCAATGGAACCCTAGTTTCTTTGACTGTGGCTGGTCAAAGCTTGATATATTCTCTCTCTCTCTCTCTCTCTCTCTCTCTCTCTCTCTTTTTTCTCTCCCTCTCTCTCTCTCTTTGTCCATTTGCCCATCCATCTCCCTTCAGAAGCTAGCATCCCCAGCATCAGCAGTACTCACTCCTCCCTTCTGTCAGATGTTGGTTACAAAGGCAGATTCTGCTGTCTTCTTTCCCACCATGCTTTCCTGACCAGAGCTTGGACCTAGCCCCCATGAGAATCACCCCTAATCCTGGTGACTTACAGAGCCACGTCATCCCCCTGGGTGTCTGCCCAAGTCTTTAGTGGGCTTTATCTGATTCATTTCCTCACTTCAAGCATCCTCCCTCCATCTCATCCTAGGGCTCTCATTGCTGACACAAGCTCCTCCGTTGTCCCCAGTCCCACCATCCCGTGCAGGTTCAGGAGCTGCTCTGCCATCAGCCCTGGGGAGAGTAAACTCACTCCAGGGCCTTGGTGGTGGTTAGAATAAACCCATTTGTTGCCCTGGCCCCAAGCAACTTCCCACACTTTATAAATCAGTAATTAAGTTTCAGTCTCCGGAGACGTGAAGAAATATCATCAGCCTCATTTTCCAAATGCAAAGGCAGAAGTGGAGAGAAGAGGAAGCCATGGGGCTAGCGGGTAGCTCTTGACAGCTAAGAGAAGGCAGTGTCCTCTTGACAAAGCTACGCAGCAGATCACTCAGAATCAGCAGGGACCCTGCTCTGTGTTCTCCCCAGAGATGGGTAATAGCTGCTAGGGAGAGAGGTCCCCATAGAAAATCCTGCTCTCCTTCACCTCTTAACACATACAGACAAATCAGCCAATCAACAAATCAATCAGTTATCAATCATTCAATCAACCAATCTCATTTCAGCCACGGGCAAGTTAAGTAAACTTCGAACCCTATTGAAAAATATTAGCCCACTGCCTGACTCCTACCCTGATCAATTTAATACTTAAAACATGCTTCCATGTTTTAGCTCCCCCTTGAAGACACATCATGCCCCGTTCCCACCTACTTACCCGGCATCCTCTCTTGCTATACAGCCCCCCTCCTGTTCTGGTCCACCTTCGCCCACACAGTCTATGTCTCTTCTAACCTCATCCAGCACCTGGTGACTCAGCTGTCCTTAGAGCCAAAACTTCTCTTTAGCACTCCAAAGCAAAGTGACTCAGTATACCCTTTCAGTGTCCCCTTGGTACACCCCCATGCCCTGCTTGTGTTAGGGATGTTCCCAATGGAATCCCTGGGGTAGCCCGAGTGTGTGAAAGCCAGCTCATTACCGCACACACTCAACCCAGCTCTAATTAGATGATGAATTCGAGGACCGGAAGCTTTTATTCACACATCTTAATGTCCTGGAGTTCATTAGAGCAGAAATCCAGACTTGTTGGGGCAGGGGGAAGAAAGAAGAAGAACCAAATGCCACAGGGCAAAGGGCTCAGCTGACCTTAAACCCTGTTGCTTATCTGTCTGTCTATCTGTCTGTCTGTCTTAGATCTGCTAGGTCACAGAGCTGTTTTCTGCTCACAGAGGACCCGGACTGCGTTATGTAAAGGCAAATACTTAAAATTCCTAAGCTGGTCTTTCCTCCCCTAAAAGGTCAGCTGTGTGGGAGAATCTTTACCTGTGCCCCTCCTGCTCTGTGGAGGTTTATGAAAGCTTCTAGCTAATTCTGAAATCCTACTTCCACAAAGGTCCAGTGTTTCCCTCTTGTGGACTGTGGGTCTCTTCCATAGTCATCTCTGTTTCCTGTCTCCGTCAGCAAGAGAAGGCTCTGCTGGCGGCCAAAGGCTCCCAAACTTTCCAGACTAAAGTGTTATCTTCCTCGTAATGAAGATTTATTTGTTTGTTTGAAGCCAAGCTCCCTAAGTAGTCAAGGCTGGTCCCAAACTCAAAATCCCTCCTGTCTCAGTCTCCCAGGTTCAAGGATTAAAAGTGTGTACTGCCATGACTAGATAAAACTGGGATTTTTTTTTTTTTAAAGACAAGGTTTCTCTGTGTAACTTGCTTTGTAGACCAGGCTGGCCTCGAACTTACAGACATCCTCCTGTTTTTGTCTCCCAAGTGTGCCACCGCACCCAGCAAAATTGGGAATTCTTAATCTGGGCTCCACAAACGCATTGTGGGCAGGGGAGTGTGAATTCCCTGTAATCAGTTGTGGAATGGTTTTTAAAAATAGTTTTTTTAAAAAACAAACAAACAAACAAACAATTTTTCTCAGGAGAGTTCATCATTGCCTCTTCTTCACAAGGCCCAGGCCTACATACAACCAGATCGGGGTCTTCTTAAATCAGACCAAAGTACACTCTTTGTGTCTACTCTGTTCTCTCCTTCCAGCCTTAGCACTGGACACTGGCTGTGTGTTCAGAACCACTTTTTAAACTTTGTGCAGTGTGTATGTGTGTGCATGAATGTGTTTTGTGTGTGTGTGCACATGTGTATTTGTGTGTGTGTGTGCACCTGTGAGAGTGTGTGTGTGTGTTGCATGCCCATGAGTGTGCATGTGTGTGTGAGTTTGTGCATGTGTGTGCATGTGTGTGTTTGTGTGTGCCTGTGTGTGAGTGTGTGTGCCTGTGTGTGAGTGTGTGCACGTGTGTTGCATGCCCATGTGTTTGTGCATCACATGAACATGGAGTTCAGAGGAAGATGTCAGATGCTGTCCTTTATTTCCTTCTCCCTTATTCCTCTGGGACAGGGTCTGCTGGTGATTGAGAAGTGCACTCGGTTAGTGAGGCTGGATGCCCAGTGAGTTCCTGGGCTCTGTCCCCTAATGTTGGGCTTATAAGCATGTGCAGTCATGTGCTACATTTTATGTAGGTATTGGGGTTCAAACTCAGGTCTCCATACTTAATGTAACAAGCAAGCTCTCTCACACACTGAGCTGTCTCCCAGGCCCCCACAACTAGTTTTAAAAAAAAAAAACAAAAAAACCCCAAGTTTTTAGTATCTCATAAAACTTGCTGTTTTCTTTTTTTAATAATACATATTTTTTATTCACTTTACATCCCAATCGAAGCCCCCTCCCTCCTCTCCTCCCAGTCCTGCCCTTACAAATCCCTCCTCTATTACCCCCTCACCTTCTCCTCAGAGAAAAGGAGGCCCCCTTTGTAGACATCTAGTCCCAGCAGGACTATGCACATCCTCTCCCGCTGAAGCCTAACCAGGCAGTCCAGGTAGGTGAAGGGGATCCAGTGGCAGCAGGATCCAGAGTCAGAGACAGCTCCCATCCCTGCTCCAATTGTTAGGGGACCCACATGAAGACCAAGCTGGACGTCTGCTACAAATGTGTGGGGGGACTACATCCAACTCCTGCTTGCTCTTTAGTTGAAACTTGCAATTTTCTGGCTAGCAGAGAAGCTAAGATTCTCTTAACAAGCTGACAGTGTGCACAGTTCACTCACTGGCGGGTGGCTGGGACTGTACCCACAAACAAAACTGTCTTACTGCTAATTCTCCGCAAGCCTTGAAGGTCCAGTCTGAGAAAGACAAGGGCACTCCGCTACTCAAAGAGGTCACCTGCCTTCAAGAAGCTGCACAATGGATGTCAGGCCCTGGCGAGCACAGGGCACCCACAGTGGGAGGCAGAACGGAGCCATAGAGAATCAAGGAAAGTGCTAAGAAGTCTCTGGAGGGCTGGTGGGAGGACTGGGCCTGACAGCTGCCTGCTCCAGCTCCAGCGTCCCTGCCCCCCAGGCCAGCACAGTCTGAGCTGCCACCCCAGTTCCCACTGTGACTTTGGCATAAAGGTTAATCACACCCAGAAAATGCTTATTAGAGACCGCAAATAACCACTTTACGGAAGCTCCATTTGGTCTTTGAGGCACAAAGTACAATCTTCTTTGATGGGACAATTCCATGATTATTAACCTTTTGGGGAGGGACCTAAGGATCTATAGGAGGGAGGGAGAGGTGGCCTGGAGGTAGCTAAGGCTACCCCCACCTCCTCAAAGTTTCTGAAGAATCAGGAGAGGGATCTGCCTTCCTTTCCAGGATCATCCTGGGAGGTGAGCTCTGGGGAGGTGTGGCCTCCTCACTGGGCCCTCTTCATCCTCCTAGAGCTTTGAGTGCTGTTCTTACTGAGTGACTGAGTGGGTGGCTGGCCCTTGACATGTAACTTCCTTTTATGTGAAGCAAGAACAGCGAAGTTGGGAGGTGGACCTCCCAGGGACCAAGGAAAGGAAAGCTTCTAGACTATGAGGCCAGCAGAGCCATTCTCAATATTTGGTCCCTCTGGAACTCAGAATTCTCCTTAGCTCTTAAGGGCAGGCTTGGTAGAACATCCATGAGACTGCTCCTGCTGCCGCCTGCCCCATGCCCTCGCTACCCCAGTCACCGTCTGCCCTCTTTGTAAGCATGCGTCTGGGAAGGGGTTTCAGCCTAAAACAATGGTGTTTTGTTGTTTACCTTGCTTATTTTGCAAGCCCTTGCTAAGCTGGGGTTCTATGTTCATGGAGCCCAAAGCTCAGAACTTGATTCATAGAAAAATAAAGGAATTCAGAAGCAGAGAGCATCAGGACAGCATCATACGCATACACACGCACACACACACACACACACATATACACACACAAACAAACAATTAACAGACAAAGAGCACCAGGACAATACAACACACAGAGACACACAGACACACAGACACACAGACACACAGACACACACACACACACACACACACACACACACCATGAAGACAAAAGAGTGTAACTGAGTACAGGGAAGAGGTTGCGTATCATGACCATGAGTGGGTTTCTGGAGGGAGGAAAGCCTGTGAAGGGGGGCATAGTCAGGAAGAGAAACATTCTTGGCCTGGGGAGACCCAAGCTGCTAGAGGTGGAGGATGCAGACACTAAGCCGAGATGGATTCGGGAGGCCAGGAGAGCCAACACAGATTTCCAGGCAGACTCCAGACAGACAACTGGATCTTATCAGTGCTATCATTTGCAGGTGTGGAAACTGAGGCCTGAAGGGAAATTGAAAGCCAGATCAGAAACTTGAGGCAGGTCCATTGGGCTTTGATAGGACTGAGCTCAGGAGAACATGGAGACCCTGGTTAATGGACCAGAAAAGCCCTGACTCCCCAGAGAGGTCAAAACCCCAGCTCTGCCCCTTGTTTGCTTTTTTTTTTTTTTAAAGATTTATTTATTTGATGTATATGAGTACAGTGTTGTTGTCTTCAGACACCAGAAGAGGGCATCGGATCCCATTACAGATGGTTGTGAGCCACCATGTGGTTGCTGGGAATTGAACTCAGGACCTTTGGAAGAGCAGTCAGTGCTCTTAACCACTGAGCCATCTCTCCAGTCCCCCTTGTTTGCTTTTGACATCACCCCCTCAGGCATGTTTGTGTGTAATAGTAGGAGGGTATATACACATGTACATGTGGGTGCACGTGTCTATGCACACTCACACGGAGGTCAGAGGTCAACATTAGTGTCTTCTTCTATCATATATTTTATTATATCAGTGTCAGAAGACACAGGCTGGGCTGACCAGTGAGCTCCGAGGATCTGCTTGTCTCCGCCTCCCAGTGCTGGGATAACCAGGCTTTTTGACATGGTGGCTGGAGATCGCAACTCCATTTACATTCACATTTAGAGAGCAGGTGCTTTACCCATCTGACTACTCTGACTGCTTTGATCGGTACCCTTTAGGAAGGCGGAGGGGAGTAAGCCAAGACGTGAAGGAGGGAGCACTTGACTCATAAAGCAGTTTCCTTACCCAGGCTGACTCCCCGAGTGCTCTGAAATGCTGGCACCCAGCCTGCAGAAGCAGGGCATGTTCAACTAGCACTTCAAGCCTCGTCTCTGCTGCCACAGACACATGCATAGTTGTGGGCTAACTGAACCTGGACAGGGGATTCTGGGGGTAGCGAGAGACTCCACAGGCAACTCCGTGGACTCCACGGGCTCACAAGTGTCAAGCAGAGGGGTCAGTATTGGTGAGGACTACAAACTCTACACAGACCAGCTGAGACATGGGACATCTTTGCTTCTTTTGATCCACAGAGGTCCCTAAAGATGAGTCAGGACAACACCAGACTAAGGACAGAATACATCAGTGTCCCATGTCCTTTCTCAGCCTTTCTGCCTTGCCCCACGCAATCCCTTCTCCCTCGCTGTGCCCCAGGCCAGGTCCTCCCCAACAATCTCTGTTGATGGTCACAACCTGTCCCCATCTCTAGGCAAAGAGCCTGTCTCCCCACCTCCATCCCCCCAGAGTGGGTGAGCAGTGAAAGATTATTCCAGGCAGACAAGAAATAATGTATTGTTGCATTTAATTAGGTTAAATTGCTGTTATACAGAGAAGAAAAAAAAAAACAGAAGGGGAAATCTCCTGCCTACACTCAAGGGAGTGCAGGCCTGGGTGTTCCCTACCTCCAGAGTGTCTCCCTGGGTCCTAAGTTCCCATGTGCCCTCTCCCACCCTACCCTTGCTCCTGCCTCACTTCCCTGCCCCTCTCATGGAGGCCTCATAGTGAGGTAGTGAGGCTGGACCTGCTCCACCCCAGCTCCTCTCATTGGGCAGTGGAGTTTACACATGGCCTTGGAGAACACCAGAGAATGTCTGCTAGCGCTGTAAGCTCCTGGGGTAGGGTCTGCGGCTATTCTGATATCCTCAATGAATTGAGAGATATGTGGAATGAATGAATGAATAAACAAACAAGACAGATTGAATTTCTCTTTTTGCCCCCTTGGCTCAAAGGGTCCTATGATAATTTCCACAATGACTTTCAACCCTCTCTCCTTCCTTCTCTTCCTTCCTTTTCTTCTTTTTCTCCTTTTTGGTTTTCTGGGACAAGATCTCACTCTAGCCTAGGAACTCACTATGGACCCTAGACTGGCCTTGACTCTTGGCAATCCTTTTGCCTCTGCCTTCTCATGCTGGGATTCCAGGCATGTGCCACTGTGCCCAGCTCCACCAAGACATTTTGACATCTCCTTATTTCTCCATTCCTTCTCTCCTGGCAGTGTGCATTCCTTCTCTTGCTCTGGGTTCCTGCACAGCATGCTTGCCTTGGATCAGCCGGAGAGCTGGTGAAGGGAAGTGTGGCTCGGACAGACCTGTTCTGGGACAGTGGACAAGTCACTGCCCAGCCTCAATTTCCACAAGTGTGAAATGAGTAGGACATTTGTTCTTGACATTCTTCTCTAAGTGTGAATGTGCTCTGGCTCCTAGACTCTCAGGAAAGCCCAAATCCAATCTCTAATTCAAGAGAGCTCCACAGAAAAACATCTTACTGCCCAGGTCCACTTGTGTAACCTTGAGAAAACCACTGACCTTCTCCCAGTCTTTTTCCTGTCTGTAAATGGGACTAGCTAGAATGAAATATCTATACCCAGAAGCTCTTGGAAAGATTTGGTAATTTAGTGCATACAGAGTAACAAGGGGCCAAGGGGCTGGCCAGCTCTACAGCAATGGTCTATCCCTCTGCTGAGTGCTTCTTCCGTGACTCAGTCTTCCATTCCAGAAATGCCCCTGCCTGGTCTCCTGCAATCACCCTCCATCACCAGTCTGTTCCCAGGAGCTGTAGTCACCTACAAAAGTGTGTGTGTGTGTGTGTGTGTGTGTGAGAGAGAGAGAGAGAGAGAGAGAGAGAGAGAGAGACCCTTGATGTTGATGTGGACTAGCTGGTTCTTGGGCATGAGGACATGGACTGGTACCTATTTCCAATCCCCATGATGATGGTTAATTTCCACTATAGGCCTGATTGGATTAAGAAAGAAATACAATGGCACCTGGCCTACAGAACAAGTCCCAGGATAGCTAAGCCTGTTGCGCAGAGACACTCTGTCTTGAAAAACCAACCCTCTGTACGTCCAAAGAGAAAGAAACACAACGGGGCTCACCTTTGGATGCTTCTGTAAGGGAAATTCCAGAGAGAGAGAGGTTGAGTTTTAATCAAAAAGGAGGGACACCCCACTCTGATTGTGGGTGGCAGCAGCCTGTGGCCTGAAGTCAGACAATGAATGAAGGGATGGGGGGGAGGAGAAGGTGAGCTGACCGTGAGCAAGCCCCTTCCTCTGTCTCTCTGTCAGGGCCGTGGGGCAAGCTGCTTCCACTGTGCCTCTTCTGTGATGGACTGTGTCCCCCTGGGCCATGAGCCAAACCAACGCTTCCTTCCTCCAGTTGTTTTTGTCAGTTATTTGGTCACACAGAGAAGAACAGTAACTAAAACACCTATCCCGAATCTGCCTGTCACCCACTCACTGCCCTACGTGAGTCTTAGTTATGGTTTCTAATGTGTTTCTACATCATCCCCAGAAGCAAGCTAGGGAAGAAAGATTCTATTTCATTTTACAGTAGTGCATGGGGAAAGTCGGGGAAGGAACTCAGGCAGAGGCCATGGAGGAGCAAGGCTTGTTCAGCCTGCTTTCTTATACAGAACCACTGTCCAGGGTTGGCATCACCTGCAGTGGCTGGGCCCTTTCATATCGGCTGTCGTCAAGAAAATATCAAGAAGCCTTGCCTATAGGCCAACTTTTCCGAGGCATTTTCTCCATTAAGATCCCCTTTCCAAATAACTAACTTGTGTCAAGTTGACAATAAGCTAGCTAGGATGGTATGACTTGCTCTCTGATAGCCTCAGTGACATGACTGTCCAGTGTAAGCCTCTGGCCTCCTTCCTTGCCATTCTATTTCCTGGTTTCACTGAAGACTTGCCCATTAATAGACTAAGGGGTAGTGTTTCTCATTGTAGTGGTATGAATAGGAATAGCTCCATAGGTTCATAGATTTGAATGCTTGATCACTGGGGAGTGGCACTACTTGACAGGGATTGTGGCCCTGTTGGAGGAAGTATGTCACTGGGGGTGGGCTTTGGGTTCCAAATGCTCAGCCCAGGGCCATTGTCTTTCTTTCTGTCTGCTTCCCGTGGATCAGGACGAAGAATTCTCAGTTACTCTCCAGCAGTGTGTCTGCCTACATCCTACCATGCTTCCCACCATGATGACACAGACTAAGCCTCTGAAAGCAAGGACCAATGAAATGTTTTCCTTCATAAGAGTCGTCATGGTCATGGTGTTTTTTCACAGTAATAGAACGTTGCCTAAGACTCTCATGTAATCTCAACTCACCCCAAGCCGGAGCCCCTACCACCACTCCACTGTGTACAGATGTCAAACTGGTGTGAACAGACAGTCTTGCTCACGGCTGTTACCCTAGCAACTGGAGGCACTGGAATGGAAGCCGCTCTCCTGCCCTAGCAAGACAGCTTGTTTCCCGAGCCCTTCTATAAGCCTGATGCATCCAAGTAGGTACAGGTTTTTTTTGCTTCTACATCTCTAAGTCACAGCTATTGCCGCAGCGTGCTGTAGAAAGAACAGGGAAACAGAGTCCCTTATGGTACCAGGAAGGGAGACAAGAGGTAAGTAGAACTTAGTTTGATTCTCACAGATGCACAGAGCCTGGGCTGAGCTCTAATCCTGCTCCCAGGTTGGGGAACTGGAAGCTATGAGCTGTGTGTGATCCCTGGATGCTGAGACATTTCCTTGAGGAGGCAGAAGCTAGATCCAGATGTCAGGACAGCTTTGGAGACATCAGCCTTCCAGGTGACGTCCCCCTGCCCTGGGGGGCTCTTGATCAGCTGCACAGAGACAAGTGTAAGGTGGGAGGTTGCCATGCAGTGGCAGAAGCTTGTCCTTGGAGGAGAAGCATTTCAGACATGATTTTGAGGAGGCTGGGAAGGAAGAAGGAGCCTGCTTGGCAGCTGGCAAGTGGGTCTGTTATAGAAAGCCTAGAGCCACTGTGACTGGATGTTTTGGTGAGCAGCTGCCTGCCAAGGCCACTCAGGAGCATGAGCTTCGCTGCTGCTGGACCAAGGCCCACTGAGCAGAAATTAGGAATAATCATGGGACAGGCCTTGCCTATGTTTCTCAACCAGGTGATGTGTGGCAGCAATCGGAGAGAAGAGTGACTGGCACTTAGCGGGTAGAGGCCAGAGGTGCTAAACATCCCAGTGTCCAAGACAGTTCCCACAGCAAAGAACTATTGTCCCAGGCACAGGGATTACTTGGTTGGTGAAGTGCTTGTCCTGAAGGCATGAGGTCCCAAGCTTGTCTCCAGAACCCACATACAAGTGCTGCATGTGATGTACACGCAGAATCCCGGGGCTGGGGAGGTGGAGACATCCAGATCCCTAAGGATTGATGGTCAGCCAGTTTAGCCTAATTGGTGAGCTCTAGACCCAAAGATAACACCTAGGATTGTCTTCTAGCTTCCATACACTCATATGTACACACACAACTCATATGTACACACACACACACACACACACACACACACACACACACACACACAAACAACAAAACCACTGACACCAAATGCCAGCAATAGTGGGCTTGGCCAGCTCTATTGTGAAGGTACCCACCTGTCTGTTCACTAGGAGGAGGAAGGGAGACAATGGAGGTCCTTGGGGAAAAGGAAAACACACAAGGAAAGAGCCTTCTACACCCAGGGAGAAGCTCTGACTGTTCTCTGTCCATCAAAAGCCCTTTGCCACTGTGAACCCGTCATCTCTGTTTCTGGCCTCAAGTTGCGACCAGAGGACTGGTGGCTATCCTTACCTGGCTAGCTGTCCTCCTCCCCCAACCAGTTCCTCCCAGCTCCTCCTGGGTGGGATGCCACAGAAGACCAGAAAGATGGGGACAGATGGATTGTTGGTTGTGGCTGAAGCTCGGGGGCCAGCACAGGACCAGCACCTGTCAGAACAGGGTCCTGGACTCGGGACTTTGTCTTTTATCTAGACTGAGTCTCAGCCAAATGGCAGAACCACTACAGGGCCTGGCCCTGGTAGCTTTAGATGAACCCACTATAAAAGGAGAAAGTTCTTTGGCCTCTCTGCAGCACTAGGGTCCTCTGACTATGCTTAGGCTTCCTCTTACCTCAGTGATGAAGGACAGGTTGACGAATGTCTTTCTTAGGGTTTCTGCTGCTAAAGAATAAGAAGGAAGAAGTAGGCAGAGTGTGCCGCCGGCCCTCCCCGGCTAGAGTAATCTACAAGGTTTCTTCCTAGGCTCCACACCAGAGATGCTCTCTAACTGAAGTCCCTACAGTAGAGCTGAAGAGAAGACACAGGACACATGCAATGATTCTGGCCCTGAAGGTGGGACTTGTAGCCCCCAGGTGCATCTCAGAGCAGCGCTATTCAAAGGGTCCTCAGGACCTGTATGGGCAGGCTTGCCAAGGGCAAATTGTTCGATACCAGTCCACAGCGTGATAAGTCCAAAAATCGAGAGTGACTATTTAGAAACTTGGATGGGAATTTGTCCTTGCTGTGACACCCAAGCAAGTTGTCAATAAACTCATCTCCTTGAACTGGGTCTAGACTGATCCCAGTGTTGTCAGACTGGCAAGGTGAATCACGGGGTGCTGCTGGGACCACATGCCAGGCTGCAGAGGACTGGAAAATCCCCATGGTCTTTCTTCCCGCTGGGTAGCTGGAGGACAGAGCGCCAACTGGCTCATTATGGAAGGCCTCATGGAAGACACAGTTTGAGTGACTGCTGAGCTTAGCATGGAGGGAAGGAACAGAGAAGACTGCTGATTCCATGAATGTAGCAGGGCCCCCTATTTGAGCTTTAGTGGGTGCAGGCTGCTCATTGCACAGTATTTCCTATTAATTCCCATCATTGTCCAGGTAAAGAGGGTACAGAAGCCTAGAGAGACTTCCCGAAGGTCACTCAATCAGGAAGTGACAGAGTTGACTCCAAGACTCCAGCTCTTTTGGCATTGGGGATAGTGCTCCTTCCTTGTGACACTCAGGGTACATATTAGCCCTGCCATTCCTGGCCTGGGTCTCACAGTGTAGTAGCAACATTTACTTCAGATCATGGGGCCCAGCTAACTGCAGAGAAAGGATGCAAGGCCATCCCATTGCCACCCACAAGGAACTAGGGGCATGTGACATACACTCAGGACAAGACCGTTTATAGGAGATAGCAATGCTACTGTTCTGAGCCACTTCTGCATTTCCTGGCTCCTCCTGCCTGGCTGTCACAAGGATCAGAACACCTATGATCCCATCTGGGGGGACAGAAGTGACTCAGGCCTGCTCTGTGATACCCCAGTCCCCAGCCTGGGCCCTGGCCTCCCCTTGATGATATTTCTCCAGAAACCCACAAGATACAGACCCACCTGTCCATGTGTGGGCCGTCCCTCAGCATATGCCAGGAGACACAGGGCTGAAACCTCTGAGTGTTCCTGAGCACTCAGCATCAGGATACAAAGCTATCCTTGGGTACTAGAGAGAAAGGAAAGGCCAGAATGACCAACATATTCATGCAAGCCAGCTTCCTCCCCATGCCTGCTCAGATCTCATGCTCATGTTCAATACTTTTTCTCCTCCATTATGCAGTGAAGCCTCTACTCTACCAGACTGTCTGTCTTGAAGACAGACTTCCCTATCAAAAGAAAACTGTCCACCCCAAGTCGTCTGTGGACAAGGCTGGCCCTTCAGTGCAGGAGTCGGTATAGTCCCAGAGGGACCACGCCCTACTTGTTTTCTTTCTTAATCCCTTCTCACCTGCCAAGACCTTCCTGCCTCTGTGGCTGGCTGGGCCTCCCTCTTTCTCCCATCTATGCCCACTGGCTGCCCACCAGCAATGCCCTCATGAGAGAAGGGGGCCACTGAGCCAGAAAAGACCTTCAGGCAACCACTTAGCTCTTGCCAAGAACATTGAGAAAGCAAGGGACGTGAAAGGGAAGGATTACACCCTGTCCTTTGTCAGATGACACTCTTGTGCCTGTAGTCAGCTCCTGTTCTATCCATTTACCTGGGCTGGCTGCATTTTATCTCTGTGGCTCTGTGTACTTGCCCGGGACCTTGACCAGTAAGCTGTTCTCAGTCCTCTGAATGCCATGACCTCCCAGTGCCTAAAGACTCAACCAAGATTCCTACTATGCCTCATGACAGCCTTATATCTCCGTCAGGGGTATCCTACCACGGCCCTGTGGTCACATTACACTCTTGGGTGGTAGGCTGGACACCTCCAGCACTTACTGTATGTCTCAGACAATTCTTTATCCAAAGTGTCCCAAAGAAACCAAAAACTTGGGTACCCCTGTGCCCAAACACAGAAGAAAGACTCCAAAGCCAGTTCAAACAATCTCCTCCCTGGCCCGCAGCAGTGAAGCAGCTGGACCTGTCCACCTAGTTTCTCTTCTGGACTTTGACCTAGGTGCCCTGGCTCCCCACCAGACCAGAGCTCAGAATGATCGTGGAGAGGAATAGGTGCCACTCAGATCACCTCTGGGCTTCTGTAGTCACTGTTCCCTGGACCCAGCAGACCAGTGACAGGGTCTGTTTCCATAGCATCTCCATGTGGCCCAGGAACACATGGTGGATGGCTGCCAAACCAGAGGCATCTCATCAGGTGTCTCTGGGGACAGGGACCTGCATCCTGGAGCAGACTCCTGACATGTCCACTGCACATGGAAGGAAGGACCTTTCCCAGTCCTGAGATGAAATTCTGAGAGGCTAGGCTCCCTCTTGTCCCATCATCCTGCCTTTTAATTTCATGGAAGCAGCTCCTGCTTCTAGAATAAGTGGCTAATACTCTGCTTCCTGACAGACCCCAAGGAGTTGTTTGCAAAATAATTTGCCTGTATCCGAAAGTTAATCACACAATATTATCCTCCTCGGAAAGTGTCTATTTTTACTGACAAATGTTTCCACATGTCAGTGTGGCCTCTGACCTTGAGCTCAGCTGTAGGCTAGGGCTCTAGCCTTTCCGGGCTGGGGGTGAGGGGTGGGGTGTGGGATGGGGGGTGAACCTTGAAAAGCACTAGGGATGTCCCCTCCTCTCCACTCCCCCTTCCCCTTTCTCCCTGTCCTTCTCCTCTTCTAGGTTTTTGTTTGTTTGTTTTCAATAGGGTCTCATGTAGCCCAGGCTGGCCTAAAATTCACTATGTAGTCTAGTACGACCAACAACTTCTAATCCTCCTGTTACTACCTGAGTGCTGGATGACAGATACATAAGCCACCATGCCTGGTTTATACAGGGCTGAGAGTCAAACCTAGGATTCCTTGTATGCTAGGCAAATACTCTACAAAATGAACTACATCCCCATCCCCTCCCCCACCTCCGACAGCCTTCCTCAGACTGGGGACATTGGTAGGATATCTTATAGACCACTCTGTTTCATACTTATGAAGGGCAGACCATATGCCAAACCCTTTAGGATTGTTTCATGCCACACTCAATAATGCAGGAAGTCATGGTTACCCTATTTTCTCAATTTTGGGGAGAGTGTGTATATGTGTTGTGCCGTGCGTGTGATATATGTGTTGCTAGTGTGGATGAAGCATGCTCATGTATGCACGTGTGTGGTTAGGGCAGCGATGGATATCAGGCTGGCTAGGGAGCTTCAAGGATCCACTTGTCTTAGAATGCACCACACCTCTCCAGGGCTGAAATTACATAGGCCGCCATGCCCAAGTTTCCTTCCTCTTATCCCCTTCCTTGTCTTCCCAGGTCTGTCTCATACCTTTAAGGCCATCCCCTGGGGGAAAAAAAGAAGAAAAAAGAAAAAGAAAAAAATGTAAAGAATGAAAGAGGAAAAGAAAGAAAGAACAAAAAAGGAAGTTCAAATTGTGTTGCATGTATAGTTACTGGAGCATGGTCACACTCCCCATGGCTAACCACTTAAAGAAAAGTGAGTCCTTCTTTACCAGTGTCCCCACCAGAAGCCGTCGTTTATGAAGAGCTAGTCAGTATCTTTATCACACATTTTAAGAGTTCTCTTTGATGGTTTCTGGTCTAGGTTGTTACTTTTGGAGGATGGAGGTTGTCACAGAAGCCCCCCCCCTTCCTCCCTCTCAACTGTGAGTTGGCTGTCACTGATACCACTGCAGAAGAAGCTTCCTTGTCCCTTACAGTCAACAGGAGCATGGAGTCATAGACTTCCACATGGCATCTGATGACAGCATGGACCACAGACACCCACCTGACCTCTGTATGTCTAAGTTTTTATCTGTGGGTTCTGGGAACCCAAACCCTGTCTTCCTACTTTCATGGCAGGTACTGTACTGACCGAGTGTCATCTTTCCCGTCTTTTAAACCATGAGGATATCACTCAAGAGTAGCATCCCTACTTTCTCAGAGCCTCGTAGCAGAGTCGAGGGTCCACCCACATCTGCTTCCCTGATGGTCCCATCTTCCAGAAGAAAATGCCTGGTCTAGAGCGAGATGTCTCATGATGAACACTTTAAGAGGACTTGGTGTACAGCTTGCAAGTGTCTCCAATGACTGGGGCCTCTAACACGACGGGGTTATAATTAACAATTCATTATTTGACCAGAAAATTGCAGTCAATATCTCCACCTGACCTGTCCCCGATGGGTTCTCATTTTCAGACAGTCCAGAAATGGCGGGATGGAATCTGAGATGAAAGACAGTACCCTCAGCTCTCCTTCCTCCTTCTGGGTGGAAGGGGAGAACCTCGAAGGGCTCACTCAATTCTTCCAGACTCCCTACGGGGCTGCTTCACATCCCCTCGTAGGCTCCAGGTCACCGGGGTGAACTGTAGGAATGTTTGTGGCTTTCTTTTCTCTTTTAACCACTGGGCCAAAAGTAGGCTTCTGGGGTTTTCTGTATCTCATGTGGCTTTGCTTTTCCTCACCCCCATTTTCTGTTGTTTTATACAAACAACATATCTGGTGTTTGCTTTGCTGTTTCATCTTGGGCTCCTCTGTTTTTTAGGTGACAGCCAAGTCCCACCGGGCAACAAGGATTTCTTTATCCCAACTGCATAAGCTAAAAGGAGGGGTGGCGACACCACCCTTATCTTAGTCCCCAGGTATCTGGTAAACACCTACTGTATTTGTTGGGCTTCAGGCTCAGTGGTGAAGGTGAAATACTGGCTAGGCCTACTAAGGCCCAGAGAAGAGCCCTTGGCTGCCACACACTGAGGTCCCCAGAGGAAGAGGAACAGAGCTGGGGGATTCAGTGTCCTGGATCTGTTCTTCCCACGTTAGGTTGCAGCCCTAAGGAGCTCGTGGGAACCTCTGAGAGAGGCCAGTGAATCAGGGAAGTCAGTTCCACACTCAGGCTCAAACAAAGAAACTACAGCTCAGAGAGGGAAGGTGACCTACTGGAAATCACACAGCCGGTTGGATGCAGAGCTAACAGCAAAGTCAGACTCGCTGACTGCCAAGCTGATGACTTACCAATTTCTCTACTGAAACTCTCGGCCTTGCACCTTGCTCCTCTCAGGAGGCCTTAGGTCCCCACCTTTCCCATTCTCTAGGACCAAAGTTCAGGCTCTTGCTAAGAATTTGGACATTAACAGTGGCTCCAAAGGGCACATTTGACCCCTAAACTATTTCTGTGAGGCTGATCTTTGCTAGCTGCTGATGCTCCCCAAGGAGTCAAATGTCAGCAAGGGTAAGAAATGGATTTTTCACTTGAGCTCCAGGCCTGTGACTTGCTTTTCATGTCTGTGCACATTGAGAAGAGGCTTATGTGCCAGGTTTCTCCCCAGGCTGGATATCAAATCCCACAGTTTGCCCTCGTTTTGGTCCTCCCCTTCCTTATTCTGCTTCAGGTCCGTGGTCAGGCCACTTCCTACCCACAGCCCACAGCCCACAGCCCACAGCCCACAGCCTACAGTCCCAACCTGCTTCAGTTTTTTGCCTTCTATCCTTCCCAGTGCCTCTAGAAAACAGGAGTCCATTATGACTCAAGCAAAGAAACGATGGTGAAAAGAGAACCACACTTAGCACTTATGGGCATTCCACAGCAACGGGCAATCTCCCTTTGAAGGCTCAGAAATGGCATGGGACAAAACTGGGGCTCTGACATAGCCAGGAGGAGTGCTGTCCGATGGTCACAGCAATGCCCAGACCTGTTCTTATAAACAGGTCCTGCAGAGATCGTTGTTCAACTTGTCACCGCAGCGTGTAAGGAGTGATGTCACAGCCATTTCCTCCTCTGCTCTAGACTTTGCCTAATGCTCCTAAATTGCTATAAACAATAACAGCAGCAATAAAACTGGCCTCCCTGGAAGTCACTGGACACTCATTGTCCTTTAAGAGCACACTGGGGCCTCGTTCACCCCACACAGTCACTATCCAGAATCACCTGTCACCAGAACGTAGATCTGTCTCGTGAGAGAGCAGCTAGTGGGTGGGTCACAGAAAGAGGGACCATTTCTCCTCTCTACACTTATCTATAAATCATACACACTCATGCACACACACACAATCCACATGTGCATACACACGCCTCATCTTTCTTGAACTCTCCCACAATGCTCTATAACAAGTTCAATGAGAAACCCACACTATAGCCCCCGAGTGATCCTTTTCCAAGCATGGCTTGCCTGTCAATCATCAGTGAGAAAGCTGGTTTTTGCCTGATCTCCAAGTTTCCTAGATTCATATGTTCAAACTGATGAAACTCTCAGGCTCTCAGCTGGTAGGGACTGAGAGTGAGATTTAAGCTTGAATTAACAAAACAAAGTCTTAGGCGGGAGTACCTGGGTTTGAAATCTGTGTGCAGGCACTAAGGGTAGGGTCGGGCTTGCTGACTGCCAAGCTCATGGTGCCCCTTTCTGAACAAGTACGCCTGGGATATAATTCTTACTTCTTGGACTGTTATGACAACTACATGACTTAATATTTATAAAGCAACTAGACCATCCCTGGGAAACATGTGCGTGTCATACAAACACCACATTCACTGGTCCTCATTCGACATTTCCTGAGCACACACTGAATGTGTCAGATGAGAGAAGTCCCCCCCACTCCCACTAGCCAGTAGAAACAAGAGAAAAAAGAGTCTTTTATCTTAAGAAGATGTGGACATGCTAAACAGGTCATTACACACAATTCTAAGAATGGCCTCAGAAAGAACATGTATCGCTTTCCATATATACTTGAAAAAAAAATAGCCACAGCCCAGTCTTTTGAATTTGCTTAAGAGACTGCATTTTAACCCCTTTGTGAATTTAGATCAAGGCTCAGAACTCAGGAAGCTTTGGGGAAACGCTTCTATTGATGCTCATCTATAGAACCTCCAAGAGCCTCCGCTACCTTCTTTGCGGAAGACTTTGGTCACCCAAAAAAAAATAATCTCGGGCTCCAGCCCTTAGGTTCACTGAGACTCCCTCAGATTTGAAGATAACCTTTGAGCATTTGGAAAGGGGGGACATGGGGACCTGAGTCACTGGTGAGCAGAGCAGTCGGTCACATTTTAAAAGCGTGGTGGTTTAACTCAAATGCTTTTCGGACAAGTAAAAGCAGTCGGTTTAATAACTGACGGAAAAATCAAAGTCAGTCAATTCGCACCGCTCCCAAATCCACTTACGTTTTTTAAATGCAATCGCTTTTGAATGTCCCTGGCCACAGTTAATGCGGTGTCTCAGCTTATGGCTCAGGAGGTCCATGTCAGCCCTGAGCGGTCCGGAGACCCAAGCATGGCAACGGGGGCTGCTGGGCGGCGGCGCCCAGGCCCACTCACCTTCTCCAGCACCGGCGGTGAGGTGCTGGTACCCAGTGAGCGCGCGCTCTCTGGGACGCGCCGGCAAAGTGGCGCCTGTCCTTAGGCTGAGGGCCTGGTTGAGAAGCACCTAGCTCTTCCCAGGCTCTGTCCACCCCCGCGCAGCCCCAGATCGCCCCCGAACTTTATCCAGCAGGCGCTGTAAACGCCTTCTGGAGACTTTTCGAAACTCTGGGCTTCCGAACCGCTTCTCCGGCCCGGTGGCAGGAGCGAGCGAGGCGAGAGAATGCGTTGCGCTCCGGGGCTGTGGCTCCCCGGAGGACCGGCTGGACACTGGGGCGCGCGCACCATCGCCTTTCGGAGATGCTAAGTGGATGAAGGGCCGCGACGCGCGGGCCTCATCTACCTCCAGAACCCGAAGCTTTCTACGGAGGGAAACCGGCAGGAAAGAGCGCCCGGGACCGGGACAGGGCCGGTTCCGAGGGTGTCCAGCAGGGACGGGATCCCATCCAGAACCTGAAGGAGATTGCGCTTCGGCCCCAAAGATTGCAGCGATTCTTCGCGCAAAGCCGGTTCTTCGAGTGGGCGGACCCCCTCCTCTTCTGGCACGCAGCGCCTTCACCACCACCCTTTCTTTTTCCACCAGAGTTGTCCCTCTGTCTCCGAAGCCCGGCTTCAGAGGTCCACGTAGAGGACATCAGGTTGAGTCCCAACCTCCCTGGTGGCGCCGGGTTCCCCGATCTCCCCCACCCCGGCACCTCTGCCCACGCCTGTCCTGAGCTCGTTCGGCCCGGAGCACCTCTGATCACTGGCAGGTCAGTCCCCTCTTACCTTCACGAGCCGGAGCTGCGGGCGCCGTCCCATCCTCGGGCTCGCTCCGTCAGCGTCCTGGATGCTTGGATCGCTCCGACATCCCAGAGTGGAGGGCAGGCGGCTGCGGTCTCCGGTGGGCGGCCGCTCTCCCGGGCCGCTGAGCTGCTCCCAGGCTCCCGGCTTCGCACCCTCCCGCCCCGCCCCACGGCAGGCACTGGCTCGCCCTCTGCGAGCAAGTCTGGTCGCCTTCTCCCTACTCAGCTCGGCCCACGGCCACCTCTCTCCTGCCTGGAGCCCGCCTAGCCCGGTCGCCTCCCCCACGGTCCGCCTGCCTCTCGCCTCGGCTCCCCGCCCCCTCGCCTCGCGTCCCCTCCTCTTTCTCCCTCCTCTCCCCTCCGGTCCCTCCTCCGCTCCTCACCCCTTTGCTGGCTGCCGGCTCCCGCCTCCTCTGTCCACTGTCCAACCCTAGGCCAGATCCCCGCACCCTGGCCGTGCTGAACCCCCTCTCCCCGCACCCTGGCTTGCAGCAGTGCGCGGGGCGCACAGGCAGCGGTGGCGGCCGCAGCAGCTAGGGGAGAACCGGGGATTGGGGAGGCGGCGGCTGGAGAGCAGGCAGCCTTTCTTCTCTAGCCTCTTGTGAGGCTGGATGTCCGGACCAAGGGAGTCCAGGAGATCTCGGGGTACTTGCGGGTCTCGAGGGAATTTAAGAGGCTAGTAGGAGCTGGGGAATAGGGCGATCTCCACAAAACTCAGCCTGCGTGGAAAAAGAAGCCGAGAACTACATTTGGGTGGTTCCCGCCCTGCAGCCATCCAGGAGGTTCACCTCCGCCCCCACATTGGTGAGGAGGGGAGGCCGGGCCCGAACCCCCCTCCCGTTCCGCGCGCCTTTGGCCTAGACACACCTAGGATGTGCTGAGACACTGAAGCTCTGCGGAGGCGGGAACCGTTCCTTTTTCAACCCTTCGTTCACTCATTCATTCATTCATTCATTCATTTTTGGAACTAAGCGTCTGTCTGTTTGGTCCAGGCCCTACTTAGGATCCCCAAGATAAGTGGAGACAGTGGGCTGGGCACCTAGACTGTAAGGAGGGCAAAGCGGGGCGCGCACTGCGCCGCAACGCTGTGGACGCAGCTGGGAATCCAGCCCGCAGGGTGTGCAGGGGGCCACAGCGCCCCCTCTTGGCCAAGCTCTCGGGGCTGGAGCGGGCTGTCCCGCCAGACCTCCGGGTCTTCATCTAGGTTGGCTTTCTAATTCCACTTCCAGCCTGAAAAACAGCTCTCGCCACCTTCAGGCCAGTTAGGTGGATTGTTCATTTGATTTCCTCCCCTCACCCCGCCTCTCCTTCCCCAAAGAGAGCTAGAGAAGGAGAAAAGGAGTCTCGGGGTAGAAACATCTTCACCTCTCAGATCTGGGTCTCCAGAGCCGGTGGTGGCTGCTCTTGAGTACCCAGAAGCACAGAGAGGCAAGATGCTGGGGGGTGGGGGGTGGCGGCTTACCTTAAAATCCAGCGGAACCTGACTGCTCTGGACTCCACTTTGTGCAACCCCTCTCCCTTACACTCTGTTCTCAGCACACTGGACAAGAGCCACAGCTTAGGGGCCCAAGTGATAGTCATTTTGGAGCTGGAGTTGAGGTAGGTCATGTGATAGTTTACTGGTAGGAAAACTGAGGCACAGGGGAGCGTGGCTTGTCCAAATCCCCACCGTTGGTACCCTCCTTCCTAATTCCCAACTCAATGTCCGTGGTGGTCTTGGCTCGGACGGGGTTGTGGTCGAGAAAAGCATTGACTAAACCCACTGGTCACATTGGCTTAGCCATTGGGAATGCACATTCCAGTGAGGCAGAGTCCCAAGTCTTCAGATTCAAAGCAGTGACTCACTCCAGTTAGCCCCAGAGAGACGGACATATGGACATACTAACCAGACTGCCAACTTACTGTGCCCACTGTTAACAGCAAAAGGAAAATGCAGAGTGACCGGGTAGCCTACTGGTCCTGGAGTCAGGCAGACTGGGCTGGAGTCTTCTCTTCCAGGTTCAAACTGAACAGCTCTAGAAAATAATCTAATGGGGGCCTCAATATTCTGACCTATTAAATGGGCACAGGAATGCGTACCTCCTAGGGTTGTTGGAGGGGAAGTGCTTGGCACAGTTTCTGGTGTATGGCCCCTCTCGTGGTCATCATCAAGATAGAGTGGGTCCAGTGCTCTTCCAGGAAATTCTTGGCAGGAAATAGATTCTTGAGAAGGTCTCTGGAACCCTGCACCGAGGGATGGGAGGAGGGAGAGGAGGAGAGGCTAGCTGGTCCCCAGGGCCACATCTCAGTCCTGGCCTTGGAGCACAGTCCCCCCGGGGGAGAACAGCCTGAGGGCTGCCCTTCCCTGGATTCTGATTCTTGGGGCTCAGTAAGCAGCAGATTTTGGCTCTGAGCTCTCCCTCCTCCCCTTGACATGATCTTTAAATATGCTAATGCCATCAGTTCACAGAAATCAGCTCTGGTTCTTCTGGCTCTGAGCCTCCGCCCTGAAGTATCTCCAGCCAGTCCAGCTGTGTCCAACACGGTCACCCTGGTTGTGTTAATTCCCTGACCTAACCTCCGTCAGGACCCCAGGCTGGAGCCAGGGCTTGGGTTTCATGTCAGGACCCAACTTGTTCTGAGAGCCACAGTTTAATAGTTCACAGTATCCCTTTGTATTGGTCTGGAAACTGCAAAGCTTTTACTTTCAAAGGTCTGGCTCTCTGCTCTGCTCTGTGGCAGCTTTACCTCTGCCATCCCCCCATCCCCACAGTCTGATGTCCAGGGCATCTCCTACAGCCTCGGCACACCCTGCTCTGGGCCTGCTTGACCCATCTGAGCCTTCTTTCCCCAGCCGGCGCCTTCCCTCATTCTCTTCCGGTTCTCTCCCTTACCCTGTATTTAGTCTAGTCTAAGCAGGAATCAGCTTTCTCTCCGATAACACTTCCACAGGAAAGAGCGGCCTAAGTAATCAAAACAGCCTTCCAGGTATCAGAGAGACATAAGTACAGTGGCGGTGTGTGTGTGTGTGTGTGTGTGTGTGTGCATTGGAGGACACTCCGGTCAGGCAGAAGGTCTCCACCCTCTCAGATCAGCTGTGACTAAGAACCAGGTCTATTTATTTATCGCAGCAGGGTCTCAGTAGCCCAGGCTGTCCTGGAATTCACTCTCTAGCCCAGACTGGCCTCTAACTCATGGCAATGTCCCTTCCTCAACCTCCCGAGCACTGGAATTACAGGCATGCTCCATCAAACCTAGCTATTTTTAATGTTCTAATTGGTCACAGCTGACACTACTGCAAAAAAAAAAAAATGGGAATAAGTGACTAGGAAGTGAAATTAAAAAAAATAAAAAAATAAAGACACAATTAAGACCCGAGGGGATCCAGTAGACCCATGCAATTCTACCAGATTGCTTAGGCATGCCTGGATGCGTATTCTCTGTTTTCTGCTAACCTTGTCACACCTTGGCAACACAGTTGGCAGACTCACATCAGTTTATAGATCATACTTGCCACAGCCCCAGTCCCAAGGATGGAGCCAGGAAAGTGGCCTTGCAGAGAGAGCTGTCTTTAAAAATCCCAGGAACACTGGGAGACAGTGTCATTCCACTTAATCAACAAACATTTAATGAGCAGCAACTATGTGCCAGTCACTGTGGGATGCCAATGCTAATAATGATGAATGTGCCAGGGTCCTAGTCCTCAAGGTGTTCACAGCTTGGAGTGGGACACAGACACTTGGATAAATAATTAAAAGCAAAATTGGGTCAACAATAGGCTGGGCACACTATGTCCTCAGAGGCAGGAATATTAATCCTGCCTGGGCCAATAGGGAGTGAGTCTATAGAAGAGGCAAGGCTTTTGAAGGATCCGGAGGGAGGGAAGTATCTGTTCAGTACCATATGCCTCCTGCTGTCAGTAAATAAAGTGTGTAAAGTACTTTATGTGCAGTGCCTTGTGCCATTTACGCACACTCTCTCTGTCTCTGTCTCTGTCTCTCTCTCTCTCTCTGTCTCTCTCCCTCTCTCTCCCTCTTGTCACTTTTTTTGTGACAGGATCTCTCTGTGTAGCCCTGGCTATCCCGAAACCTGCTCTACAGAACAGACTGGCCTTAAACTCAGGGATCCACTGGCCTCTGCCTCCCAGGTGCTGAGATGAAAGGTGTGCATCACAGCCATTCACGTTTTTTTTTAAACCATCAAGTGTGCCCTTTTCAGGACAGTAATTTGTCTGTAGATGAAGAGGCAATTCTTGCCTAGTGTCTGTCTCACCACAACTGAAGTAACTCCAAAGATGCTCAATTTCTTCTTAGAATCCAAGACAGGAAGCTGTCAGGAGCAGACAGGTCTCTAATCAAAATGAACCTTAATACAGAAATGTTTGTAATGTCACTTCTGTGGACTTCTGATGTTTTGAAAACCAACTATCCATGTAAGGCAATCTGGACTGTGGTCTGTTAACTCCTCTCAGCTATTTCTAAATAAAATATAGAAAACACCCTAACAATAAACTCAGAGCCATGAATTTGCTATAAGCCCTTAACTCACAGGCTAACCATCTCAAATCAGTTAAAAAAGTTAAAGAAGGACTGGGTCTAAGCCTGATATTCATTCTAAAGCCAAGAAAAAAGCCAGGTTCAGAGATAAGTCTTTTAGTTAGGAGAGATAACAGAGGTTCTGGTTAGTCAACAAAATGATGGACTGGGTATTAGGTCTATCTTGTACCTTACTGATACAAATTGGTATAGCTATGCTCTAATTGTATTTTGAGAGAAAAGTTTTATCTTAACAGGAAGAGTGATATCTAGGAGGAGCTATGGTGGGAGGAGTAAGGAGAGGAGGAGGAGTAAGGAAAGGAGGAGGAGGAGAGGAGGAGCTAGGAGAGAGAGTGGGGGGAGGGGAACATGGAGGCCGATGTTCGAGTGTCTCCGCCAGTCAAAAATAGTTGGTATATCTAGGTTGGGTATTGGGTTACACTTCTGATTGTATGGGCATCTTGTTATTGAGCATTACCAAACTTATAAAGCCTTTGATTAACATTTTTTAAAAAGTTACTAATAAAAAAAATTAAAAAAATAAATTCTTTTTAAATTTTTATTGATCATTATTCTGTGTGTGGGTGTGTGAGTGGAGGCACATACTCATTCTCCAGCCTCTGTGTGGAAGTCAGAGGATGACTTTCAGAAGTCAGTTCTCAATTTCCACACTTAAAAATTAAGATGATTATTAAAAAGTATCAGCCAGGTATCGGTGGTGCACACTTTTAACACCAGCCCTCTGGCAGGCAAAGGCAGCTGAATCTCTTTAAATTTCAGGCCAGCCTGGACTACAGAGTGAGTTTCAGGTCACCCACGGCTACACAGAGAAAACCCTATCTCAAAAAACGAACAACAAGCAAATTATTATTATTTATTGTGTGTGAGAGAGACAGTTGTGTGAGCATACATGCTATGCCATACATGTGGAACTCAGTGGACAACCCTGTGACGTTGTTTCTCTCCTTCCACCTTTACATGGGTTTCCAGAGATTTAAATCAGGTCATTGGTCTCAGACTTGAAGAGCATGAATCTTCACTTGCTGATCGTGCCACAGTCCTTTGTCCCATTTTTGAGGCAGGGTCTCTTGAAGTTCTGCTTCTGTTGCTTCCATTCCAGGCTAGCTGACCCTCGAGCTTCAGGGGATCTCCCTCCCATCTCTCTCCCATCTTGCTATAGGATCATGTACCACAGCATCTGGCTTTTATGTGGGTTCCAGGGATGAAACTCAGGTCATTAGACTTGTGTGCAAAGTGCACTTTTACCTGCTGAGCCATTTCCTTTGATTTTCTCCTTTTCTTTAGAGAGAGAGATTATTATATAGCCCAGATTGGCCTTCAACTCACCAAATAGCCAAGGACGACTTGACCTTCTAATTTTCCTGCCTCCTTTCCACAAGGTCTGGGACTACAGGAATGTGTCACCGTGCCTGGTTTATGCAGTGCTTCGGAAAAACCCCAGGACTTCCAGCAACTGTTTTACCAACTAAGCCATGCCTCTGACCCAGCTGCCATTTTTATTATTAGATATTATAAATGGCCATCACTAACATTATCCTTCTAGAGATGTAACCAACACTGCCCTTAATTTGGGGGTGGGGTTCTGGTGTCACACTAAATGGAGGAAGATAACCTAGATTCAATCTCATTGCCTTTGTCAGAGGATAGAGTTTTCTGGAAGAGAAGGACTGAGAGGAGAGAATGTGGACAGGCAATGGTGGCAGGAGAGGGAGACGATTCTCTTAGAGACCAGGCTTGGGCATAGGAGGCTGGCGGGAGCAAGGGCAGCCTGGAGAAAGGGCTGATGTCTCTCATTTGCTCCTTTAGAACTACAGGTGCCGACAACAGGTTTGGGAAGGCTGCTTTCAGGGCTTGGCTTTTCCACAAACGTTCCTCATTTAATCCTGACAGCAGCTTTGTGATGGGGTCCTGGCAACCTGTTACAGATGGGAAAGCCTCTCAGAGGCTGGACAGCCATGCTCACACAGCTGGCTAGAAACCGGCAGCCTCATATCCTTGACTCCCACGCTGGATGTTTCCAGTGTACCATGGAAAGATGGCTTGAACCTGGTCCTCTAGGGAGTTGCACTGTGGTTTAGAGGGGCCCTTGGTTCCAGGAAAGTGATACCTTGGGATAAGACAGACTATGGATGGGGTTTGGCAGTGTCACAGACAAAGGAGAATTCTTGTAGCTCCTCCTTGCCTTTCCCCAAGTGTGAGCTCGCATCTATCAAGGGCAACACATACACTTATCTGTGGCACAATTACCATATATTTGCATTTATTAAGCAGGGACAAGAAGGCCTTTGACATTTATGGTTGGTTCTTTTTATTACAATTGTTATAACTTTATTATTTAAAAATGTGCAAATAAATTGTATAGAAGTTCATTGAGTTACATAGATTTGAGGTCTGGTTAATTTTGGTGTATAATATTTATTTGGTTATTTTAAAAGAAAACTTTTTTTTTTCCTTTCAAGATAGCGTTTCTCTGTGTAACAATCGTAGCTGTCCTAGAACCTACCTGTAGATCATTCTGGCCTCAAACTCACAGAGGTACCTACCTATCTCTGCCTTTCAGGTGCTGGGATTAAAAGTATGTACCACCATGTCTGGCTCTGTAACGAAACATTTTAAAGGTGTGTGGAAATAAAAAGGTTTGCACACATGGAAAGGTATCTTTAAAAATTCTGGAAGTAGAAAAATTTTTTTTAAAAAAAGCAGGGTACACATCCACATATCTCTACAAAGAAATTATCTCCCTCCAGAGGCCAAAGCCAGAGCCGATAGACCAGGGGTCCTTTTGTGTCCAGTCCAGAAGAGTCTTTGGCAATGTCTAAAAACAGTTTTGATCGCCATGGTTGGGGGAGTTGTTGCAGGTATCCAGGGTCTAGGGATTCTGTAGGGATATCCTACAAAGTATAAAATGGTACACCCCAAAACAAAGAGCTACCTGGCTCGAAACACCCACAGGACATCTGTGCCAACCAGTGTTGCAGCAGACTTGGCACTCCAACAAACTAGGGTCCAAACCTAGATGTCCCATTCTGCATGAATCACAGAGGGGCCTCATTTTCTTCTTAGAACAGTGTCACCTCTAGCATAGAGTGCCCAGTTCTGCTCCTAGCACCCACACTGGACAGCTCATAGCCACCTGTAATCTCAGTTCCAGGGATTCTGATGCTCTCTTCTGGCCTCTGTACACATGCAAGTGTGTGTGTGTGTGTGTGTGTGTGTAGACAAATTAAATCTTAAAAAACAAAAGTCAGGGCCTGTCTTTTGGAGATACAGACTGAGATATTCAGAGGAAATACCACGATGTCGTAGATTTACACTGAGTGATACGAGAAGAAATGGAGTGGGTGGAGATCCTGATGAAACCAGATTCCGTCGTTAATAGTTGAACGTTTAAGAACACATTGAGCTTATCTACATAGTCATGAGGGATTGCATGCAGCTCTGTGGTAGAGCTTCTGCTTAGCAGGCACGAGACCCCAGCTTCAGTCCCCAACACCAGAACAAAGAGCCAGCCATAAAACTCAGAGCGTGTAGGAGCTGCAGGGACGCTTAGGGAACTGATAGACTGCCGTTTCCAGACCATTTGCAGTGAACTCTACGTTCCCAAAGAGACGACTCCAGGAATGATGCTGGGGGAAATTCCCTCTTCCTCCTCCTCCTCTTCTTCCTCTGCATCCTCTTCTTCCTCCTCCTCCTCCCCCTCCTCTTCTTCCTATATAGTCCACGACGACCTCAAATTCACAATCCCCCTACCTCATCCTTCTGAGTGTTGGGATCAGAGGAGTGAGATATCACCATGCCAGGGTGTACTTCCCTTTCAACCAATTTAAAATATTATTTTATCTGTTTGTTTCTGAGACAGGATCTCATGTAACCTGGACTAGCCTTAAAGTTGCAAAGTCACTGAGGATAGTCTTGAACTTCTGACCCTCCTGTCTTCACCTCCCAAGTGCAGGGGTGACAGGTATGCAGCGCCATGCCCAGTCTATGTGGTGGTAGGGATTGAAGCCAGGACTTCATGCATGTTAGGCAAGTACTCTACCTACTGAGCTACATATCTGGCTTTTTTGACAAAGGGATTCATATTGCCCAGGCTCTGTTAAACTCGGAAAATAGCCCAGACTGGGCTTGAACTGTTTCTCCTATGTCTCCTTCCAGAGTGCACCACTATACCAGGTGAAATGATTGTTGTTATTATTACTGTTGTCATTGTTTTGTTTTGGTTTCAAGACAGTGTTTCTCTGATAGTCTTGGCTGACCTGGAATTCACTCTGTAGACCAGGCTGGCCTCAAACCTAGAGATATCCACCTGCCTCTGCCTCCTGAGTGCTGAGATTAAAGGTGTGTAACACCACCATCCAGCCTGAAACCAGGATTTAGTCGTGTTCTGCAGGAGATCTCATGCTGGCAAAGGGTTCTGCCTAGGGAGTGAAGAGTTTCCCTGGGCCAGCTAACACGTGTTGGAGAACACAGCTGGCTCAGCCAAGGCGTCAGCTCTCAGCCTCCTGCACACAGTATGACGACATACTGGCTTCTTTCGGCATGGATGCTGCCCATGGTCCTTGTAAGACTAAGGACCTGGGGTTGAAGTCCAGTGGGGGCCTGGATGGACTGTGCCATCTCTGCTCTAAGTTGGCTGAGAACATGCTTCCTTTCTCTCTGACCACCCATAGCTTGATTTCTAAAGCTGGGTCTGTGGCACTGAGCCAGTCTTGGCTTTGCTGTCTGCCATGTGGCCAGGGCCCAGCAGCTCAGCTGGACAGGGGCCAGTGCCTCCCAGACACACCTGAGCCAGAGAAGCAGTGAGTGAGAAGGGTCCAGCCAAAGGCCACACAGCATCAGCACATTCTGGGAGGGAAATCCTGTTTCCCCTTTTTTTGTCTGAGTCTGTCCTGTGTGATAGGCTTGTGGGGAGATTATACCCCTATGTCGTCAGATGAAGGTGGTGAAGACACTGGGTCCCATCTGCAGGCTAAATGCATAGGGGGCCACTGAGTCACATGGTGAAGGAAACTGTCACATTGTAGTAGAGGTGTATGGCCAGAACTCTGGCTGGGCTAAGAGCACAAAGGAGAACAGGCACCAATTGAGAGTAAAGAGGAATCAATGGTCATGTGTTCAGTGAATCTTCTGTTTGCCCTCTGTAACTTTACATTTTTCAATTCTTATTTTTAATGATGGTTCTTAAACGCTTTAACCTTCCTTGTAGCCCACCACCCACCAGAGGTAGTGGAGAAGAAAGGATATGGGGAAGTGGACCTGTTTAGAAAGGTTCTTTGGAGCAACTCCTGTCTGTGTTAACTGGAAATTGTCAGTTCAGTTCACAGGTTAGCAGAAGCAGCTTGATCCACTTGCAAACATTTCATGAATACGCCAGCCATCCAGTTCAGTAGAGTCGGGTTAGCAACAGCGGTGACATGACCTAGCAGAGACAGCCAGGCCTCAGCCTCAGCTTAAAGTCAGCAGGAGGGAACAACAGGAACACCAGGAGTTTTCAGCTGTGCCTCTCTCAGGGAGGTGAAGATCAGTGAAGATTCTAGACCCACAATGTTGCACAGCTAGCTCTATAAGCAAGCCGAGCTCTGTCTCCGTCATTCCGTGAAGTCTTATTTATACCCTCCAAACATCACGTGTCCTCCGCGTGCCTTGCCTCAGCACGTGCATCCAATCAGCCTGAGTCCAAGGAAGCAGCAAGAAACTGCAGCACACCATCAGAAGTCTTTTGGTGCATTTCTCTCTATGGTGTCCTGACAAATGTAGCTCAAGTATGCAATGCAGGACAGACCAACACATGTGTGTTGTTAGCAAAGAGCCCTTTATTATGTGTCCTTTCATGTGCTTGGTTTAGCAGAACATCCTCTCTCTTGTGTCTGCTTCAGCAAAACATTCCTTCACGAGTCTGCCTTAGTCTTTCACCTGTGTCCACTGTAATGAAATGTTCCTTCACGTGTTTGCCCCAGCAAAACACCACCCAACCAGCTTTCCAAAGAACCCTCAAGTTTCCACTTCAGCCCTCCACCTCTACTCTTCCCTGTCTGCTCTGTTCCAGGGCTGGAGGAAGTAGCTCTTACCCATAGACATGTTTCTCTTCCCGATTCACAACAGGTAGATTTAGCCAACAGGAAGCTCTGGCTGGAGACGGCAGATGGCTGGGGATTTATCCCACCAACTCTCCAGCTTCGAGTCAGCCATGGTTAGCTGTGGTTCTTGGCTGAGGCTCCCTCCTGGTAGCTCTGAGTCCTCTAACCTAGACCCTTGAGTGCCTCCAAACTGAAGGACTTTTCCTGAAGCCCGCCGTCTGATGGAAGACCCTCCACTGCCCTGGGATAGCCAGACTGATCTCCTTCAAATCCATGACTTGCCATCCAACTCTTTTGTGTACTGGTGCCCACCTTATGTAAGGGTTGTCTCCCTGAACCTGCCTTTCACCCTGGCCCAGTTGTGCTCTTGCTATGTGACCTTGGGAAAGTCACATTTGTCTCGGGGTCTCTCTGTGACATGGTCATTGACCTGCTCCCCCTTTCCTACTGTGATGCTGTGTGGTGGACCTTGGCTGGCTTCTCTTGTCCCTGTTAGATTTGCTCTGAGTAGATAACACGAGAGAGTGTGCCTCATTCCTCCTTGCATTCTGCATAGCACCTAGTGGAGGCCCCTGCATCGAGGATGGAGAGATGGAGGGGTGGCTGGGTGGGTGGATGATAAATCTCCCTGCAGGGACAGAGGCAATTCATCCCATACCTCTGAGATGATCGAAATCTCTCCTGGGAATTTGCCCCCGCCTCTGCCCACTTCCTGGTAGATCCAGCACGTTCTCATTTGTAACTTGTTCTCCTGGGCAGACTATTCTCTCTTGAATAAGCCATGACAGTCACACTTTAAAGGAATAGCATGGATCACTGACCACAGCTGCTCCAGGATGGGTATCAGCTTTGGGGATTGAGGAAACCAAAGTTTGTATAGGATTCCTGTTTGTCCTCTCATATTCTTATTTAAACCGGAAGTTACTTTTATGATATAAGGTCTGGGGCATGGGTTGAAGGTCAGTAGGTCAGTAGGTCAGTAGGTCAGTAGTAGCCTAACAGGTGTGAAGAGCTGAGCTCAAGGCCCATGATGGAAGGTCAAATGTCTGCTGAGTGTGGTGGTCCATGCCTGTCAGCGTAGCACTTGGGAAGCAGAGGTGGGAGGATCCCTAAGTTTGATGCCAGATTAGGCAACAATAAACCTACAAAGAAAAGCAAGGGGTCAGAATGAAGGCGGGGGAATGCTGTGAAATACAGGCCTCTGGGCATGCCATGGATGTTTCACTCACCCAGCTAACAGCAGCTGTGATCACCACACAGTCAGCATCACAGCAGGAGTGGGGAGCATGGTGCTCCACCCCACCACACAGTCAGCATCACAGCAGGAATGGGGAG
>NW_021604790.1:4138056-4140175 GCF_004785775.1 Grammomys surdaster | reverse complement strand
CACCACACAGTCAGCATCACAGCAGGAATGGGGAGCACGGTGCTCCGTCCCACCTGCTGAGGAGCCATTGCCAGTTAATGGTTGCTGGGGTAGAGGAAGACAGAGGAAGAGTTAGGGGAGAGTTTTCTTCAGTACTGTAGCCACCCGTGTTTCCCTGTGTTTTAGGAAATAACTTCACTCATTAATCTCACTGGGGGTGGGGGGAGAAACCCAGGGAGTAGGAGGGGGCTCACTGAGAAGAAAGAGGAGTCCAGAGAGAGGGAGAAGAGGATAGAGAATATAGCGTGCGTGCGTGCGTGCGTGTGTGTGTGTGTGTGTGTGTGTGTGTGTGTGTGTTATCAAACACATTATATAAATGTATGAAATTGCCACAAGGATAAAAAAATGTTTAAAACAAGATAGAAAAGGGTGGTGTGCCTTTTTTTGGGGGGGGGGAGTCTTACATAAAAGACCATTGATTGTGCTACTTCTAAGGACCAAACTGGGGAGCTGAGGGCTGGGGCAGGAATGAGGAGCTGAGGGCTGGGGCAGGGGTGAGGTGCTGAGGGCTGGGGCAGGGGTGAGGTGCTGAGGGCTGGGGCAGGGGTGAGGTGCTGAGGGCTGGGGTAGGGGTGCAGAGCAGGAAGGAGACTCATTAGCTAGTCCTTTTCTTGTCTTTGGGATTTTGTACCAAGTTTCTCAGTCTTTTTTTTTTTTTTTAAGTACACATTGAAGAACTCACACATGGCCAGGCATAGTGGCGCACACCTTGAATCCCCAGTGTTTGGGAGGCAGAGGCAGGCAAATTTCTGAGTTCGAGGCCAGCCTGGTCTACAGAGTGAGTTCCAGGACTGTTAGAGCTACATAGTAAGATCCCGTCTCAAAAACAAAACAAAAACATAAAATAACTTATGTATGTGTGTGCAGATCTGTGACTTTATCACCACCACCACCACTACCATCATCATCGTTGTTATTATGAGCTGAGGACTGAACCAGGGCTTTACACTTTCTCGGCAAGTGCTCTACCTAGACCTTACCATCTACCTCTGTGCTAAATCCCTAAACCCCACAAGGACTGACTTTATCCTCCCGATGACTCCAGGCAAGGAGCCGGTATGTACAAATCCTAGCTAGCTTTGTGACTGTGTAAGCATGTAACGCTGAACCCCAAACTGGTTTCTGGGTGTCCTGCTTCACCAGGTGGGCAGGTTATATCTATAATTTGTGGAAAGGAGATGACACTCAGAAACCAGAAGTGAGGTACACACTGATGGGGGACAGTTGGCTGCTTGTGGTAGGCTGAGATCCTGATTGACAGAACCAGCTGGGATTAGGTTATAGTTGGTTATGTGCCAAGACACCTCTAAGCCAATTTAAGTGTGTGGTGGCAGCTTTAGGCTAAACTTTTTTTTTGTTTGTTTTTTTTGTTTTCGAGACAGGGTTTCTCTGTGTAGCCCTGGCTGTCCTGGAACTCATTCTGTAGATCAGGCTGGCCTCGAACTCAGAAATCCGCCTGCCTCTCCCTCCCAAGTGCTGGGATTAAAGGCGTGCGCCACCATTGCCCGGCAAGGCTAAACTTTTACATTACTCATTAAATCACTCATTAAACACAATGTACTGGGCTAAAGAGGTGAGTCAGCAGTTAAGAGCATCTATTTATAGAGAGAATTCTGGTTTCTTTAAAAAACACAGGGACATTATTATAGGAATATGTTCTTTGTTTTAATCCCAGGTGTGGGGAAGTGGGGCTGCTTTACAGCCGCTGACTGTGATTTGCCTCGTGCTCTAGCAGGGGCATGAGTTTGCCAGCTGCAGATAGTTTCTGCAAGTGTGTGATTCTGGGGGTTTTTCAGAAGATACATAAATGCTGGTGCCCTGATAGAGGGAGCTGGTTGGCCGGCTGTAGTTGTTTGTGATTTGTTGTAGTTTGTCAAGTAGTCATGTGTGAAGAGACAAAAAGAAGAAATTAGATATCCTGTTGGTGAAAATCAAACTTGCCCCAAGAAACTCAACACCCCAATCAGCAGGAAGTAGTCTAAGGATGTCATTGCCTCCTTTCTTACCCCTGACTTTACTCAGATTTTATTCAGATCTCTCTCTCTCTCTCTCTCTCTCTCTCTCTCTCTCTCTCTCTCTC
>NW_021604790.1:4135572-4137956 GCF_004785775.1 Grammomys surdaster | reverse complement strand
TCCTTCCCTCTCTCTCTCTCTCTCTCTCTCTCTCTCTCTCTCTCTGTGTCTTCCTCCCTCCCTCCTTCCTTCCTCCCCATTCTTCCTCCCCATTCTACCCCCCTCCTATCTAGTGTTAGGGGGTAAGAAGATGGTGAAAGGGTGGAAGAAAAGGGAACCCACAAAGTAGCCAAAAGCCCGTCAACACTTACTGCTCTCACAGGGGACCTGAGTCTGATTCCCAGCACCCACATGATGACCCAGAACCATATGTAACCCCAGTTCTAGGGGATCTGATGCCCACTCTGCCTTTCTCAGGCAACAGATACTCTCTCATGGAACACATACACACATGCAGGCAAACACACACAAAGAAATAAAGAAATGTTTGAAGAACAAAACAAAATTTAGCTTTAGGCTAAGGTAATGGCATTACTCTTATAACCCTGCTGTTCAGATGAGGAAGTATGCTCGTAACCAGCCTCCAGACCTTACCACAATTGACTCCATGATGAAAGTTCCCTTCAGGTCGTAAAGCTCATCGTGTAGACTGCTGTTCTGCATGCTGGGGTCTGTCAGTGGGGATCCACGGGGCTCTGGCCCAGCAGGACCGGCCTAAGAGTTACAGCTCTCTGAGGGGAAGCCAAAGCAAGGCGGACTGCTGGGCCTCTTCTGCAGCAGCTGCTGCCCTGGTTTCGGTAGAGGGCAGCTAGGGGCCAAGGTTGAGGCTACCAAGCAGGAACCGGCTGCAGTCAAGCTCCAGTACTTGGCCATTTGAGCTGTGTTGAAGTTCAGAGCAAAAGCTTCAGGAGAGAGAACCCTTCCCTGGAGTGTTACAGCTCAATAAGACAGGCACTCTCTGACGATCTTTGGTGATCTTTATTCCTTATGGGCAGGACCTTGTAAACATTTGGGTGGGGTGGGATCTAGAAGGCAGATCCTTTCTATGGGCTGGGTCTGAGACGTTAGGGATGCCTCATGTGCATGTGGAAGGACTTTGGGTATTGTCCCTACGGGACTGATTGTCACAGTCCTCTCCATGGGGTGTCGTGGTCACGTGTTCCAGAAGAGGAACCTGATCGGGAGTAGATTTAAACACCTACCATTCTCAATTATGAGAACTGCTCGGGTTCCTGAATCCACTCCACCTTACCAGGTTTTCTGTCTGGTGGCACGGTCCACTGCCCCGCAGTAGACTATACCATCTGCCAAAATGAAAACAAAGACCTAATCCATCAAAGTCCATAGTTCTGGGAAAGTCTCTAAATGTACTAACCTTGCTTTTTGGCTTCTGTGGTTCTGCTTTTGGCTAACTGTTCTTGTTAGCGGAATCATGTCAACCCAGAACATGGATTTTGTGCCTAAAAGCTCATCTTGAGGAAAGCTCAGGGCTACACTGTGATCCTGAAGAACACCAGTGTAGTCAATGGCTGACTAATAAAGGCTTTCTATTGGCTTACAACCATGTCCAAGAAGTCTTCTCTGGTGAATGTCCACAACACGTTCACAGAGAAAAGCTTGCCCATCGATTCTTAGAAGAAGTGGTGTGGCATGGAGACTCATATCGGGTTTCTGTTTCAGATGGAGGTTGCAAACAGAGCTTAGTTTAGCCCACTATACTCCCATTTCAGAAAAATAAATTGGCACGTTGATATGCGACTCAGTCTTTGGAAGGTTTGTTTACTGTCAGTCAGATTCCTACTGGAAACAGATGAAGGGTCATCAATGGCACAAAACAGAGGTTGAGATCCAGGGCTGAGGAAAAGTCCATCAGACCAGTCAGGAGTGGTTGCTCCAGCTCCTCCTGTACACTGTACCCCTCAACCTCATCGCTGGAGAAATCTCTTTTAAACCTCATAGCCACCTCCCGGCTGGGTCTGTGGACTTCTTTGCACTAAGCTCTAGGGCTGTCTTGCAGTCAGCAGCCAGAATTTCTTCCCTGGTGGAACTCAATCATTTGTTCAACAAGTGCTCGGAATCTGTGGGTCAAACTCCAAGTCTTCCAGCCTTGGTCAAGAGCAGTTTCCAGCTCATCAGGGAACATGTTTTTTTAAGACAGGGTTTCTCTGTGTAGCCATGGCTGACCTGGAACTCACTCTGTAGACCAGGCTAACCTGAACTCACATAGATCCAGCACCTCCCAAGTGCTGGGATTAAAGGCAGCGCCACTACCACTCAGTGGGAGTGTGCTTTTAGGGTTACCTATTCATATCCATTTGCCACACGGCACCAGCCCCAGAGTCATTCCTGTGGGTGGCAAAGTCTCTGGTCCCCAGGTGTGTATGGTACATGTATGCCTTGGTGGGTGGAGGAGTTGGTGGGTGGAGGAGTTGGTGGGTGGAGGAGTTGGTGGGTGGAGGAGTTGGTGGGTGGAGGAGTTGGTGGGTGGAGGAGTTGGTGGGTGG
>NW_021604790.1:4114763-4135562 GCF_004785775.1 Grammomys surdaster | reverse complement strand
GGAGTTGGTGGGTGGAGGAGTTGGTGGGTGGAGGAGTTGGTGGGTGGTAGCTCTGCCTCTGGTCGGACCTGGGTGGATTGGCCCCTGCAGCTCTTCTCCGTTACATGCAACAGTACTGAATGTCATGATTCCCAGCCTTTCATGTCCCCAGAGAGGAACAGCAGCTGCTCAGGTCCCCTAGGAGCTGGCTCAGGTTTTCAATACACATGGAGTCAGCCTCCCTGACACCTCTGGTCATCATGCTACCCCTCTGTAGCATCCCCAGTTCCCTTCCTGGTGTCTTGTGTCTCAGTTCTAACTTCTTTCCTCTTTGGGTAGGTTCCGTGGTGTGAAGTTACGATTGCCAAACCAGAAAAACCTAGTCCCAGTCCAAAGCTGAAGGCCATGGCTCCAATCTTAGGAGATGAACCCCCAAAGCCCTCGTGGCTCCCAAATCATGTCTTCACTGTTCCGTCTGTTGGGATAGGCACCTATTGTAGGCAAGGCCTGGGGCAAGGAGGGGACAACTTTGCCATAGTAGAGGAAAAGAGGGGCAGGCTGGCCTTAAACTTGTGTGACTGAGGATGGCTTTGAACTCCCGATCTTTCTGCTTCAGGGGCTGGGATTGCAGGTAGGTATCACTAAGTGCAGTCTATGCAGTGCTGGGAATCAAACACAGAATGCTACTGGGTAAATATCCTATAAACTGAGCCACATCTCCAATCTGAAATTTCTTTCTTTCGTTTTTAACTTTAAAAATTACATTATTTGATTGTTTGTTTAGTTTGTGTGTGTGTGTGTGTGTGTGTGTGTGCGCGCGCGTGCGCACGCGCGCACTCATGTCCCAGCACTATTGTGGAAGTCAGAGAACAACTGGAAGAGTCTGCTCTCTTCTTCAACTTTCTGGATTCCTGGGATCGAGCTCAGGCAGGCTTGGCAGCAGGCTTTACTTGCCGAGTCATAGCGCAGCCCCCTCACCCACAGCCCAGGGTTTCTGGATCTGTACCAAAGCCGAGGGAGCTGGTGCCTGGCCATACCTCTGCAGGCCAGCTGCTACCTCTTGCTGGCCTTTGACCTTCCACTTCGTCGCTCAAAGTTTGAACAATGGCATCAGAGCTTTCCATATTGCTGTGTGCATCCCATCATCAGACAGGTAAACAGCAGAGGGAGTTAGAACCAGCATTCAAAGAAAGCCAGAAGCCAACACACAGCAGCTTCGTACATAGTGGGTGACTGTCACTTAACCTGCTTCCAGGAGGGGTGTCTGTGCACATGTGTGTGTATGTATGTTTGCACTCATGACTGTTTTAAGTGTATGTGTCTATTCACATATTACATGAATGTGTCTGTGTATACACTGGCTGTCTGTACTGTATCATACATGAAATATTTGGGGGAAAATGCTGGTTATAAATACACTGAGGCGATTATTAATAAGTATTTTGTTTGTTTGAGACAGTCTCACTCTGTAGCCCTGGCTGGCCCAGCACTCATTTTATAGCCAAGATTGGCCTTGAACTCAGAGTAGATTCTCCTGTCTCAACCTGCCTAGAGATTCATGAGCCACCATTTAGCCCTCTGTGGCCCTTCTGGCTCTAACACTAAAAGGTTCCACATGCCTCTAGAAAAGGGACCCTAGGGACTGACTCCTGAGACATGGGTGGGGGTGGTGCCATCTGTACCTTTGAAGGTGAGTGTGGTTTCCCCCAATGAAGAGCAGTAGTAAGAACCAGCGGGGAAATGGGAATCAGGGTGCCAGACTGGGGATACAGTGGACAAAGACCCCTAGTGGACCATAGAAGTTCCATGTGGGGAGCCACGGATAGGGATGACTGGACCGGGGTCAGCATAGGAAGGTGAGCTGGGAGGGGGTGCTGGCAGGATGGCCTAGTGGGAAAGGTCACTTGTTGGGTAGCATGAGGATCTGGCTTTGGATCCCAGCACCCATGAAAACAAAAACAAAAAGTGGGCATGGCCATAAGCATCTTTAACCATGTGTGCTATGGTGGACAGAGGCAGGAGGATCCCTGGGGCTTGCTGGTCATCAGTGCAGCTTCAGGCTCAAGGAGGGACCCTGTCTTAGGGTCCCGGGTCTCCACTTAAGAGTATTCCCCAGGGTTTGTGGGAACTCAGGAGAAGCTTTAAATATCTAACTGACTTAGGAGGACCCCGGACTCTACACCCCTACACCTCCCAGAAAGGATTTTTAGACTTGCTTGTACTGATAAAACTTGCAAATGACTGTTGTACAAGGTGGTGTTTGTGATGGCATGTGGTTCTTAAGGCAGGAAAGAATTTGGGCACTTCTAGGGCAGGGAAGGCTTCAAAGGCAGCATTCAAATGGTGCTATCTGTCAGCGTTGTGAGAAAATTGGGGACAGAATACAGCCAGTGACTGGAACCCCAAGATCCAGGAATCCAAGCCCCAAACAGATCACTCTCTCCTTCCTTCCTCCAAAAGGAACCGGCCCGTGTGACACTGTGAGTCTTGGAGAAGGTGGCCATTTGCATTAGAGTCACTGAGCTCAAGGCAGGTCATATCAGGTCTTCTCTTGACTCTCTGTTCCCTGGGATGGATGCAGGAAAGCCTAAACTCTGGGTCATTGCCACTTCCCTCTCCCCCGCCCCGCACTGCCAGAGATCACAGACTGGGGAGGGAGAGGTGATGTCACAGGGCAACTATTTTCAGTTCCCAAGCATTAAGCTAGTTTGCCACTGTATGCTGTATATCGGAAGACTGAGCGACAGGCGCGTTGAACGCAGGGTCTAATTGCAGAGTCCTTGTAAAATCAACTTGTCAACCCAGACCGCCCTGGGCGCCATCTCCTGTCAGAGGAATCAGAGCTGTTTCAGCTCTCTTGGGCTCCTCCAGTGCAGGGAAACGGAGTGGGGGTGTGGGGGAAGGCCTAAGCTGAGGCCTAGGACCCTGGACAGCTCCCAGCTGCCCTTGCACCAGGAGTTTGATGGAAGGTTGATTAAGACTGGACCAGGGCTGCTGTGAGAGGGGCCTGGGCTGTCTGACTCCAGTTTGACCTTCTTTGGATCAGCTATTCTGGAAAACACTCTTTCGGGGTCTGAGCTGACAGCTCATCCTCCAGTCCTTGAACGTTAGCTAACGTTAACGTTAGGAGGCTATGGCTTGGGTTATAACATGAGGGTGTTCATCCAGATAGAAGGACTTTATTGACAAGAGGATTCTGGGAAAAGAGAGAAGCTGGAGGCAGTGGCGGTGGCAGGGGGTGGGGTGGACAATATCTCATTTCAGAGGTGCTTATTTTTTTTTCTACCCAAAGAGGAGGTGGGCCCAAGACAGTGTGGCACCCTAGGGGTTCACTCTACCCTCTGGGGGCAGAACCTCTGACCTCATTTCACAGATGAGGAAACTAAAGCTCAGGTTAAAACCCTGGCTGTGGGAAGGGCAGAGCTTAAATTAAACCATCTACCCACCTACCATGTCTAACTCCAGAGCTCTGCTCACCACCCTGATAGACTCAGATCTCAGCGGCTGGAGAGAAGGGCTCCATCCCTCACACTCTATGCCAGGGACAAAAAGACCTACAGACTGCCAGGCATGGAGAAAACGTTTTGGGGCCTGTGTCAGACACAGAGGAACAGAGTATAGGTCAGCATCTGGAAATCCTAGTCCTGAGGAAGTAGAAGTAGGAGGATCAGGCGTTTAAGACCATCCTAGGCTACATGAGAAATTTAAGGTCAGCCTGGCTCGTCTGTACTAGTTAGTTTTATTATCAACTGGACACAAACCAGAGACACCTGAGAAGAGGGGGACCTCAGTGAGGATTTGCCTCCATCGGACAGGTCCATGGGCAGGTCTGTGGGGGGCATTTTCTTTCTCTCTTTTTTTTTGAAAAAGAAGACATATTTTATTTTATGTATGTGCACGAATGCCTGCGTACTAAGTATGAGCACCACAGATGGGAATCTGGTACCTGCGAGGCAAGAAGAAAAGGCTGGATCCCCTGGACCTGGAGTTCCAGACGACTGTGAGCCTCCACATGCATGTCGGTAACTACACTCAGGCCCTCTGCAAGAGCAGCAAAGGTCCACCCGACTGTGAGCAGTGCTATCCCTGAGCTGTGAATGGGATAAGAGCTGAATAAGCCAGGGGAGCAAGCCAGTAAATAGCATTCCTCTATGGTTTCTGCTTCAGAGTCCTGCCTCGAGCTTCTGCCTTGGCTTCCTTCGCTGATGGAATACATAGCCTGTAAGCTGAAGCAAACCCTTTTGTTCTCAAGTTTCTTTTGACCACAGACACAGACAAACTAGGATACCCACCCACGGAGCGCTCCCACAGAGAGAGGCCACTTGGCTATTTGTCCAGCTTCTGCATCATCTTGTCCTTGCCAAAGACTGCACCTGGCATTTCATGCAGCAGAAAGAAAGAGCCGAGCCCTGTTAGGTCTGGGAGCTCGGGAAGCTTCTTGTGTCTTGGGTACAGGGTGTGGGAAGACAGGGTAACATTTCTGGTCTCTGGCCAGCCTGAACCAGCGACAGTTCTTATTTAGCAACCGGTGTGCTTATCTGAACGTGCTTGTGTGAACCAGAAATGATAGCCAAGGTTGCTGGTTCTGGCAATTGAACTGGCTTTCTGGAGGCAAGCACAAGATGGACTGACCATACTGCAGACCCTGGGCACATGGCTGCCCTGTGTTGTTTTTAACTCATGCATATTATATGATGCATATCTGTAATGGCTATTCCTGGTTCTCAACTTGGCTATATCTGGAGTGAACTACAACCCAGAATTGGAAGGCTCACCTGTGATCCAGATCTTGAGGCTGGAAGACACAAGTTTCTGACCTGGATCTTGGCGTGGAGCTCTTGAGGTATAGTGTCCATGAAAAGCTTAGGCCTAGGCAAGGTAGTACACGCCTTTAATACCAGGAGATTGAGGCAAGGAGATCTCTGAGTTCAAGGTCAGCCTGGGACAAAGCAAGTCCTAGATCCAGGCATGGTGGCATACACCTTTAACCTGGCTACATCTTCTGCCGGAGACCTACATAAGGACATTGGAAGAAGGAAGATTCATTCTTTGCCTGCTTGCACTTACTTGCCAGCACATCTGTTAGAATCTACTTCTAGAGAAGACCAGCTCAAACAATTAACCTTGTGAGACTGAGCAACTACTAGATTCTTGGACTTTCCATCCACAGTTGCCCATTGTTGGGTTAGTCGGACTACAGACTGTAGGTCATCACAATAAACTCCTTCAATATAGAGTGACATTCCATAAGTTCTGTGACTCTAGAGAACCCTGGCTAACAAATACAATATCACAAGCTCGCACTTCATATAAATGGCAGAAGGTGCCCAGGAGAAATCTTGATACCCACAGCTGTCCCTGTCCCTGTTTCTTGGTACATTCCTGGAGTTTGCTTCTGACCTCAGCAAGGTGGCTGACCACCCTTTGGTTTTAAACTGCCACATTCTTCTGTTCAGAGCTTTCCCACTGTATTGTAAAGATTTCTTCTACTCAGCCTGTAGTGAGCCTCTGTGTCCACTCCTTCCCCATGGCTGTATAACAGTCCACCAGTGAGATGAACCATAATCCATTTACCTCATCCTTGGTGATGGACATTTAGTTATTTCTAATTTTTTTGTGCTTTAAATTTTTTAAAATGCATTTGCTTATTTATTTATTTAGTGACAGAGTCTCATGCAGCCCAGGCTGGCCGTGAACTTGCTATTGGAATTTAGGTTGATCTTAGACTCCTGATTCTCCCACTGAGCTGGCACCAGTCGTCATTGCTTGAAAGCAGAGCTGTAGTGAATAAGCTTGTTCACAGACCGTTGGATGCACGAATGAACACAAGATCAATTCCTGGAGCAAAAGTGCTGGTCCGAAGCCATGTTCATGCAGGATATTAGTACTTGGTGCCAGATCTTCCTCTGGGTGGATCAGGCCAGTTCGCAATCTTAGGCAGGTTTCTCCAGCACCCCACTCTGTGAAAGACTCAATGAGAGGTAGTTTATTGGGGAAAGTTCCTACAAGTCCTGTGGAGGATCAGGAAGTGGAAGGAGAACCAAGCCAGTGTCTCTGTGCCTGACTACAGCCTAATTCTCTAGGAATGCAGAGAGCACTGGGCTAAGAGCAATACATTTAGGGGCACCTGTTGCCCACACCTAGCTGCTGGTAGTTATTTGATCTTTCTTCCTGGTCCCCTGTCTCATGCTAGAACCCAAACAGCAGCCTATCGCCCACACAGACTGACACGACCCTTATGGGGTCCCTCCCGGTTTTTCACAGAGGCACGTGTGGGGAATGAGAGTCTATGCTTTCCCATGGTGCCACCCTGTGCCCAATCCACCTTCCAGGCAGCAGTGGCAAGTGTGCCATCCCACAGTGGTCTGTGCGGCTAATGTAAGATCCTTCCCACGTGTCTAATGAGGACACAGCGTCCTGCCTTTCCTCCTGTACCTATGACGTCTCTTTCTCCCTCCATTCTTTCTGTCTACATTTGCCGACCTCTCTGTCCCCTACCTCCTCAACATGCTTATCAGTGGAGTATTCCAGCTCTGCCTTCAGAAGCAGGCCACAAAATACAGACTCAACATTACGTTGGATCCTGAAAGCATCCGAGATGGGTGGGCTGCTATGCCCAAAGCTTGGAGGGAAGGGTCAGGGCAGAGATGGACCCAAGCAGTCAAGCACTTCTGATCCCTCTCTCTCTCTCTCTCTCTCTCTCAAGCATGGATGAGGCTGTGGCCTATATTGGGTAGTTTAATTGGCTAAAACCACAAAGAAAGTGGTCTTTAAAAAAGAAATGTATTGGGTTGGTGAGATGGCTCAGTGGTTAAGAGCACTGAGTGCTCTTCCAGAGATCATGAGTTCAATTCCCAGCAACCACATGGTGGCTCACAATCATCTGTAATGAGATCTGATGCCCTCTTATGGGATATCTGAAGACAGCTACAGTGTACTCACATATAGTAAAAGTTAAAAAAAAAAAAAAAGGCAGGAGTGAGTGGGCCCAGAGCAAAAGGGGAGTGGAGGGGGGGAGAGATGTATATGTTTTGTCTACATGTATGTATGTGTGCTATGTGCCCACAGCTGTCAGAAGAAGGTGCTGGCTCCCCTGGAGCTGGAACTGCCATGTGGGTACAGGGAATTGAACTCAGATCATCTACAAGAACAACCAGTTCTCTTTACCTATGGAGACAATGCCTATAGCCCCAAAAAGCAGTCTTATCAGAAATCATTTTACTCGTAAGAAATCCAGGGCTCAGAGAAGTCACTGGACAGGCCAGGACACACAGCAGCAAGCAGAGGCCAGAGAGTGGTGATTCTAAGTGCCTTTTGACAGCTTGGCAACAGAAGAATGACAGCGAATTTGGGAATCAAGAGTGTCTTGGGATGGGCTGGTGAGATGGCTCAGTGGTTAAGAGCACTGACTGTTCTTCTAGAGGTCATGAGTTCAAATCCCAGCAACCACATGGTGGCTCACAACCATCTACAATGAGATCGATGCCCTCATATGGGTGTCTGAAGACAGCTACAGTGTACTTACATATAATAAATAAATAAATCTTTTTTTTTTTTTTTAAAGAGTGTCTTGGGATAAGGTATTCTGTCTGGGGGTGGGGGTGGGGAACTGCTGAGCAAAACTAAGCCAGCCAGGTGATGTTGAGCACACCTTTAATTCCAGCACTCAAAAGGAAGAGACAGGCTTATTTCTGAGTTTGAGGCTAGCCTTGCTACAGAGCAAGTTCCAGGACAGCCAAGGCTACATAGAGAAACCCTGTCTCAGAAAAAAAAAAATGTTGTTGGCTAGAGGAGAGGGTGGGCTGGCTTCCCAGAAGGGACATGTGGAAGATTCCATCCACAGCAAGGTTCATAGCTGAGGTGCTGGGAAGCCACAAGCCACTTGCAGCTTCTCTGATTGATCTGCCGTGGGTTCTGTGATAGGTATTGATTTTCTTTTAATACAAGAATTTTGCAAAAGAAAAACAAGAGGCTTTGCCTGCAGAGACAGAATTTGGCAGACAATTGCTTGGTTTGGGGACACAATGTCTTAGAGAAGAGGGTTCAGGAGGGTGCTGTGGGTGGATCTAGGGGTGACCATCAAGCTCCAGGCACTTGCCTCTGTGTTCTCTCTTACTAGGGCTACAGGCCTGTGGCATCATGCCTGACTTTTACTTGGGTGCCGTGGATTTGAACTTAGGTCCTCATGCTTGCATGCGAAACCGCACCCCATTTTTGTTTTAAGTGAGTTTATGATATTTGTTTTAGGCTGCATTCATAGATAGTTATAGTAGATCATGGGTTACATGCTATGATTTAGAATGTCTGCTGTGTAAGTAGAGGCTGCTATGGTTTGAATATGGCTAAGTGTTCTTGCAAAGGTTACTGTGTTGGGAGCTTGGTCTTCAGTGTGGAGATGAGAGCTGAAGGTATCTCCGAGGTTGGGCCTAATGGAAGGATTTCAGTCCAGGTTCTTACGGGGAGGGAACACCTCAAGCTGCCATCTAGGGGTGGGTCTTCTCAGAGTCATCCTGACTGGCTTCCTGCTTGGCAATTCAGTCACTGATTTTCACAAATGCTGCAGGGGCTGCCATTGGCTGTGATGAATCCTCACAGAAACAAGGTGCACACAGGCAACTCACCACTGAACCCTAGGACAGTGATCTCAGTAAACCCCTTCCTAAGCAGCCTGCCTCAGGTGTTGTACTGCAATAATGCAAAACTAACAGGGGTGCTCTCTTTCCCTGGAATCTGTCATAAAGCTTAGCTTAACTCAATTCTGCTTTCTCCCTCAGTCTCTCCAGAAATCCTCCAGTTATTAAAATTCCACAGTCCCGGGTCTATCCGCTGTCTATCCCGTTTGCAATCTTTCTTTCTTCTCTCTCTTTCCGAAGGGCTTTCCACAGTACTCTGCTAAAACTGAGCGGCTGGGTATTAGTTATCCTTGAAGGCTTGCACACGTGTGTGTACACACCTTCCTGTCTGAGCAGCGCTGTTCTGTGTTGCCTAAAGCCCTTCTGTCTCTGTTCCAGGCTCTGCATCTTTCCAGCTCTTTCTCCCTAGGAGGACTTTGGACTTTTGGTGGCAAGCAGGGCAGGGCCTCAAGTTCTCTTTGTAGCCAAGGATGACCTTGAATTTCTGATCTTCCTGGCTCTGTCTCCTGAGAGCTATGTTTACAGGCATAGACCACGTTGGCTGGTCTAGTGGACTTTAACAATCAGAAACGATCTGGAAAAGTCAGCATTCTGGATCTGTCATTTCTGGCAGGGCTGGCAGAATGGTGGCATGTGGGGCTGTGAGAGGCAGCTGGGTACCTGGTCGAACCATCTTTGAACCTCAGAGACCCTCAGGGACGGTAGGAGTTTGGCGGGGCTAATGGGCTCCTGGCTCCTTTCACATAGCTACAGCCTCTCCCACAGAGAGGTTTGTGGCCATCGGTCACATAGTACAGGTAGAGGGCATGGCTACAGGCCACAGAGCCTCAAGACAGATCTCCATATTGATGAGATACCTAAGGCCAGAGGGGAGTAGCCAATTAAGCATTCCTTTCCATACCCTCCTCCTTGCAAAAGGTATTTAACCTCAGGCCCACCCTGAGAATACGGGGTATAACTTCATCCATTTTCTGCCATGACAATAAAAATCTTAAGACCATATCTTAAGACCACGGACTATCTCTCTTCTTTGGGGCCCTCTGTGGGGAACCGTGGAGAAGGTCTTCAACTAAAGAGCCATCATTTAATCTCCCGCTGATGACCCCTCTACATTTCCAGCCACGGAGGCCACCAACTCAAGCCAGCCGAGGCCTAGCCAAGTGAGTCGCCGTGACCAAGTCTTATCTCTTCAGGGCACAGCCAGAGCTTCTCCCCCTCCCTCCTCAGCTGTGGGTAGATCCAGCCTGTATGCCCCTGTCTCAGCTGGTCCGTAGCCTCTCAGCAGTGCCTGAGAGCCCAAGGGCCCAAGACCAGTCAGTTCCTGGCTACCTCCTGGCCCAGGGACCCCCAACTCAAGAGCTACAGCTCAGACTGTGTTCCCTCCGCCCTAAATGGAGTCCCGCGGCTTCTCACAGCCTGACGTCCACCCCGTGCTGCATAGGGTGAACACAGTCAAATTCCCGCACCTCTGCCTTTCTGAGCCTTGGCCCTAGCCCCTTGGGGGCGGCAGACACGGGATCCACAATTTAACCCAACAAGACCTACACCCGCACGCACCACAGCCCACCAGTGGGCCCACTTACAACCCTAACACTCTGGAGGTGAAGACAGGTGGCTCTAAAGTTCAAGGTTGCCCTTAGCTATATGAGAATTTGAAGGGCAACCTGAGACTTGTAAGACCCTGCCAACAAAACAAAACAAAACAAACAAAACAGAACAAAACAGAACAAAACAAAATAAAACAAAATTTAAGCCATTTTATCAGGAAGCACTCTCAGGCTCCCCAGCAATAGCTTCTTATGAAACAAGCCCCAAACCCTTTGAGTGGAGTGGGCCCTCCTGTCTCCCACCTCCTTGCATAACCAACCACTTTGATCAGCCTTGCCATCCCCCTGTCTCTGACACCCCTCAGCACAAGACCCTTTTCATGGCTTAGAACAATGTCTCGTCCTATGCATGGTTTACTCAGCCACACAGATGAACGTCCTTGCTCTCTAACACTGCCCTGTGAGGCAGTCAAAAGTGTGGGCTGTGGACCACATGGCTACCAGGCCAGCTCTGCTCACTGCTGATCTGTATGGCCTCAGTGAAGTCACCCATGGGCCTCATATTCCCTGAAAAGGCATGATAACAACCACATGCCACGTTACAGGGAGGCTGTGAGTTACAGTGAGCAGTGAGTGTGAGTCCAGAGAACTGCTCTGCTGTGAAGAAGAGCTTGCTAAGTAGTCAATAGCAGTGGTCCCTTGGGCTGTTTGTTTCCTCACTTGACATGAGAAACCCTGAGAATGCTACCTAGGCCTTCTTTCTTTTCATGGTGTGTGTGTGTGTATTGTATGCCTGTGCCTGTGCCTCTGTGTGTGTGTTTGTGTGTCCCTGCGTGTGTGTCTGTGTACTGTATGCCTCTGTGTGTATATGTGTATAACTGTGTGTGGGGCATGTATACACAAATGCACACATATCTGTGTATATATCCATATCTTCCTATCCCTAAGTCCTCTTCTGCGTTACCTAAAGCCCGTCTGCCCCTCGGCTCCTTTGCTGTTCTCTTGCTTGGGAGGAGGAACAGAAGGGGAGGAGAAGTGGGGAAAGGGAGAAGAGAGGGTGGGAAAGAAGTTGGGGGGGGGGGGAACGCCCCCGGAGGGGCACCCCGGGGGCAAAGATTATGGGGAGAAAGAGAAAGGTGGAAGAGGGGAGGAGGGAGAAGGAAGGAAGAGAAGGGAGAGGAAAGAGAACTGAGACAAGTAGGTTGTGATGGAGAGTCAGGGATGGAAGACCCCAAGGGGTACTGTGGTCCCCCAGGAAACCTTAACCTGACAGTTCCTCTTTTTATCTATCCTCTAACAGAAAACATTCTTGGACCTCACTGCAATCATGCAAAATCAGACTTTCTTTTGGAAAAATTAAGTTACACATGTAGTTATATATGTAAGCATGTGTGTATGTGTGTGACGGTTTGTGTATGCTCTGCTCAGGGAGTGGCACTATTAGAAGGTTTGGCCCTATCGGAGTAGGTGTGTCACTGTGGGTGTGGGCTTTAAGACCCTCATCCTAGCTGCCTGGAAGCCAGTCTTTTCCTAGCAGCCTTCAGATGAAGATGTAGAACTCTCAGCTCCTCCTGCACCATGTCTGCCTGGATGCTGCTATGTTCCTGCCTTGATGACGATGAACTGAACCTTTGAACCTGTAAGCCAGCCCCAATATTGACATTATAAGAGTTGCCTTGGTCATGGTGTCTGTTCACAGCAGTAAACCCCTAACTAAGACCACATGCATGCACACACAGGTACATGTCACATACTGTGTCCAAAGGTCAGAGGAAAACTTAGGGCTGTGTTTCTTGTTTTCCACCATGTGGATCTTGGGGATGGAACTTGGTTGTCACGTTTGGTGGTAAGTGCCTTTATGCACTGAGCCATATTGCAGGCCCAGGATCAGAAATGATAAGGAAGAAGAACCAGAAATCTCTTAAAGGATCTGATGTGATCATCCAGGTCTTGGGAGCCACTTGTTTACACACAATGGAAAGGACCTGTGGTATAGTCTGCCCTGAGCTCATGTTTCTGTGCAGCCTTCGCCAAGTGAGTTAACCTCTCTGGCCTGCAAACTGCATCTTGTGATAGTGAGATTTACTTTGGTGCACAGCCAGCATTTAGCATAGTGCCAGGCATGTCCAGACCCCAGTGAACAGGGAGCTGACCTGCAGCTATTGCCACACCTTTAACTATTAGCATTGTCACCGTGCGCTTCGGCACAGCCCACTCCGAGGACTGCAGCTCTGTACGATTCCGAAACTGGGCACGGGAAGAGGGTGTCTCAAGTTGAAAGTCAGGCAGATAAAAGGCAGCAGTGGGGCTATTTGCCGGATGCTGGGCTCGGTGAGAGTCAAAGCTCTGGAGAAACCAGTGAGATGAAAGCACCATAATAACGTTACCTAGACACAGCAGCATCTGCCGAACTCTCTCGCTCACGCACCCCAGGAGACTCCAGCCACGGACACACCAAAGAGGCTACAAAAAAAGCCTTGGGAAAAGGAAATCACTGTGAGGAGGGGACAACAGGCCACACAGTTGATGCCCCTTCAGAATCACTCCTGAGCAGGCCTTGGGGAGAAGCTACACCCTTCTCAGTGAGTGTTAGGACTTGATGCCCACTCCTCCTGGGTGGGCCCAGAGCTTCCCTGAATATTCCTGCCTCTCAGGCAGCTCCCACCCTTGCTGTGACCTGCTGTTCATGTGCAGAGAACGGGGACACATGCACCCCACCCGCCCTCAGTCTTATATAAGCCACACTACAGTCTTTTCTGTCCCTCAAAGCCACCAGAAAATTCAGACCCCAGGGCCTTTACACTAACTGCTCAGTCTTCAATTCTTCTACATCTCTCCCTGGATTCTTCTGTCCAAAGAAAACCACTCAACTGGCCTCTCTCCTCCAAATCTACCTATTTCTTTTATAGCATACACCCAATGTGGAGCCATCTTGCTGATTCACAATTAGCTCTCTTGTTGTCTGTCTCCTGTGACAGGGACGTAGGTCACAAGCAGGGATGAATATCTGTGTCATTTACCCTCCTATCTCTTGAACCCAGCATAGCTTCCGGTGCCAATGAGAGCTCCATGCAGATTGTTGAATTTTAATTTTCTCCTCATCTTGAGCCTTAGCACCTGGCACAGTGCCAGGAACCTGAGAGCTGCTTAGAGCGTGCTGCTCAGTGAATAAATTATACCCCCATCCCCTTCAGAACTGGCTCTTTCCCAGGAAATCCTCACTGAAGTCTTAGAGCTAGCACCTGGCTTATTTAACAACATTTATTGAACAGCTATTAAGTTCCAGTTGTTAAGCCGGGCTCAGGGGCTGCTGTGGGGTTTGTTTCTGGCCTAAGTTAGAGGAGAGGATTTCTCAGCAAGGTTAGGGGAGGGGTTCTCATGGAGGTATTTGTTCCCCAGAACCTCTATTCTTCATCTCAAGCCTTCTCTTACATCCTGGGGTGTTGTAACCTGCCCAGCAATGTGGTTCGAAGCATGTGGGCTTTATAGGTTTGTTGTCTGGCTTTGGTTGTTGGAGGAGGAGATGGAGAAAATTGCTCTACTCAGGCAGGATCAAAGCAGGGGTTCAGAGACAACAGACAACACCTCTCTCCAGCTCTGTCCCTCTGCTTCCGCCCACCTGCCATCCAGACAGCCCGTAATCAGACTCCTTCATTATGAAGACTGATGTGGCACAGACAGGGATCTGAAAGTGCTGGTTATAGCTGACTTTTATGGGGGAGGGGAGAGGTAGCACTCACAGAAACCAGAGTGACAGGGCTCTGCCGCTGTGCCAATCAGCTAGGCTGAGGCCAAAGGTTCCTAAGAGGACCTGGTGGGTGGGACAAGCAGCCAGACTAGATGTCCAGAACCCCAAGGGTGGGTTTTAAAGTGTGAGAAGCAATCCCAGGCCAGGAGGCAGGAAGGGAGAGGGTCTGGGAAGCTGAGAGGTGAGGAGGACAAGAGGAAGAAAGAAAAGACCAGGAAAGATGAGCGCTTACTCTGTCCAACAAGGGAGTCCTAGAAATGCCCAGTGCAGGAATCCAGCTGTGGCGTGCTGAGAAGCCAGAAGGAATCCCTGATGCAAGTTACAGCCTCTAAAATACTGATCTCCAACTGCTTCCAGATCTCCAGGACACAGCCAATCTCCCTTGTGCTCACTTGAGCTGACTCTTCCTATCCCAGAGCCAGCCCACTCCTGACAACTGGACTGTCAGCTTGTGCGGACAGCTAACGCTTCTAAACTCAGAGTCCCTTTCTGTTTCTGTTCTCCCAGTGCACTGGTCAGCAGCCTCTGAGGACAGGGAGAAAGAAGGCTGCTGCCTGCAAATGAGAAATCTCTTGCCAGAAAGTGAGACAGGAGCCCTAAGAATTTCATGGTCCAGCTCCTCCCAGGAACTCAGGGAACTCAGGCCAGAGAAAGTGTCACCTGCCTAAGGGTAGCATCAGAATCTGGGTTTTCAAGAAGCATCCACAAAAGGCTGGACAGTGCCCACCTCTCAGCCAGGGCTTTGGGTATACCAGCTGCATAATAGACTAGCTCAGCCGGTGAATGGCAGCCTGAATGGTTAGATACATGGCTGGATACAGTGTTTACTTTTCTTTGCTTCCTGTGGTTCAGGAGTTGGACCCCAGGGCTTCATGCATATTGGGCAGTGCTCTCCCACGGAGCTGTACCCTAGCCTGTGCTGTGTCTTTAGAAGAGAAACTAGCATGTCCTCTCCATGTTCTGTGGTGTGGTTAGCTCCGCAAACCACATCCCAGCTGTTCATGAATAAACCAGATGTCACTATCTTAAAATACACAACACTACATAACGGCGACCAAATTGGCTGTGGGAACAGCAAACAACGTTGCAGGACAATTTAATTTCTCTTTAGTGATGGAGTGATGGGCACCCTCAGCGAGGGGCGTGAAGGAAGCTGTCATCGATCTTGATTTCAAGGGAGCTGTGGTTTCCGTCTTACATGACAGTCTCATCAGCTTGTTGTAGAAGTGCTGTCTGTTCCAGCCTTCCTGGGGGAGCAGGTGGAGGGGACAACCTGAGGCTCCATGCCCAAGGCCCTGTCCTCATGTCAACTCCTCGTGGGATTGCTGAACCTTTACTTAGACATCCATCAGCATGTCTTCATGCAGTCTCTGCCTGCATGTCTACCTCCAGGAATCCGCCGGCGATGAGATTCACTGCATACACACACACACACACACACACACACACACACACACTCACACACACTCACACACACACACATACACACACACACACACACAAACTCCTAGATAGAGAGGCCCTGCAAACATGCACATGTATGGGGTGGGTCATGGCAAAGGTAGCACGACAACATCTGCCATCCATAAAGGGTTCAGGGGGTGAACCTGAGGATGGTGGGGGAGACAGGGCTAGCCTGAAGTATGGCTCACACTTGATCAGAGATAGAAGTAAATGAGTCTATGGGAACGGAACTGGAGGCAGGCATACATATCATTATAAATTTTCTAGTATCCTTAAAATCAGGAAGACCCTGGACACAGTGGTGGCTCATGCATGTAATCTCAGCACTTAAGAGGCTGAGGCAGGAGGATCGCTGTGATTCCAGGTTAATGTGGGCTATGTGTAGTATTTGGTGGCCAGTGATGGCATGCCCACTGGCAATGAGCTGCTGAAGGCAGGCTGGGGTGCACACAGTTCTTGAATGTGGGCAGTTCCTAACACAAAATCTTTAACAAACTAATGACCAGCACACCGTTAATCCCAGCACTAGGGCAGTAGAATCTCTGTGAGTTCCAGGCCAGCCAGAGTTTCAGGTCTACATAGTGAGTTAGTTCCAGGACAGTCAGAGCTACATATTGAGATAACAAACAAACAAACAAACCAACAAACATACACTGTCACCACCACCACTACCACCTCCCCCACCAAACCAACAAAAAACAAAAACCAGTGAGTATTTTATGCTTCTGTTACTCCTTCATGTGAATGCCAAATTCAGATACGAGGCTTCTATCTAGGCTTGCCTTTGAATTTCATAAAAGTTACAGTTTCAAAAGTAAGTCCCTTTGCACAAACTGTTGTGAAAAGTTTGAAATTTTTCCAAGAGGGGAAAGGAGACAGCAGTTTTAGGATTTCCATTTACATAAGTTCAGAATTCACTACCCGATTGGCAGTGCTCACGTGAAATCCTTCGGGGGTTTCAAGGCAGCTGGCTTCTGCAGTGGGTACCAAACAATCAAAGCGATGGGAGGATACAGGAGGCTCTGATCAAGTAGCAGGCCGGCTACCTTTGATGCTCATGTGAGGTCCAAGCTTAGAGCCACTGGGACAGGAGGGGTTTCATCCACCTCCACAGTAGAAGCTTCTGAAGTCTCTATGCTGGTGGATGCTGGGATATGGGCGATTTCAGAATACTGAAGGTTAACAAGGAGAGATGAGGACAGGGGTAAGGTGGTGACAAGACCGCTGGGCCAAGGTGATGCAGGAGATGGAGGGGTGGTTGGGATAATGACAAGGAGTGAAGAGTTTTTGACAGCAGCTGCAGTGGATGGGGAGCACAGCGGAGGCTGCAAACCCCAGTGGCCGCCTGGATTTCTTCTCTTCCAAGGGATACCTAGGAGGCCTGCCGCTTTGCTTTCTGTTGTTCTGGCCTTACAATGCCAGCTGTGTTAGAGAGTGTCACTGTTCCCAGGGGAAAGTGAAAAAGAAAAGATAAGGTAAGTTAGAGGGGGAGGGGACCAGTGAATGAGAAGGGACTTGTCACCTCTTAGATGCTCAGAACAGATTTGCAGTAGGGGGCCCTGCTGCTGAAAGGGGGAAGGGTCTGAGCACGTTCCAGAAGTCGGAGCAGATGCTGAGGGAGGACCGGATTGCAGCGGCTCCCAGGCCGGGGGGTGGGGGGGTGGGGGGGTGGGGGGGGGGGGGGGGGCTCTCCAGGGCTCAGTCTTTCATGACTCACAAAGAACCTTTTCTTCCTCCCCGGCTGTGCTAAATAATCACAACCCTGGACTTTGTCGCCCCAATTTCTTGAGCCGCTTCAGGTGTCACCTGGCTACCAATAAACTTCATACCTGGAATAGTGTCTCTGACCTCAGCAAGTCTGCAGCGCATTGCGTGGCCCCGGCTTGTTTTGGAATATGATGAGGCCTGTGGGCTCTGGAAACCCCGGTTTCTCATACACAGCAGTTGGAGTTTTGTGAAATACACAGGTTTATTTTTTTCCTGACCACCACAGTTCATTGGAAGAAAAATACACTGTCAAGATGAATTGTGGGGAACTCTGCTCTCTTCCCAGGCCTTTGGCCACCATCTCAAGGGATTCTGGTCCTAGAGAGTCAGGCAATACGGATCCAGAGGACTGGATTTGAATCCCAGATAGACCACACAGTATTGGGAGGCCCAGGCAGGGTGGATAGCAGAGCCCTCCTTGCTGAGACTCCTGTTCTTATATGCGGAAGGGCTGGCCCTCTGAAGGCATTTGAAACACAACAGCTTTGCCTCTGGGCTCCACCTATTACAGTTGAAGGCTGTCGGGAATGAGTGCATTCAACTGCACAGCCCTGCTCTAAAAGGCTAGGGAGGTATTATCTAACCATGTGGGTCCTACCCTCAACCTTTAAGGCCTGAGAGTGCCAGAAGTTTCAACAGGTCCTCAAAGAACCTTGGGAGGGGACCACTGGCAATGCCCTCATTTTATAAATCAGGGAAGCTAAGATTCGGGGTGGAAAGTCTGTACGGATGCTGTGGGCAGTAGAGCTGGGATCGTAATACAAGTCTGGAGCCGGGCCAAGGAGAAGGCCGGACTGTGAAGAATGAAGAAGAGGCAGGTCACCGCGCAATGGCCCCCACACATACCTTCTGGCTGGGGACAGGAGAGGAAGCTGGAGTGGGGATAGTAGAGAGAGTTTAGGCATATAACATGCCTCTCAGAACTGTGGCAGTGGGACATGAGAGAGGCTGGCCCTGGAAACCTCTGGAGTCTATCTCCTTTTCTACATGTTCAGGCCTGCTAGACAGCCTGTCAGCTCAACATGTCCCTGAGCTAGAGGCAAATAAGCTTCTAGGAAGGAGACAGAGACTGTGGTAGAGGCCAGACAGAAACTTCTGGCTGGATGGACTCAGAGCGCTCTGGTCTGTCTTGGGGCTACCTACCGCCAGCACCCTGTCCTGGCTTCCTCCAACCTGCAGCCACCTCCCCAAACCCTTATTTCTTTCCTTGTCATCTCTACTGCTAAGATTATTCCCCCTTCCTCTCCCTGGAGGCCCAGGAAAATGTCTCCCTGGCCTGGTGGCATGCAGGCTTACTGTGTGTCTTAAGGCAGTCTTGATGGGCCCCTGTCTCATGCTCCCCAGAGGTAAAGTGGCACATTTTCTCAAAATGGCAGTGTCTGTCCTCCCATTTCCAGGCAAGGGCCCCTGTGACGGGCTAGAACAGACCTCTGCAGTCTCCAGGGAATAAGAGCTATCTCTTATCTCCCCAAGCTGTGAAACTGAAATACAGAAATAAAAGCCTTTTCTCAGGGGCCCTTAATCTCTGACCAAATCATGGTGAGAGAGGTCTCTTTCCTGGGCCACACCTGCTCGGCTCAGGTTTACAGCTAAGGACATCACACACAGAGAGGCCATCAGGGCAGGTGCTGACAGGGCCACTGTGGCTCTGTGAGGACTTAAGGACTATAGTCCCCAAGATTCTAGGTGTTGAGTCTGTTCACCAGACTGCCAGCTCAGCACAGCTCCCAGAGGAAGAAGTATAGATAGCAAGACACAACGGTGAACCCTGGGTTCCAGCATCCAATGGCACCATCTTCCCAAATCCTGGTGGTCTTAGCAGATGAAAGATTACAGTCTCAGTCCTCTTAGAGAACTGACCCCAAGCTTGAGAAGCTGTTACTAGGGTCCCCAGTTAATTCCAGAAGAGACACAGGGATCTGGTTTGGTTTCTTTTGTTTGTTTGTTTTTTTGTTTGTTTTCTAAACAGTTATCTCATGTAACCAGGCTGGCCTTAAACTCACTGTGTATCCAAGGATGACCTTGAACTTCTGATCCTCCTGTGTCCACCTCCTAAGTGCTGGGACTCCAGGCTTGTACCACCATGCTCCGTTTACACGGTGCCCAGGATAGAGCCCTTGGCCTCGTTTGTGTTGGGCAAACACAGTACCAACTAAGCCACAGCCTCAGCCTCCTCCTGGTTGAGGATTAAACATTCTGTTCTTTGAAATTGTTGATCACAAGGATGTCACACAATGACATCCACCCCTTATTGCTGGGTGACTCCTAGGCTCAATGACACTCATTTGTCAACTGTCCTAAGACAAGCTGCCTGAGGTGTGACAAGCATAGCTGGGTACACCCACCCCAAACTGTGGGTGAGGAGCTACCCTGGACAGAAGAGAGTTAGAGAAGACACTCCAGCTCAGGCAGGATCTACCTGTCCGCCTGTCCCTTGTGGTGACTGGGGACATAACCCTGGACTTTGGAGTTATGCGATTGCATTCATATTCTGGCTCTGCCACTTCCTGTAAGTAACCTGAGCACTTGGAACAGCTGGGTTTGACCTGTGTGTGTAGCTTGTTTCATACAGCTCCATAGCTGGTTGAGGCTGTCTGGACCCAGAGAGTATATTTATTATAGAGCCATGGCCCAGGGCAAGGCAATACATTTGTCTAGGCTAGACAATTCAGGGCTAGTGATGCTGACCAGACGGTAGCCTCTCTTTCTAGCACTGGCCTGGCTATTCCTAGGTAGCCCACCTCCCAGTGGACAGGACTGCAGTCTGCTAGGAAGAGCCTTTTGGAACCTCAACTCCTGGAAGTCCCTTCCCACCAATATGGGACATCCCCTCTTATGCCTGGGGCAGGGCTCAGAGACACAGGTAGTTGTTCCCTTGGAGCAGCTAGAAGTGACAGCTTCTTTCCTCATGACTCCCAAGGACTGTAGCAGATGGTAGGGTGGGTGTTCCTGGCTGGGCTGACAGCCTTGCTTGCCTGGAAATGCCCTCCAGTTTCAGGGAATTCCATCCAGATGTTCTCACCCACAGGCTGGCGGAGCAGTGGGGGAGCTAAGGAGCCAGGGCTGGAAAGTTGAGCCAGCTTTACTCCTAGTCAAAGAAATCAGCCTCATAAGCCAGTGCAAAGAGTTTTCAAGCCTCCCACCCTGCCACCTCCCAACACCAACCCCGCAGCACCACTGCTAGCTGGCTGTTCCTTTGGGTACATCCTTGCTGGCTCAGGGAGATCGCTCTCAGACCTTCTTCACTCCCAGGAGGGATAATACATAAAATGCTTGCCATTTAAGCTGCAGCCCAGTGAGACTGGGCATCACTCCTTGGTTCCGCCCCGTAGCTATGGAGTAAGAATCTATGTTGTGATGAGTTGCTTTCCTGTCTCTGTCTGAACATCTGCATTGTAGTCGCACAAGCAAACACTTCTATCCTCTGTCCCCCGAGGCTGAAAGCTCCACTGGGGGCAGGATGTTTGTCCTGTTCTTTACGTAGATCTAAGAGCTCCCAAGATAGGACTTATTAAAGGCTTTGGAGCATGCTGAGGAGGTAGCTCACTTGATAGAGAGATTTCATGAAGCCCTAGGTTCTACTCCCAGCATTGCAACATGATACCTTGCAGAGAGAGAGAGAGAGAGAGAGAGAGAGAGAGAGAGAGAGAGAGAGAGAGAG
>NW_021604790.1:4074016-4114753 GCF_004785775.1 Grammomys surdaster | reverse complement strand
GAGAGAGAGAGAGAGAGAGAGAGAGAGAGAGAGAGAGAGAGAGAGAGGCAGACAGACAGACAGACAGATTCTTATGCTGCTGGAGCTAGGGAACCTCACATGCTCTTGTTCCTTGTTAGACACTCGGCTGCTTATAGTATTCTCTTTATTTAAAAATTACATTTTAAAATGCCTATGTGCATACACCCATGTCTGTGTGTGCGTGTGCCCATGTGTGTACATATGTGGATGTGTGTATCTGTGTGTGTGTTCACCCACATGTGTGTGCACATGTTCTGATTAGCACATGTGAGGGTCAGAGAACAACTTGCAAGAGTTGTTTTTTTCCATGTTTTTTTTTCCACCATGTGGATGCCAAGAATTGAACTCAGGTCGTCAGGCTTAGCAGCAATCACCTTGACCCACTGAGCTATCTTGCTGGCCTCAAGGTCTTTTCTTTGAAAGCTGGGTTGCTGCCTAGAAGGCTCTGGTTTGGGCCTGACGCCCAATGAGCTTTTCATTCACTTTGATGGCTAGCGGAGTGTGTCCTCATGGGGTCACTGAGAGCCCAAGGCTTCAAGGAATCTTTCCTGAATCTTGCTCTCACGAGAGTGCTCTAAGTCTTATTCACCTTGATAGGAGCTGAAATTCAGATCCTCGCTCCTGAAAGGGGTTCAGATCTTCAATAGAGCCACCATCCTTTCCAGCCTCATCCTGACCTCATCCCTCTGCACACAGCATTATCTGCCAACACCCTTAGCCATGATTGCATAGCACAGGAGAATGCGATTGTCCTCCCTTTACTGCCACCCCACCCCACCCCCACCCCAGCTTCAGGATTGGTTCAGGGCTCTGTCCTCAGGCCCAGCGCGTGGTAAGCACTTTGCTAGCAGGGACCAAATGAACTTCTCTTGCTTACTGTACCTGCTCCCGCACCCTTCCCTGCCAGTACCTGCAGAGAGACAGACGATGGGAGGCGGGAGGCGGACCTCCATGAACTTGTTAATAAAAGCGGAGAGCCCACGCTTGCAGTGTGTTGCTTTAAATAACACCTGAGTGGGTCTGTTTGCTTAGTTCTCCGACCCCTACGAAATACCACACATGTCAGGTAGCAAAGTAGGCTCAGGATGTGGAGACAGAATTATAGGCTCACCTAATCAGGACACTGTCAGGATGCTGACGGCTGTAGAACTGCCCCCTGCCAATGTCACCTAAACTTACTGACATTGACAGTGAAGGAGTTGTATACCCTAAGGAGGCTCAACACTACCCAGGCCACCTTCATTTGTCAGAGAGGTTCTGGCAAGGTCTAGGGGAAGTCCTGTATCACCTAGGCTGAGCCTGAAGGTCAGAGACTCTCTATGTTATAGCAGGAGGGATCTGGGAAAGCATCTGGAGGACTTGATTTTTTTTTTTTTTTTTTTGGTTTTTCGAGACAGGGTTTCTCTGTGTAGCCCTGGCTGTCCTGGAACTCACTCTGTAGACCAGGCTAACCTCGAACTCTCGAACTCAGAAATCCGCCTGCCTCTGCCTCCCAAGTGCTGGGATTAAAGGCGTGTGCCACCACCACCCGGCTTTGATTTGTTTTAAGACAAGTCCTCACATAGCTCAGGCCAGCCCCAACTTATCATTATATGAGCAAGAATAGCCTTGGCCACCTGATCATCCTTCTTCCACCTCCCAACCACTGGGATTATGGGTATGTATCATCACACCTAATGTTATGTGGTGCCAGGGAGAGAACCCCAGGGCTCCATGCATGGTAGGTAAGTATTTTGTCAGTTCAGCTATATTCCACCAAGAACTTTTAAAAAGTTGAAGGTGATCCTGGACTTTGGATCCTCCTGCCTCTGTCTCCTCAAGTGCTGGGGTTACAAGCATGTGCTGCCACCCTTCCTGCTATGTTCAGCTTTGAACCTGGGGCTTCCTGAATGCTATACAAGTATGGAGTGTAAGGTCACATTCCCACAATCCCAGCTCTCAGGAGGCTGAGACAAAAGGATCAGGAATTCAAGGCCAGCCTGGGCTACATAATGAGACCCTGTCTCCAAAAAGCCAAACCAGGCACGGGATTGTAGCTCAGTTGGTGGTTACTGAGCATTACATAGCCATGATTTTGAGCCCGAACATAACAAAACCCAGCTAGTGCACATCTGTAATCCTAGCACTAAGGAGCGAGAAGGAGAAGATCAGGAGGTGAAGCCTAGCCTCAGCTACGTAGCTGCTTCAGGCTAGCCTGGGCCACTTGAGAGTTTCTCTTAAAAAAAAAAGGGACTTAGATATGACATCAGATTCCTTTAACTCTAGGACCCAGGAGGCAGAGGTAGGCCAATCTCTGAATTGGAAGCTAGCCTGGTCTATGTAGCGTTGGTTTTAGGAAAACCAGCACTACCTAGTAAGACCGTCTTAAACAAAACTAAGCAAAAAAAAAAAAAAAAAAATCAAAACAAAAGACGTAGAACCAAACAAAACAAAAAATTTTAGAACAACAAAAACATGAAAAAACATATACCCTTTTCCACACAAAAATAGAAACTGTTATGTCAGCTTAGGAAGGGCAGCTTCTCCATTTTTTTCTTCCTCTCCATTTCCTTCCCTCGGGCTGTGATGGACCAGAGAGGGCCTGGCAGCAGGGAAGCTCCCTCTGGGGCCAGAGGTGCTGACTCACCCGTAGGCATATTCACAGCCTCATTTCTCACTGACACTCCGGGCGTACAGCCAAAGCTAGCCCGTCTGTCCAGCATAGGAAGAAAAGGGGCACAAATGAGCTGTGGAACCATTTTAGCAGTCGGCTAAATGGATGGCACACGGGGGAAGGCTGACCAGGCGGAAAGCTACAGGGTAGATAAAAGGAATGACCTAGTTGGAGCTCAAATACACAACCTGGAGTTTAAAGGAAGCACGTTGGGCTAGAAAGAGGTCAGCTAGTACAAATGCTTGCCACACAAGCTTGAGAACCTGAGTCCAGCCCTAGAACTGTTGTTCCGGGTGTTTGCTTGTTTGTTTTGTTTTGAAATGGGCATAATGGCATATACTTGCAATCCCAGCTGGCGAGACAGAGGTAGTTGAATCTCTGAGGCTCACTGGCCAGTCTCTGAGGAATGACACCCGAGGTTGTCCTCTGGCCTCTACACATAGTCACACACGTTTGCACCTACACACAAATGTGTGTATACCATAAATAAAATAAATAAAGAAAGGATTTTTCTGTAGGATAACACATACACACACATGCACACGCGCACACTCACACATCTTTTATACTATATATTTTCCATGATACTTTTTCTTTTTGCATGTAAAAGACACTTTGACTGTGGAAGCATCACACAAATTTACATAATTCTTACTTTGGAAATTCAGGTGGAGCGTGGGAGGAGGTTATCCATGACCATCTTTCCATTTAAGATGCAGAACACTTGGGTGGTTTTATTTTAAGCCCCAGTGCTCCCACTCGAGGGCAGCACGGTCCCTTCCTTTCTAAGGTCCCAGCAGCACTGGTATCCTACTGACTGTATAGCACACTGCAGGTGCCAGAATACAGCCACCTCCCTCATCTGACAGGGATAGTCACAGTAAAACTGGCAAGATGGGGAAGGTGTGCCTTGTTCCTATTTTGCAGTGGAGGTCACCATGTCAGAAAGGTTCAGAGATGAGTCCAAAGACACAAACGAAGTGGCAGACTATGACCATTATCCTCCAACTCTGTCTAATACAATGACTGGTCAGATGTTTAGATTTATTTAAGGTATGCAGGGCTTATGGTGTTTATGGCAGGTGCTCCTAGACCCTTTTGGAGCCTCCGGCAGCAATGGTGTGTGTTAACCCTTCTCAACTGACAGTACTGGTGCCTTGACCTGCCTCACACCCTAAACCCAGCAGACCAAACAAACTTGTCTTCCCAGGCATTCAGCCCCAGGTCTACCTAGAGGAAAAGCTTCAGGTTCCCTCAAGAGGTGAGCCTAAATTGGTGGGCATCCCTCCACCTCCCCCAGTCCCTCCCACCACCTTAGCCAATGTCAGGTCCCATCTCTAGCCCCTCCCAGTTTCTGGACTGGCCTCTATGTCCTAGAGGTTTTCCAGGCTCTTGAACTTAGTCAGCTTCTAAGTCAGTTCTTCTGGAGGGGTTAAAAAAAAAAAACCTTGGCCACATCCGAACTGGTCTAAGACCGTTGTACACCCAGCTGTTGGTATACTGGACCCACAGATGTTAGATTCCAAGGCCTTAGGTATCTAGGTATCTACTAGAGCCCAGATCTCTCTCTCTCTCTCTCTCTCTCTCTCTCTCTCTCTCTCTCTCTCCCTCCCTCCCTCCCTCCCTCCCTCCCTCCCTCCCTCTCTCTCTCTCTCTCTCTCTCTCTCTCTCTCTCTCTCTCTGTGTATAGTTGTATGAACATATTTGTACTTGTGAATGTGAAACCCAGAGGTTAGCATTGGGTGTGCCTTTCTCAGTTACTCTCCACTGACTTCTGAGTTATTTATTTTATATGTATGAAAGGTTTCACCTGGTATATGTCCTCACACCACATGTGTAAGTCCTTAGTGGCCAGAAGAGGGTGTTGGATCCCCTGGAATTGTAGTTGCTGGCTGTTGTGAACCATCATGTGAATGCTGGAATCAAATACAGGACCTCTGGAAGAACAGCCAGTGCTCTTAACCATTGAGCCATCTCTCCAGCCCCTCCATCTTACATTTTAAGGCAGGGTGTCTCCCTGAATCTGGAGTGTAGTGATTTGGCTACACTAGCTGGCCAAGAAGGCTTAGGATTCTCGTGTCTCTGTCTCCCAGTGCTGGGATTACAGGTGCACACTGCCATGTCCAGCTTCCTGTGTGCGTGTGCGTGTGTGTGCTGGAGGAGGGACTGGGCTCCTCATGCTTGTGCAGCAAGTGCTTTGTTGATTGAACATTCCAGATGTGCACACCACATGCATGCTCATGTACTCCTCATATTTGGGGAGGCTCTCTTTTTGTTTATCTGTTTTGGAGCACTAGGGATCAAACCCCAGGGCTTTGAGCATGCTATGCAAGTGCTTTGCTGTTGAACTATAGACCCAGCCTGTGACACAGGGTTTCATGTAACCCAGACTGGCCTCAAACTCAATATGCCTCAGAGGCTGGCCTTGAACTCCCGGGTCTCTTCTTCTGGTTCTCCTGCCTCTACCTCCCAAGTGCTGGGATTGCAGCATGCCCACCTCACATACCTCACACATGATAGCTTCTATCCTGGGGTCTGGCTAAAATATGGTCCCTTTCCTTCTAGGCTACAGAGTCTAATGTCCAGAGTGGTCCCTGTGGAATAGTGGAAATTGTCACCCTGTGGGGACAAGTCCTGGTGTGATTCTGCTATCAAAGCTCAGGTCACACAAGCAGGCAGTGGTGAAATATGAGCTGCCCCTCCCTGTCTCTGGCTGTCCCAGGAGGCCCCATGGGCTTAGCTATTCAGCCACCTTCCCCAGGATTCAAGTGTCACACATCTGGGCCCCATGCCAGGCTTCTGGTTCTCAGGCCAATCTCCCTGCTTTGGAGTCTGATCTCAGGAGACTGCAGAAGTCTCAGGGGGACAGAGAGAGGGCACTGAAGTTGCAGGGTGATACTATCCCATGCCTGACAAGCCCTGAACAAGTGGGCCAGGTCTCTTAGGTTCTACCACTGTAGGCAGCCACCACCAAGGCCATTTCCAACAGGCCTGGGCCCCTGCCTTGTCCCTGGGGCTCACTGTCCTTTATACACTTACTTTAGTCTTCCTTAAAACCCACAGGCCTAGAGGCTAGGGGTGTCGACAGAGTGCTTGCTTTCCATTCACGAAGCCCTGGGTCCAATCCTTAGCATCACATTAACCAGACATGGTGGTGCAGCCTGTTATCCTAGCACTTGGAGGTGGAGGCAAGAGGATCAGAAGTTCAAGGTCAACCTCAGTTACTTAGTGAGCTTGAAACCAATTAAGTAAAACCAACAAAACCCCCAAACTAACCAACCAACCAACAACAACAAAGACAACATCTGTAGATGTCGCCATTGGAAAGCAAAGTGTCTAGGCAGGATGAAACATGACTTTAGCCCCAGCATTAAGGAGGGAGAGGCAGGCAGATCTCTGTGAGTTCAAGGCCAGTCAGGCTACACAGTGAGTTCAGCTCCAAAAAAAAAAAAAAAAAAGACAATTCAGACAAGCAACAGGAGTTATTAAAGAAGATATAAAGCTAATTGTTTTTGCAGTTCTAACTCTGTAACAGGTTTTTTGATTTTAAGGGTAGATAGTACATAAAAATCCAATGTGACACTGCACAACCTCCATTGTAATGACTATCTCAACTGTAGAGAAGTTCATTGAGATATACAGACTTCAGGTTAGATTAGCTTTACTGTATGACGTTTCTTTACTTATAAGTTTTATATAATAAAGTATGCATCAATATATATCATATAATATATATTGTATGTATAATAATAGTATGTATAATATATTATATGTATAATATAGTAAGACTTTATCTGATATGTAATATATATATATGTGAACATAATATAGCAAATAAATAAATAAATCTTGCAAAAACGTACACGAATGTGAGTGGCAACTTCCTTGGTGTCTTCTCAAACCGGAGAACACCAAGGTATCCTCCAGCAGGGAAATGACTGAGGAATAAACAAACTGCCTTGAATACATATATATATGTATATATATATATATATATATATATATATATATATATATATTATCAGATAGTCTTACTGTGAAGACCAGACTGGCCTTAAGCTCACAGAGCTCCACCTGCCTCTGCCTCCTAAATCCTGAGATTAAAGACATGGGCCACCCCACATAAGTTAAGACATGTAAAACAAACAGTAAAACCCAGGAGTGTAGTGCAGTTAGGAAAGGAGAGACACGAAGAGGGAGTTAGTTGGAGAAGGCATGGCTGGCAGCCCGCCACTTGTAAAGATGCTCACTTTTAAGGAAGCAGAGGTTTCAGTTCCGATGAAGCAGCTTCCAACCCAACCTAGTAGCTAAAATAAAAACCAGTGACACACCCAATGCAGGCAAGGGGCCAGAGCCCTTGGGTCATCCCCCTGTCTCTGGTGGAATATGGTCAGTGCTGCCCCGTAGGAGGTGAGTGGGCAGTTCTCTTACAAACTAAACAATGACCGTACAATGGAGTGGCTGCCCTTCTGGATATTGATCCCACAGAGCTGAAGACTGTGCTCAGTTAAATGAAGTAGGCTGGGCTGGAGGGACAGCTCCACCGGTAAAATGATGAACTGGGTTCCATTCCTATAATCCAGAGTGAGAGAGAGACCGACTCCCTCACGGCGTCCTCTGACCTCCACATGAGTGCACTGGCATGTACGTGCATACATGTACACACACATCGAAACACAATAAACAATGGATGGAAAAAAATAAACTGTATTTAAAGACTGGAGAGATGGTTAAGAGCACTAACTCCTGTTGAGGACTCTGGTGTGAGTCCCAGCATCCGCACATCAGTGCACAACTATCTATAACTCCAGTTCCAGGGACTCTACCACCTTCTTCTGGCCTCTACAGGCGCCGCACACTGGTGGCGTACATACAGGCAAAGCATGTGAACATAATATAGTAAATAAATAAATAAATCTTGCAAAAACATACACAAATGTGAGTGGCAACTTCCTTGGTGTCTTCTCAAACCGGAGAACACCCAGGTATCCTCCAGCAGGGAAATGACTGAGGAATAAACAAACTGCCTTGATTCCATTGTCAAGTGTTACTTGGCAACAAGAAGAAAGGAGCCGCCAGTTCACACAGCTGCCCGCCTGAGTCTGGGTTCTGCTGAGAGGGAAGAGGCGATTCCATAAAGTGATGCTAAGCTCTGCACACATGGAAAACAGCTCGGTGTTTACACTGCTAGAGTCCAGATGGTTGTATTTGTGGCCATTTGAGGCCATTGAAAGCTGTACAGGAGTTACAAAGGACCCCACCGTCCCTCCCCAGACGTTGGAGCAAAATCAGGAAAGCTTGGTAAGGGGTCTGATCTACTTGTGGATTCCTGGGCGGACAGCTTTGCTCCACTGATGGGCCCTAGAAGTAAAAGGCAATAGTCTCAGGATGTATTGCAGTTGATAAAGCACTTGCTTAAAATGTACGAAGTTCTGGGTTTAGTCTCTGATACTGCAAAAACTAGGTATGCTGACACACACTTGTAATTCCAGTATTCGGGTGATGGAAGCAAAAGGATCTGTTCCAGACCATCCTTGGCCAAGTAACAGGATTGAGGCCAGCCTGAGCTACCTGAGGCACTGTCTCAACTGAATAAAGGAGAAGGCGATACAGGAGTGGTCCTGGAGCTCTGAGGCTGGAGAAGACACCATAGAATCAACAACCAGGGGCTGTCTTTGTACGTAGGAATATCTATGCTGCAGAGGATGGCCCACCACAGAGTCAGTATTGTGGCTCATTTTGAAGTAAGAGGAAGTCAAAGCTTGCTGTAGAAACCAAGCCAATATAACATAAAAGGAAAGACCAGGTTGGGTTTCCATCACTCATAAGCTCCAAGTCAGTTTCTTTTTAGATACCCAGCCCTTTCTGCAGTGGTGCTGGGCTTCTCCCTCAGTGAGCCTAGTCTGTTTAATGATTACCCAGGGCTCTTTGCCAGCTCACACAGGCTGGCTGCTCCGACCTTAAAGACAGATCTTGGAGGCAGAGGTAAGTCTGCAAACCTTGGTGACCATGGTGCAGACTCAGATGGATGTGGGACCATGTCCAGGCTCAGTAGGGGGCTCTGTAAAGGCAAGTGAACACCCTGAGCCTTCCAGTCAAGCTCAATAACCACATCTGCCCCCTGTGGCCATTACACTAGTGATGCCAGGGACTCTCGAGAGCTGCTCAACACAGAGAGCTAGCACTCCAGCAGGCCCAGGGGAGCCCAGGCAGATTCTCCCAGGGCGTTGCCAGCCCTCTGACCATTCCCAGTCCCCTGGGCTCTAGCCCTGCCTTACAAGTTCAGCCCTGCCGGGCCATTTCTTCTGTAAACTTTTCCAAATGTCACTCCTTGTTTTCTTCTCTTTTAATGTTTTGTATCTTTATCTATGTGACATTTTTTTCCTTTCCTTCCACAGGGACTGTTGCAAGAATAGGAACAAAAATAACAACAGGGCCTTTGGTTAGGTGTTCAAAGAGTGGGGCGATATTTTGGTTTGAAGATAGCCAGAGAGAGTCCTAAGGGGACTTAGGGGGTCAGTGATAAGTTTGGGAACCAAAAGCAAGGGATTGGACCTGAGTGGCCTTCTCAAGTAGGTCCAGAGCAAGGTTAAAGGACAGGTCTCCCTCTGCGTGATGAGCATACAGAAGCCATCCACAGGCTGCAGAATGGCTCAGCAGGGTGAAGATGCCTGCTACTGAGCCTGTGAACCTGCAGTCAATCTCCCAGACCTCCATGGTGGAAGGAGAGACCTGACTCCCACTGGTTACCATCTGACTTGCATGTATAGGCTGTGGAGCATGCATCTGTGTACACACACACTAAAATAAAAGTGAGAGCAAAGAAAAAAGAAGCCACCCAAGTAGAAATTCATAGGACAAGTTAACATCTTCTCGCTCCTTCTGTGACTATCTATGCTAGTCAGCTCAAGCATCCCCTGGCCAGGTGAAGAGAGAGATGGGCTGAACTCACAGTGATGGGTCTCACCTCAGTTGGGCCCTCCCTGGGCCCGGGCCCCTCAGGTTTGCGTTATTGTGCTTGCTCTCTTAGAATGCTGGTGAGGATGGCTTCCATCCCAGAATCCTCCATAAGCCATGAAGCATCAATGAGTGCTCCCACGAGTGCTGAATGAAGTGACAGAATCCCCCATTCTCTGGGGAATTGGGGAGTAGGCCCTCCTGAGAGGAATGAGTCAACAGCAGATGACTTTGTATACAAATGTGTTCCCTACTGTCTCCATCACCCACAGCATCTCTCTGTGGTCCAGACCCTCTGCTGGGTGCCAGACATTTAACTAAGCACAAAAGAGCTGCTGGTAGGAGCTAACCAGTCAGATTTTTTCCCTCCCAAGAATCTGAACTTGCACCCTGAGGTAAGAGGCAGTCCTTCCTCATTTGACCATCCTTGGAAAGAATGTCAAAACCAAGAGCCATGGCTCCTGGAGCCTCTGTCACCAGTGTCCTCCTTCCCAAGGCCCGTGCTATTACTTAGAAGTCTTTAGATCTGCCCAGCTTGAGTCCCCTGTGAGCAGAGAGAGATGGGGCTCATTTGTGTTGCTTGACAGCAAAGGAGGCTTACCACACACACATGCCCTTTGGGGGTGGAGCCATGTGAACACCGGTGTGCTGCTGTCACCTAGGTGTAGGGGAAGAGTAGGAACTGGGGTTGGTTGGAGCCCTGAAGGGATCCAGCTGTGTGCATTTCAGGGAAGCCCAAAAAACCAGGGCTCCAGTCCTGGAGCTTCTGGGTGAGGTTTTGAACTACAGAGCACGGGATGGTCCTTGCCTTGATGCTAATGGGAGGTGGAGCCTTTCAGAGGAGGCAGTCTTGAGGAAAGAAGTTTGGTCACAGGGAGTGTGGCCTTGACTGTGACTCTGGCTTCTCCACCCCCACCCCTCCATCCCCCTCTCTCTCTCTGATGTCATGAAGTAAGCAGCTTCCTCTCATCATCAAGGATTCCTCACCACGGCCCAGAGCAACAGGTGAAACAGGAGCAGAAACTCTCAAACTGTGAGGCAAACCAAACCATTTCCTTATTTCGTCTTTTTCGGTCGGTTGGTTACCTCTGATGTTTTTGTCACCATGACAGAGAAGTGACAAACACACGAGGGCCATGTCAGGTGGAGTGGGTTGGGTTAAGCTGTGTGTCTTAGTCAGTGTTCTATCGCTGTGAAGAGACTCTGTGACCATAACAACTCTTACAAAGGAAAGCAGTTAATTGGGGCCGGCTTACAGGTTCAGAGTTTAATCAGCTCTTACAGCATGCAGGCAGACACGGTGCTGGAGAAGGAGCTGCGAGTTCTATATCTGGATCTGCCGGCAGCAGGAAGAGAGAGGCCTGGCTTGAGCATTTGAAACCCCAGAGCCCATCCCCAGTGACACAATTCCTCCAACAAGGCCACACCTCCTAATAGTGCCACTGCCTAAGGACCAAACATTCAAATATATGGGCCTGTGAGGACTGTTCTTTTAAAACCACCACATGTAGTAACAAGGAGCCCCAATCTAAACAAGATTCTGATTCGCAGCCGTGATGAGTTCACCGGAAGCTCACTTTCTAGTCTTCTCATGCTAAGGCAATAGGATGGCCACTCTGGGAAATTGCCATTTGGTTGCTGTGTGAGTTTTGTTGAGAGTAGAAAAGAGGAACATGGCTCTTAGTCCTGTCACAAGCCCCAGGGCAGGGTCTTGGTGATTCCTAGTCACCTTTCGGCCCAATGAAAATTCTTGTGATGTGTAAATTACATAGGCATCCACATGCCCCCACCCCACATGAAGGGGGCTCCCCTCAGTTTGATACAGGAGAAAACTGGTCCCCAGTGGAAGGACACACTCCCTTTGTTTCTGTTAGAGGCAACACCCACAAAGTCTCCAGGAGGATTCCCTCAGGAGAGACCCATTCAGTGTACTCTTCCCTGAAGAAGCCAGTTCAATGAAGTTCTTGCCAGGCTCTGGGTGAGCCAGGAATGTTGGCAAAAGTGAAATATCCCACCAATTAACACCAGTTCCTTCCTCCCTCTCTGGTGATTTTGCCGACTAACTCCTGCCAAGATTCTCACACATTTCTCAAATCCATCTAGGGAACAGGAAGTTGGCCAAATTCTGGACCTCTCAGGCTAGCTTGTGGCCAGTGTGTGCGGGGGCTGGGCACCAGGTTCACTGATGACAGTCAATCTCTAAGAATTAAACTTGAGGCCGGGCGGTGGTGGCGCACGCCTTTAATCCCAGCACTTGGGAGGCAGAGGCAGGCGGATTTCTGAGTTCGAGGCCAGCCTGGTCTACAGAGTGAGTTCCAGGACAGCCCGGGCTATACAGAGAAACCCTGTCTCGAAAAACCAAAAAAAAAAAAAAAAAAAAAAAAAAGAATTAAACTTGATTTAAAAACAAATGCATGATGTTCATAGCGATTCAAAGGAGGAAGTCTCCGTAGAGATGGTAAAAGGCTCTGACCTAAACTGGCTCCAGGCGGAGCGCATTTTGACATGTCGTCGAACGTGATGGTTGAGCACTCACAAGAGAGCCTGACAAGACAGCACAGGCAGTAAGGCCAGGCAGTAAGGCTGGGGTACAGAGAGGGCTAGTGGGGTGTCTAGATGGATCCACTGGCCATGCTGGAGAGCCAGAGCCATAGGGAGAGACGCTGGGGAGGGCCAACCAGGAACACTGAGGACAATCTTCAGAAGAGTCCGTGAGAAGACACTTAGGGGACAGGAGTGAAGCCGAGGGGGAGCTGTGGAGTGAAGGGGAAAGAAAACCCAGAGCAGTGGGGGGCCTGGGTCCACCAGCCACCATGCCCAAACAGCTCCCAAAATATGTGAAACCTAGGAACCAGCTAGGATGGGACAGACCCGTCCCACGGAGTGCTGAAGCCATAGGAAGGCCAGGACAGCTCCAAGGGTCCTCCATGAAGGGAGAACAGAAGGTAAGAATGTTAAAGCTCAAAGGTGACTCCTAGCCCACTTCCTTCTTGTAGGATCTTGAGATTTACTTTAGTATCAGAGTTCAGGCACTCGTGCACATGAGAGAGACAGAGACAGAGAGAGACAGAGAGAGACAGAGACAAACAGAGAGACAGAGACACAGAGAGACAGAGACAAACAGAGAAACAGAGATAGATGGGGAGAGAGACAGAGACAGAAACAGAGACAAACAGAGAGACAGAGATAGATGGGGAGAGAGAGAGAGAGAGAGAGAGAGAGAGAGAGAGAGAGAGGTGACTATGGGTGCGCCTGTAGAAGCTGGATCATAAGTAACTCAAGCACAAAAGTTCAGGGATCAAACTCAGGTCTTCAGGCTCGGCGAGCACTTTTAGCCGCTGATTTCCCTGTCCTCAGTTTTAAAGTTCATGCGAAGGCCCGAGCGAGGTGGGAAGCTCATCCTGAGACTCCTGCAGGAAAACTACATGGCAGAGCAGCCAACGTCACAGTGTCAAGGTGGACCTGTCAGCAGAGACGGAAGGAAACATGTCTGCCTTGGTCTGCGCTCTGGAAAAAACACCGGCCTTGCTGGAGATCCCAGTGCCCCACCCCTCCCCTGCTGCCTGGAGATCCCAGTGCCCCACCCCTCCCCTGCTGCCTGGAGATCCCAGTGCCCCACCCCTCCCCTGCTGCCTGGAGATCCCAGCGCCCCATCCTCCCCTGATGCCTGGAGTTCAAATGCAGACTGCGGATATGGAAAACCCCATGCAAGAGATTTACCTGAAGTAGGGCCAGCTAGTAGCACTGTGGGGTGAGAACGTTCGTCCTCTTTGGATCATAGCCTGGGCCTCACGGAACTCCCGGGGGTAGGAGAGCCTGGTGAGCGGGAGTCACAACCCACAATTATAGGAACAGGAGAAAGGGAGCCATCTACGAGAAAGCAGCAGAACCCAGCGGAACCCAGAGGAACCCCCAGCAGGACTAACTGCCAGAGGATGTCAGACAGTGGTCAGGCATTCCCAGACTAGAAGGCAAGCATAGTCAAAGCCCCCCAAACTGGAAATGCTCCTGCCCAAGCTTGAACTTGTGTCAGACTCACTGAAACTTTTTAGGGGTCATAGGTGAAGTTCTGCCCTCCCTCTCTCCTTCTCTTTTTCCTCCCTCTCTTTACTTTCCTCCTTCCCTCCTTCCCTCCTTCCCTCCTTCCTTCCTTCCCTCTCTCCCTACCTCCCTCCCTCCTTCCCTGCCTCCCTGTCCCTCTCTGACAGACAAGTGCAGAGGCCAGGAGAACACACAACTAGTAGCATAGAATTATATATAAAACTTAGGTCTCCTCCCTACAAAATCAGTGCTTGCTTTATACTCCACATATTTCTCAAATGCATTTGGTGGTGGTGATGATGGTGGTGATGGTGATGATGGTGATGATGGTGGTAATGGTGATGATGGTGGTGATGGTGATGATGGTGGTGATGGTGAGTGTGAATTTGGGTATTCACACATGTAGAAGACAAAGGACAACTCCAGGTGCTGTTGCTCAGAAACAATGCGCTCCACTTTGGGGAGTGCACCAATAGGGCTCAGTTGGCTGGGCAGTAAGCCCCAGGGCTCCTCCTGCCTCTGCTTCCCTAGATCTGGGATTATACATGGAGGTGACCACACCCAGCTTTTTAAGAGACAGGTTCTAGGGAGCAAACTCTGGACTTTATGTTTGCACAGCCAGCTCTTTGCCAACCTTGCCATCTCCCCAGTTCCTCAGAGTTTCTCCTGAGCTGGTTTAGACTGAGGGAGGAAAGTGGTCATGGGCTAGCTTAGAGAAGGAAGACTGAGATGCCCACAGACCCTATCCTGACCAGCTGTGCTGTGCCCCGACTCATGGAACCTGGAAGTGCCATAGCATTTATCCTCTGAGTTTGATATCAGAGGGAATGACATGAGAGAAGTGGAGGGGTGGGGTGTGGGAGAGGAAGGGGGAGGAGGATCGGTTATAGAGGCAGACACCCATAGGAAACCATCACATGAAGGGATTCTCAGGAAGACAGAAGCTTGAGGACTGAGTAGTCGTCAAAGCTGCAGAGACTGCTAGCTCACCAGATGTGTGTCTCACCGCTCCCCTGTTGTGAGGCTGTGTGACGCTGCCTAGGATGCATGCTTCCAGCTGCTGAGGCACTCACATTAGGTATATGCAACTTTCAGTGTGTGTTCTCTTCAGTAGAAGGTGAGCCAAGAGAGGGACCCACTTCCAGGCTGGAACGAATGCTGTGAGCTGACTCTCGGTGCTTCACGAATCTGTGTGCTGCTTTCTAATGTCCAGTGCAACACAGAAGCTCCTCAGCTTGCAACCAGGTTACATCCCAGTGAACCTGTAGAAAAGTGAAAACATTGTAAGAAGCCTGGTGTTACATAATGCTATAATCCTAGTAGTCTGGAAGCTGGGGCAGGACTGTGAGTTCAAGACCAACCTGGGTTACAAAGAGAATTTGAAACCAGCTGTGGTTATGTAGATAGATCCCATCTTTAAAAAAAAAGTCCATATATACATGGGTATATATGCACAAGTATGTAAAATAAAAATGTGCTTGACAACTAATCTTCCCAATGCTATAGCTTAGTATAACCTACTTCAAAATCCTCAGAACACCTTCATGAGCCTGCAGCTGGGCAAGTCCATATAGCACAGAACATATTTTATTTTATTTTATTTTATTTTATTTTATTTTATTTTATTTTATTTTATTTTATTTTATTTTATGGTTATTGATTCTTTGTGATTTTCACAGTATGCACCCCAATCCCACTCACCTCCCCAACCCTTCACACCCGCCCTCCACCCTTGCAACCTCCCTTTCTCCCAAAAGGAAAAATCTCATTGTGGAAGCTGTAGAGTGTCATATTGTGTCCCTCAGTATACCTTTTGTCCACACTTCTTTGCTTGCAAATGTTCACTGCAGTAAGTCATTGGTCTGGTTCCAGGCCTGTGGCTTCTGCTACACCATCGATACTAGATTCTCACCAGAACTCCTCACAGATATCCTGTTGTTGCCCAGTGTGATGGAGATCCTGCAGCTTTGGATCTGTAGGACAGGCCCTGTTGTGTGCTCCAGGAGTCCACAGATGGGGTAGACATTGGGGTGGGCCAACCCAAAGCCATGGATTTGGGCTTGGGTGGTAGCTGAACTACTTAGCCTTCTTGCTCTCCAGCACTGCCCCAGTGTAGCAGCTGGCAAGGGGCAGAGCCAGCACTCTTGCTCTCACACACTAGGGACTGGCTCACTCCCACCCATGCTAGCAGGGACAGCTCTCTTGGGCTGCCTGGGTGAAGCACAGGACCCACTCTCTTGAGTGTTGCAGCTGGTGAGGGGCAGGGCCAGCTCTCCCGCTTTCACACCTGCAACCTCCACAACCAGGACCAGCTCTACTGCCTAGGAGAGATGCATGGCCTGCTCACAGTAAATATTTTATAATACAATATGGACTCCCTTGCATACTTTGTTAAGCACTTGCATTTAAAGATGGCTGGCAATTCAGGCCACTGCCCAATTCTGTTGTTTCCCCTTGTGATCATGTAGCTGCCTGGAGCCACAATACAGCTTGCTGCTGCTATCCGGCATGGCCAGAATACCGACTGCACTGTGTATCACTACTGGGGAAAAGATAAAAATTCAAAGCCTATTAAAAATGTTACCAGACCACCATAAATTAGGGATGCCTGTAATGAAAACAGGTGAGATTTTGGGAAGTCAGTCTGGGCTCTCTCTCTGCAATTTATTTATTTATTTATTTATTTATTTATTTATTTATTTGAGACAGGGTTTCACTATGTAGCTCTGGCTAGCCTGGAATTTGCTATGTAAGCCAAGCTGGCTTTAAACTTGCAAGAGATCCGCCTGCCTCTGTCTCTTGAGTGCTGTGGTTAAAGATGTGCCTGGCTAGGAAATCCTGTGCTCGGTAGCAGGCTCAATGGAGCTGGCTTATCCCTGCCACCAGGAGAAGACAGCTAGAAAATGGTAACTATGGAATAGAACAGGATGTCCCAGGCACTGGATCTGGCTATAACCATAAAATGATAAATTTCTATTTTTTTTTTTGCAAATTTCTCGGTCTAAGGTATTTTGTTACAGATTTTGAACAGACTAAGAGAAACGCTAGATCTGAGACCATGTCGCCATGGCAACCTAGGGATGTTGGTCAACAGAGCTACACAGCAGAAGGTACTTGGGTCCCTACATATCTGTATGACCAAGGTAACCCAACCTGTATTGTTTCATCAGAGGACAGAGAACCCCACAATTATCTTCGAAGACACTTCTAGGAATCCCAGCTCCCTCAGCCAGGCCTTAACTTGGTTAATATGCCCTATAACACAACAGGGAGCCCAGACAGAGAAAAAGCCCAGCTGCCGGGAGAAGAGCGCCACATTCTGTTGTCAGTAAGATTTATGGAAGGCCATTGACTTAGCCTGAACTCCTAGATGAGACTTCAATAGACAACTCAAGATGGAGTGACTTGTGCTAAGCGTTCTCATCTCCGAATGGAAGTTCAGCTACTTACTGCTTACATCTGACTATGAGAAATGAGGGCGGGCAAGCCAGGTCTCCAGGCCAGCCACATTGCAATAACTTATAGAAGGAAAGAAACCTGCTGTCAGTTGTTGATTTTAGCAGCTGTGGGGATTGAACCCAGTACCGGTACATACAGGGCATGCATGTTACCATGGGAATAGCTCCCCACCCCTATTTGTTTATTGATTTGTTTGGTAATTATCAAGATGGTGTGTCTATGGAGACCAGGCTGACTTAAGCACTTTACCACTGAACTAGCTATCCATCCCCAGCCCCACTTATTTGTTTGTTTTTTTTGTTTGTTTTATTAATTATCAATATGATCATTCCAGCTGCAGAGGGAAAAAGCATATTCAGCCATGGGGTGGGCAAGCAGGGTCTTGTTTCCCAAGCGGTGTGAAATCTCAGAACACAGAACACAGCAAGGGCCATTTTGAGGGTAGAGAGTAATAGAGGCTCCTGCTGGGAAGGTTGACACTGTGGCTGGGTAAAAGCACCCTCTCTACCACTACGGGGTGCTCACACAGAGACTTCTACCAGTGAGAATTCCTTTGTAAGGCTCTGGCTGGTCCACTGAGGCTTGTGGTGAGAGCTCTCGGGGCCCCTCTCACCCACATACTCCATTGAACCCTTGTGCTTGAGCCGCCATGTCTGGCTCCTCCAGCCTTCCATCTTTCTCCAGTGTTTACTGAGTCTTGTACGTACTGGCACATCTCTGACCCTGCACCAGCCTTCCGGAGCAAAGCTCTACGCCACCTTCTTCTGTGTGGAGAATCCGAACATCTAAAGAAGCACAGCCTCCTCAATGCAATGCTTGCTGCAGCCGCAGAGGAGAGACATCCCTGCATGCCGCTCTGTGAACCCAGCTCCGGGTAACCTCCACGAGGCTGTGTACTGCTTGATCTCGGAAGCCAATCAGCGTGGAGTCCACTCAGCCGCGAGGTTTCCTGAAGGCAGGTCCCCTGTATTGTTGTAGCAGGGAACTGAGATATCACCTCCTTCACACAGGCCTTGAGAGGCTGATAAGAACTTCTAACTTTGATTCCTTTCCTTGTATGTGCCCAGCCTCTTCTTACCAGAGCCCTAAGGGCACAGCTCCAGGCCACCCCAATCCCACGCAGGCTTCTCAGCCAGCCCCATTTCTCACTCACCCACTCTTCCCTCTGTCACAAGGATCCCTCCCTCCTTGGATTTTGCTGCTTTACTTGGCAGTCTCCTCCAGAGAGTGATGCCTTTAGCCCCATGCCCTCTCTGCCTGGGTGCCTCTTCTCTTCCTTACTTTCGAGATTCTCTTTCACCATTTTTTTTTCTCTCTTGCTTCCTGTCCTCCTTTTACTGACTCCTTGTCTCTCTGTCCTCCAGATATCTCTCCATGGTTATTGAGAGAGAAGGAAGAATGCCCCGGGCTAGCTGGAGCTTCCCATCCTGATCTCATTCTTTCTGATAGATTCTGTATCAGGACCAGAGCAGGCAGTGGCATCCCCTGCTCAACCACACCATCTCTGAAACCAGTTCTTCCTTTCTGGGACAAGTCTTTATAAGTCCTGCTTATAAAGCCCCTGCATATAAATATAGCTGAGCAAAAATAAAGACAAGCATTCTTTTTTAAAAAAGAAGAATGGGCTCACACCTTCCAGTACTAAAGTGGAGCAAAGCTGTAGCGATTAAGACGACACAAGTGAAAAGACTCATCAGTGGAAGAGAGGGAAAGAAGAGAAAGAAAGCAGAAGAAAACAACTGGGGATGTGTCAAGTTTCTGGTGACTGGCTTAAGTGGATTGTTTACTAAACACATTGAATAACTGCTCCCAGAATGCAAAGGTGCTCTGTAGCTCACTTTCGACAAATGTGGACCCAAGGCAACCTGGCTTGTGCACTGTGCCTTCCTTTTCTATTGCTGTGATGAAACAGCACAACCAAGACTACTTAGAGAAGAAAGGGGTTATTTGGGTTATGGTTTCAGAAAGATAAGTTCATAATTGCAAAGCAGAGGTAGCAGGTGGCTGGAGCAAACTCCAAACAGGGAGAGAGAGAGAGAGAGAGAGAGAGAGAGAGAGAGAGAGAGAGAACACTGGGAGCATTACATGACTTTTGAAGGCCGTGTTGCACATGTGAAACCCTGCCCCTTGGGGACATATTTCTTCCAGCAAAGCCATACTTCCTAAACCTACCCAGTGTCACCAACTGAGAACCAAGTATTCAGAGGCCCAAGAATATGGGGGACATCTCATGGCCATATCATAAGACAAAATGCATTTAGTCCAACTTGAAAAACCCTTGTGTAGTCCTTCATAATCTCAACAAACTCCACACAGTCCAAATTCCTGCTGAAACTCAAGGCAATATCTGTACTGTAACCGCTATGAAATAAAAAAGAAAAGTATGTACTTTCAACACACAGTGGGACTGAATATACATTACCATTCCAAAAGCTAGGAATTGGGAAATAGCAAAGAAATGCTAGGCCAATGTAAGGCCAACACCCAACAGGGCAAACTCTGAATCCTGCAACTCTGTGTCTGATGTCAAAGGCCTTAGATGGCTCTGTCCTTCCAGCTTCGCTGCCTCCAAGAGACATCTCTCTCTCTTGGACTGGTCCCACCTCCTGTGCAGCTCTCCTTGGCCGATGTCTCCCAGCTCCGGCACTACATATGTTGCGGTCTCTGATGTATGGAACCCAGACTTTACTTTCACAGCTTCACACAATGGCTTCTCGGGTGTTCCATGCCGGGCCTCCCCTGCTACACGCCTGGCCTCAGGAGCTCTCCATAACCACAGAGGAAGGTTCCACAGCCCCCTTTACTTTTGTATTCTTCCTAACCTTAAGGCCAGCACTAAGGCAGGTTCATCTCCCAGAATGGGATAAACCTTGGTTACCCTGAAACACATTTGCTGAAGCTTTCGTCTGTTGTTCCTTCCCCAGAGCAGAATATTCCTTAGACGTTTTCTTTGACAGGTTGGAGGCTTACCTGAGTGGGGTCCTGCACTGAGGGCATCCCTCCCTCTATTCCAGTGCAAATCTGACCCCACCTTAATGGCACTAATATAATAATTACAACCTCGTTTCTAGCACAAGCCTTAGCTATACAACATTAAACTTGCCAGTGTCCTTTCTTTCTTCAAACTGTACATTTTGTATTTCTTTCTGCCCCTTTCGCTCATTTTCACTGAAAACCTGTATAAGGATGATAACTAATAACCATTTAACATAGTTAATATTAGTCTCTCCTGAAATATCTTCCACCAAAGAAATTAGTCCGTTACGAGTTAAATTTAGCCTCAAGTAAGTTCTTAAGACACGGGCAAAAGGCAGCCATGTTCTTTGCCAAAACATCACAGTAATGGTCTCTGGCTCACTTACTAATATGGTTCCTCTCTGCAACCTCGTGAGCTGGGTCTCCACGATCCACACTGCTCTCAGAACTGTCGCTCAGGCTTCCGCTAGAGTCGCCTGCTAAGTCCTGCTTAGTCATTCAGCTACTTTTCTCATCCTAAGACCCAAAGCCTCTTCCACGTTTCTCTGAAAAAAAAAAAAAAACCCACATCAGGTTCTTCACAGCAACAGCCTGATAATTCTGTTGTTGTATGGGAATAAGACCACTACCACAATTTTGAGCCAAACTTGAAGCAAGACTTAATTAAATACTTTAATTAAATTACTCTGGCCAGCTCCAATCCAGGGTTCCTAGAAAATGAGGATGAGTCACATTTTGCAGAAACTTATAAAGGCAAACCCATAAAAGTACCTGCTGTAGATTAGACCCATCGGGTCCAATCAGGGACAATCTTATGCCCTAACACTTCCTCCTGCCTATGTTTCTCCCACCTGAAAGTGATCAAGCACATCCAGTGCAGTTGGGTCAAACAAACTTGTTTAGAGGAATGAAAACATGTGGTTTGTTACTGTGTGGTTTGAATAGGAATGGCCCCCATAGGCTCATGGACTTGGCCCTATTAGGAGGTGTGGCCTTGTTGGAGGAAGTGTGTCACTGTGAGGGTGGTCTTTGAGGTCTCATATGCTCAAGCTATGCCCAGTGTGGAACGCAGTTTCCTTCTGCTGCCTGCAGATCCAGATGGAGAGCTCTTAGCTCCTTTCTCCAGCACTATGTCTGCCTGTGTGCCACCATGCTTCTTGCTGTGATGACAATGGACTGAACCTCTGAAACTGTAAGCCAGCCCCAATTAAATGTTGTCCTTTTAAGAGTTGCAGTGGTCATGGTGTCTCTTCACAGCAATTAAACCCCAGGTAAGACAGTTGTCCTCCATAAATAGCAGCATCCAGCATCACAGAAACTATCTGTCCTGAGGCGAGGGGCTTACAGGTGAGAGACATTCTTGTTTTAAGGATCTCTTAGGCACGGTAATTAAAACTTAACACATAACCCTTGCCCTCACAAACCCACTCCCTGCTACTAACTTTTGTCTCTGTTATTTTTCTATTGTTGTGATAAAATACCGTGACCAAGGTAATTTATAAAAGAGTTTCTTCGCCTTACAGTTCTGGACAGATAATTGTCCATGATGGAAGAGGAGGAGCAGCACACGGCAGCTACTACAATTTAAATTATAGCAGAAGGCAGAGAGAACACCCTAGAAATGGCATGTCTTGAAGCTCTCAAAACCCACCCTCAGTGACCCACTTCCTTCATCAAGGACACTTCCCTCTCACATCTCCCCAACAGTGCCACTAATTGTGGACCCAGCATTCACATGCAAGAGTCTACCGGGGTCAGGGAGTGGGATGTAGCGGTTTGAGTGACAGATGTGTGGAACGCTGAAGATGTAGCCTTCTGAGCCACCCACACTGTGGTGTGCGTCTGGTGGTAAAGCTGTCTTTGAATCATCCACGATCCTGTAAGTAACCCCAGTAAACACACTGGTTTGCTAAATCGAGCTTTGGTGAACTTGTTAGTTTGGTCTGTGGTTGGTTCCCTATGTGGGGTAGGCAGACCTCTGTTGACATCTCTTGAGAAAAAGTCGTTGCAACAGCCACAAATCAAGTGCCCTGCAGATGATGAGCCCACAGGGGAAATTTTATAGTCAAAGTGTAACAATGACATGGAAATGAAGATTTCTTCGGTGCGGAAAAACACCATTAGGAAGCCACAAACTGTCAACTCCTAGCTTGAGCAAGGGGTTTGATTTTGCCACAGGTAAAGGTCTCTTGGCGTTTACAAGAAAAAGAAACAAGCATCCAGACACAAATTAAGAGGAGCAGCATAGCAGGCTGGCAAGGTGGAGGAGCAGTGTGGGGTTTGTTTTCTTTCTTTGTTTCTTTTTTCTTTCTTGGTTTGTTTGTTTGTTTTGTGTGTTTGTTTCTTTGTTTCTTTCTTTCTCCCCCTACCCCCAAGACAAGGTTTTACTGTATAGCCCTGGCTATCCTTGGAACTCACTCTGTAGAACAGGCTGGCCTTGAACTACCTTCCTCTGCCTCCAAAGTGCTGAGATTAAAGGTATGCACCTTTGCCACTGCACCCTGGTGAAACCAAGTGATTTTTTTTCAATTTTACTTATAAAATAAACACAAATTAGCTCATAAAGAGACATGTCTTTTTGTTTCATGGCTTGCTGGTGAATGTGTCAATTGGCACAATCCCTGAAAAAGAAACCAGGCTCCCGAGGGGCTCATTGGGTTTAGGCACTTGCCACCAAGTCTGATGACCTGAGTCTTATCACTAGGAACCACATGGTGGGGGGGGGGGGGAAGAAACCACCTCCCACAAGCTGTTCTCTGGTCTCCACAGGTGTATGCCTATGCAGGCAAACTAAATAAATCTAAGAGAAACTTCAAGTCAATTCAGCCCTCAAACGAGAAAGAAAAAGTAACTCACACGCCGTCTGTGACGGGTAATTGTGATTTTCAACTTGACAAGATCTAGACGAGCTCACCAAGAACACAGACTTCTGCACGTGCCTGTGAGGGAGATTCTAGATTGGGCTGAGGTGAGAAGGCCCACCCTAACTGTGGGCGACACCATTCCACAGGAGGTCGTCCTTAAGTGAATACAAAGGAGAAAGCATGCTGAACACCAGCCTTCCTTCCCTCTCTGCTTCCTGGTTGTGGACACAGTGTGAGCAACTGCTTGGTGCTCTTGACACCACCCTCAAAACTGTGAGCCAGAATAAAGCCTCCCTTAAATGGCATTTGTCAGTCATCTTGTCAACATAGTGAGAAAGGAAACTAGTGTACCCTCCCAAGCCAGATGACAACCAAAGTGGCCGAGGAGCTGACTACATGAATTATTTACACAGCACAGTGATGGTCTCCTAAGGGTCCCCTCGAACTGGACACAACAGAAGAAAGCATGACAATTCTCCACAGCCTGCTATGGAATGATCTTCAGGACAAATAGAAGAGGAAAACTGGGTAAAGGAGGTGTGTGTGTGTTTGTGTGTATGTGTGTGTGTGTGTGTTAAATTGCTGTGTCCTTTTCTTTAAAAGAATATTTGCTAGGTGTCCACTGAGAGACTCCTGTTATAACGAAGGCCTTCAGTGAGTGCCAGCATGTTGGGCAAGCTCCATGGGTAAGCAGCTGGGCTGTGAAATGACAGCCAGGCATGCCTGTGACCTTTAAGGGCCCCTTGGTACTGTCAGCATCAACGTCCTTGTACATCCTTCCTGTGCCAAGGAGTTCTAGATTCATTTCTGTTGCTGTGGCAAATACCCTGACCAAAGGCAACTGTGGGCAGGAAGGCCTCATTGGTTTTTGTCTTACTATGTCTGTTGCTGAAATATAGGCATTGTGATGAAAAGCAACGTGGGGCGAAACGGGTCTATGCATTGTGATTATAATAAAATCTTATGTCACTTGTTTCACTATTAACATATGTATTTGTCATGTGTGTGAATGTGTACATATGTATGCACATGTGGAGGTCAGAGAACATGAAAAATCTGCTTTCTGTTTCCACCATGTGGGTCCTGGGGATTTGAACTCAGAAAACTAGGCTTGATGTCAAGCTCTTTTACTCACTCTCTGAGTAGCTAGCACAGTCACTGAGCCATCAAGCCAATCCTGGGGCTCTGAACTTTACATGGGACCCATCAGCCTAACTTCTGAGGCCCTGCCAGAGGACTGGCTACTTGTCCAAGCAGAGACCACAAAGACATCCGTTTCTTCACTTGACACAGGAGGTTTCCTGGCATTATCATCACACCAAGTAGGATTCAGCTCTTCCTTGCAGTGTGATACTGAGCAAGTTAATCTAGCTGAGCCTCTGTTCTGTCTTCTGATTAGGGAGATGGATGGTCCGCTCCTCCACAGAGTTACTGGAACAAAGCATTGTCTGCTAAAAAAGGAAGCATAGCTAACATGAACTGGATTCGTCTGATGTGCCAGGCACTGCACTGAGCCTGCAATGAGCATCCATTACCTCCTTCCACCCCACCGTAGCCACACTGGCAGGGGCTGCTTCAGGCCCATTTCACTGAGGAAGAAACTAAGATTTGGAAAGGGTCAGTAATGTGTACAATGTCACACAGCCAGGGCAGTGACCCAAACAGAACACTTAAGAAAAAGTAATATTTTAATTGAGAAATACAGAACACTTTTTAAGATTGATATTCTAATTAACCAACAATCAGAGTGCCTTTTAAAATTGATGTTCTAATTAACTGACGAATAAAAATTGCATGTATTTGCTTTGTACAGCGCGTTTGGAAGAATGTGTACACTTCGCTGTGGCTAAACAGAGCTAATTGTCATATGCGCTACCTCACATATTTTTGGCATACTTTTGTGGCAAGAATAATTTGATTTACTAGTTTTGTTATTTTTAAGTCCCAGTTTTCAGTTAAATTTTGAGATACAAAAATAGTGATTTCATTACGACATTTTCATGTATACTGAACCTTGTTCATATTCACCTCCCCACCCCCTCCCAGCCCCCTCTCCCTTCCTCTCGGGTCTCCTTCCCAACAGTTTCCCTCTGTTCCCCAATCACACACACACAGCATGTGTTTAAATCTAGACTTTAGATGTGACGAAAAACATGTAACTTTTTCCTCTCTCCTTCCTCCCCATTATCTTCCACTTCTCCCCATTATCCTCCACTTCTCCCCTCTCTAGGCCTCTTCCCCCCAACACATAGACCCTCTTCTAATTCCATGTTCCATATACACATACATATATATTTGTGTGTGTGTGTGTGTGCATATATATATGACATTTATGTTCCTTTAGCAGTCTTCAAGAATACAGTATTTTAGGGCCAGTAAGCTGGCTCAGCGGGTAAAGAGGTACTTGCTACCAAACCTGACAACCTGAGTTTGATTCCCAGAACCCACAAGGTAGAAGGAGAGAACTGATTTCCACAGATTGTCCACTGACCTCTACATGTGTGTCATGGCACACACACACACACACACAAATAAATACATAAAATGTAAAACAGATTATGTGATATCTTGCCACCTATAACCACCGTGTCATGTGGTAGACCTCTCAGATATACTTCTTCTACTTAATAGAAATTTGGTAATCTTTTTGGCCAACATTTCCTCAATCTTCCCCAGTCCCTGCCTATTTTTGTAAAATTGATTTTTCAGAATGTGTGTGTTGGGGGGGGGAGGGTGCACATGTGCCTGATTTGCCTCAAACTCTTGATCCCCCTGCCTCAGGTTCCTGAACACTGTGATTGCCTGCCTGCACCTCCGTGCCGGGTTAGAATGAATACTCAGCTTTTGCACACAGGTGAGGGCTTTCATCGCTCATCTTTCTGTGCCCAGCTTATGCCACTATGGTGCTGTCCTCCAGCCTCATCCATGGATGGCTTGCTCTCCTTTGTAAGGCAGAATAGTATTCCATTTGCATGTGTGTCCTCTTTCCTACTCCCCCCTTACTCCTCAGTTGATAAACACTTAGACGGATTTCCTATGTCAGCTTTTGTGAACGGCGCCACAGTGAAAGTGAGTATAGATGTCTCTTCAATGTGCTAACCTTGTTTTCTTTACACTCAGTCAAAAAATTGCTGTGGTGGCTGTAGCTTTAACTTTCGAGGAACCTGCATGCTTTCTCTGTGACTAAATAATTCACTTTCCCACCCACCAAGGGCAAGGGTTCCCTTGTCTCTGTACCCCACGCCTGTGTACTCCATACTGTGCCTCCTCTGGAAGGCTCTCAGGAAGCCAAACTGGCCTTGTACCTGAGGTTAGCCTTGAACCTCTGACCCTCCTGCCTCTACCTCCCTAGTGCTGGGATTGCGGGGATGCATCATACCTGGCTGCTGCATCCTTTTGAGGACAGCCATTTTGACAGGCATGAGGGTGAGCCTCCGTGTGGTTTAATTTGTGCTGTCTGCTGACTGGCGAAGCTGACCGCTTTTTCTCCTGTGCTTCTTGGCCATTCGTATCTTCTTTTCAGAACACTTCAGATTACCCTCCAAGTTTCTAGCTTATCCTAGCTATTAATGATGTCACTGTTCTGCGATGTCCTCAGAATGGAACAAAGGCCAAGGCAAGGGGACACAGGCAGGGAGCATATGACTTGGTCCCAGGAGGCTGAGGCTGAGACAGGAGGTCACTGTGGCCCAGTTATTGGTGTGAAAAATAGAACACTTTCCTTGCTTTGCCTGCCTGGCAGGATTCAGTTTCTACCTCCAAGGGTGACCAGTCACTTAGGGTTTAAGTTCCCTTTTTACCAGGCCTTAAGGTGATAATCATGTCGAATTGCAAATTTGAACGTGTAGAGAAATTGTTCTACTAAGGCTTCTCCATGAGAACCTGGCCTTGCCATGAGCACCAGGTATAGACAGGTGGCTCCATCCTCCAATGCAGGCAAGTTTGAAACTGCCAGAGGCTTGAGAGCTCTGGCTTGTCATTAGCTGCCTACACTAATAGCTTTAATTAAGGCACCGGCCTGTAGGTCGAAGGCACATAGGATTGTGGCTGAGAAGCTGTAAACAGGATCCTCAATTAATTTTCAATTAAATCAGTGACATCAGCTGTCAGGACTTTAGTGAGGGACAAATGCATCCAGGGAGGAGGAGTGAGGGCTGGGAAGTCTGTGTGAACCTGTGCATCTCCTGTGTGAACATGATGAAAGACGGGAGGGCTAGCCAAGAAGGAAGAGGGAAGAAACTGAGGCAGAGCCTTCTGTTGCTAGCTGTTCATATTCAGGGTTCCTGCTTGACCCTCAATGCCACACTCAAAGAATTTTGCTCCCCATTCTGCAGATGTGGAAACTGAGGCTGGGAGTCAGCTCTAAGTCCGGACCTCAGTCATAGGGCTGAAAAGGCAACAGAAAAATAGAAAGAAAGAAACACAGGCCTGTTTGAGTGTTGAGTGTAATCTCAACACTCAAGGGATGGAGACAGGAGGATTCTGAGTGCAAGGTCATCCTCAGCTAGTTAGTGAATTCAGGACCAGTCTGGTGAATACCCTTGAAGCACAATAAGATCCTGACTTTTAAAAAAAGTTAAAAATTAGGGGCTGAGGGGTGTGGCTCAGTCAGTAAGTGTGCTTGATGTACAGACACGAGGACTTGAACTCAGATCCCAACACACATGTAAAAGCTGGGCATGGTGGTGTACAGAGATGGGAGAATCCCTGGAGCTAACCAGGCACAAACCAAGACAGATAAACAGACAGCAGGTTTAGTGAGAGACCCTCTCTCAGAAGATAATAAGATAGAGCGTAACAGGAGAAGATACTTGTCATAATTATGTTCTGCCGACATGACACACCCTGGAAGAGGGAACGTCAAATCACTCTTTGGAGCCTCTCCCACATGCTCTGGAAGCCACTTTACCACTGGTACCATCACGTGTTTTACGGACCAGTGGCTCGTTGGCATGTTGCTTTTCAGTCTTGGGTCACCAGGATGAAATCTGCAGTGTGTACATAGGGATGGAAGCACCCCATCTCCCATGTGTACTCTCCTTTACGGATGTTCCCAAACTGCTGGCCTGCTGAATCAAATGTAATCAGCCTTAAAGGGTAACTAATTCATACTTTCCCCTTTTCTAGCTGAAGCCCTCCCCCAACACACCTCCAATCGCGATGGTTACAGAAATAACAAACCCTGGACCCAGAAGGAGCCGAGGATGAGGTTTGAAAGGGCTTTGGTGACACAGTGAAGTATTTTCCACAGGGCCTTGGAGCAGAGGTGTAGAGGCAGAAGTATGAAGGAGTGAGACGATTCTTACCTTTCTGAGAGAATTCTGGGTAATAAACTACCCCTACTTGTCAGTGTGTGACCTCTGTGAAGTCGCTAGCCTTCAGAGATGGAGCAGCTGATCCAGTGTCCTGGTTTGTTTTAGGTTTTGGTTTTGTCAGTTTGACACAAGCTGGAGATAACTGGGACTAGGAACCTCAATGGAGAAAATACCTCCATTAGATTGCCTGTAGGCAAGCCTATAGGACATTTTCTTAATTAGTGATTGATTGATTGCTTGATGGGGCAGGGGTCAGCTCATTGTGGGCGGAGCCACTCCTGGACAGGTGGTCCTGGGTTCTGTAAGAAATCAGGCTGAGCAAGCCAGTAAGCAGCATTTCTCCATGGCGTCTGCTTTCAGGTTAACTCCTTGAGTCCCTGGCCTGGCTTTCATCTATGATGTACTGTGTGATTCAGGAGCCCAAGTGAAATAAATGCTTTCCCCCCTAACTTGCTTTCCGTCAGGGTCGTGCTGTTTTATCATAGCAACAGAAACTCTAAGACATCCCAGGGCACACAAGGTAGGTTTTGCAAGGACCTGGTCAGCACTGGACCAAGTTCTCAACACATAGGAGGTTTATTTGTCCAGAGGGACAAAAGGCAGGGAATAGGAGACAAAGACAGGGGACAGAGGATGAGGGAAAAAGAAAAGGGGATGTGGGAGAGGAGGGAAGGGATATTTGTCTTAGGGACAATGGACTACCTCTGGATAGAGGAGAAACAGATGAGACGTGGCAAGTAAGAAAATGGTAGTTTATAAAGGCAAAGGGGGAACCCTAGATTAGAATGGCTTGGTTTGTTTTGACTGGTCATATTAACTAGGTGAGCTAGAGGGGGCTTATGATTGCTGGACTTTAGTACTTTGATAGCTGGACCTTGGTAGTCAGTCTCAAGAGGAGGAAGTGGGCAAATAAGGGAATAGACCTTGTGGGCTAGCTTTAGGGATGTAATCTAATGGTTTAGCAAGGAAGAGGAAATGGGAGAGGACAAGACCTGCCAAAGCCATGCTTGCTATGCTGGGGCCTGCTAGAGCCATTGGGGTTGTCATGCTCCCAAGTTTACTACGTTTCTTCCTGGGGGTTGGGGCAAGCACCCAAAAGCTCATGAGGAGGGTGACTGATGGTAAATCTTCACTGCATCTAGAGTAGTCGTAGAAACACGTTCCTGAGTGTGTCTGTGAGAGTGTTTCCAGAAAAGTTTAACTGAGGCAAGACCCATCCTGAACATGGGCTGGTGTCCAGGACTGAATAAAAAGAAGAGAACAAGCTGATCTCCAGAGTTCATCTCTCTCTCCTTCTCCCCCCCCTTTCTCTCTCTCCCCCCCCAACACTTGTTGATGGATTCACTGTGACCTGCTGACTGCCTTGTACTCAGCCGCCATGCCTTCCCCCACTATGATGTGTGCACCTTAAGCTGTGAACCCAAACAAGCCCTTCCTCCCTTAAGGAGTTTTGTTCAGCAACAAGAAGAGTAACAAGCACACACAGGTCTTGTAGTTAGGGTTCCAACTGTGTCAGACACCATGACCAGAAGCAACTTGAGAAGGAGAAGGTATATTTCAGCTTATAGTTTGTAGTCTATCATCCAGGAAAGTCGGGGCAGGAGCCTGGAGGCAGGAACTGATAACTGAGGCCATGGAGGAACACTGCTTACTGATTTCTTCCCATGGCTTGCTCAGAAGCACCAGTCCAGAAGTGATGCCACTCACAACAGGCTGGGCCCTCCACATCAAACATTCATCGAGAAAATGGATTACAGACTTACCTGTAGGATGGTTGGGGCATTTTCTCAACTGAAGGTCCCTCTTCTCAAATGCCTCTAGCTTGTGTCAAATAGATTAAAAACTACCCAGCACACAAGGGGAAAGTAAGTACTTGTGGAACAAGAATAACACAGTCGGCCACAGAAGGTGGCTGCCTACAGCTCTGTGGACAGGAAGGGCTGGAGCCTGGTAACTGTGGAGAAGCAGATTCCAAGAGCTCAGAACTGAGAATCCACAATAGTCAATGTGGACAAGGCCATTGCTTCTCAGGCACAGGTGGAGGCCATTTGGGGACCTTGCTTGAGCTGAGCTCTAACTGGACATGGTCCCTGTTAAGCTCAGTGGATTAAGGCTCAGAGACTCCGGAACCCCTAATCCTCTAGCTCCAAGGCTGCCCTGGACCTCAGCCACCCCTTGACCAGCCGTGGGGAATTATGTTTCCCTTCTGGCTCATAAAACATTCATTTGCCCTAATTCAAATATTTTTCACCCTTTAGAAGAATTGTTAATATTGAATTTTAAGAAGCATTTAAAAATATGCTCTGATCTGACAGCAGCAGTAGCTCATGTATTATTGATTTTTACTGAAGGATTCTCATCTTTCTTGAACAGAAGGTTTCGCTGTGTCTGAGACCTCAGGAGGGCAGGGCTGAAGAGATGGTACATGGGTGGGTCGTCACCCAGCCTGGACATGACAGTATGACATGGCACCATGTTCACACACCAGGAAATGGGGCTCCAGCTCCTGCCTTTCCTTTGCTTGGTTAAGGTCCCAGATGCAGGAAAGTGAGAAGAGTGATAGGCCCTGCCCCATAGCTGTGTGACTCTGGGAGAACTGCTTGGCATCTCTGGGCTGTAGCCTTGGAAACTATAAATAACATCCGTCTGCTGGCACTGATGGGAGGAATGAGTGAGAGGCTGCCTGAAGAAGTCGCCATCCCATAAGTCCTATCAGATGCCATTTCTTGTTTCTTCTTCTGTTTCCAAGTACCTCTGGATGTATGTGCTCCACGGTAGACCCTGTGCTCTGAAGTCAGAACTGGCTGGCTGGAGCCCGGAGCAGAACCTGGAAACACTCCCAGCCTGTCTCATCAGGATAGCCTCTGAATTCCCAAGAACCTACAAGGCAATCCGGCAGTATCCTGCAGCCAGGCTCATCCAGCCAGCTCTGGTAAGAACTGCCTGCTCAGGATGCCTTTTCTTGTCATCTTCTGTACCAGCCACCAGCCCCAAGGGAACTATTAGCATCTCAAGACTCACACAATGCTTGGGAAATAGGGCTCTCTGTGTGGCAGTATTCACTGGAGAGGCCAAGGAAGGCTGGCAAGCTATGGAGAATACAGCTCAGTTCCATGGAATAGGGCTGGAGGGGCTTGGAGCTGTCTCAGTAAACCCCAGTAGAGTAGTCTAGACACATGGCTTACTTGGAAAGCTACAAGATGTACAGTGAGGGACCACAAGTATCCTGGGTCAGTGAGAAGCATGAAGGGTAGGCACCTTTGGACACTCCTGGGAACCAGAGTCATAAGCCCTTAAACAGAGAGACCTGTGAGGGCTGAGACTCCCTTAGACTGACCTAGAGGTTCTGTGGAGCACCCTGCTTATCAGCACCCAGTGAAGACGCATTAGCATGTGTTGCTTAAATCAGAGCACATGCATGAGTCTTCCTACTGTGCTGTGTTTAGGACCCATCACTCCAGTGACATTACAGGAGGGGACACAGTTCTACTCCAGCCCTGGAGTGGTCCTTTTCAATGGGCAGACCAAGGAAGAGGCAAGCATGGGCCTGCTATGATACAGAGAACCACTAGTGTGGTAGCCAGTGATGGAGCCAAACATTCAAACTCGGGCAACAAAACCGAGTAAACTAGAAAGTTTACTGGTTGGGGTGAAGATTGTCAGGGCCAAAATCCCAAGCCAATTCTTTCTGAGATATGGTTTCTCTGTGTAGCCCTGGGTGGCCTGGAACTTGCTATGTAGACCAGGCTGACCTCGAGAGCTCACAGAGATTCACCTTCCTCTGCTTCCCTGAGTTCTGGATTAAAGGCTTGCCAATTCTCTGTTTTTTCCATCTTTGCATCCACTCAGTCACTGTGGGTCTCTCTCTTCCCGTTGCAATATGGAGTCAGTGATATGTTCCTTTCTCCCTCGGGGTCTTCCAAGGTCAACAGAGTCACAGCTGTGGCTTGCTCCAGGGCTGGGGTCCCCAGGCTCTGGAACTCAGATTTTCCGAAAAGGTTGGGATAAATCCAGTCCAGTCCCCTTTCAGCCCAGTTAATCCAACTTGGCCCTCCCATCCTGCACACATGAATCCAGTTTCTTCTAGGCTACTTTTATTCAGGCCACCTGTCAATCAAGAAACCCACCTCATATTTGGTTAGAGCCAGGCTGGATGGCAGTGCAGATGCAAACTCTTTCCTCAGGCAGTCCACATGGTTCCAGCTAGAGCTCTCTGCCAACTTGCAACCCAGAGCCAATCGCTCAGAGATTTCTAAAAGAGGAAACAGAGCGGAGTGCCTGGCTCCAAAGGAACCAGTGGTCTCACGTTGGCTTTGGGTCCCTGCTAGGAGGTGGCAATTCTGGATGTGGGGCCAGCTTCACAAGAAAGCTTCTCCTTGGACAAATACCTGGGAGACTTGACCTCCTGTCCCAGCGGTGACATTTATGCCACTTGGGTTAAAATACTTCTCCTCTGCTCTAGGCCTCAGTTTCTGCAAGTCCAGACTAGGGATGTTTGCTAGACCTGACCCCAAAGTAACTGTCATTTTATAGGACCTCTCAAAGGCCAGCAAAGCCCTCAAGGGTGGGCAGTGCTTATCTTGCTGACCAATTACAAAGCCCTTAGGGGGTGGGCGGTGGTTATCCTGCTGACCAATTACAAAGCCCTTAGGGGTGGGCGGTGCTTATCCTGCTGACCAATTACAAAGCCACACCCAGAAACTTCCTAGAAGTAAACAACTCAGATGACCTAACCAAGATCATCTGCATGCAGGCTGAGACCCTACAGGGCAGTGAACAAAGTACAAACGATACAAAAGGAAGAGAGGAGACAGGAGTTGGGGGGAGTTGTAGTGGTGGTGATGGGCGTGTTCCAACCTAGCAGAGGGCAAGCTGAACTTAGGAGGCTGGTGGGACTTAAATCAACAGCCAGGCAGGGAGATGGTGTGGCAGAGGTGGACACGAGGGGTTAGAGAGGGGGAAAGTCAGGCACAATGAAGGAGTAACAAGGTCAAGATCAAAGTTCAGATCAAGAAAACTATGAGAGCAGCTCTCTTTCTCCCATAACCACCCTGGGAGCCCCGGTCGGCAGGATAATGAGGGCATAGACTCAGTCCTCAGGTATTTAGTAATTCCCGCCGTCTCACTATTGTGATCATATGACCGACAAAAGCAAGGGAAGGGAAGAAGGATTTAGCTGGACTCACAGGTTGAGGGAGTATAGTCCCTTATGGTATCGAAGGCGTGGCAGAAGGAAGGTAAGATGTCTGGTCGCAGCTCATACAAAGCCAGGAGGCAGGGAGCAATGCATGCTGGAACTCAGCTACCTTTACTACTTTCATTCAGTCTGGGACTGCAGCCTATGAGATAGAGCTGTCTACCACTAGGATATGGCCTCTCAATTACCTCAAGACATTTTCTCACAGACATTCCAATGGTTCATCCCCTGGTAACCCTAGAGGCCCCTTCAATTGACAATCAATATGAACATCCTATCCAAATGCCTTTCTAGAACTAGGTCTCCTGGCCCCTCAAAACTAAAAAGGGGAGATCACCCCTTAGACTCTGTCTCCCTGCAAGCCATAGGGGCCCGGAGGAAGGTGAACAAAGACTCCTCCATGCACAGGCTAGTCTAAGATCAACAGAAACTCTTCCTCCTCGTGGGATAGCAAGGTGATGGTTAGTTTTAATCATCAAATTGGTAGAATCTGGAAACACCTGGGAGTACCAGAGAGCGACAGCTACCAGATGGCCTGTGAGCATATCTGTGGGCTACTGTCTTGTTGGTGTGAGAAGTCCCAGGCTAAAAGTGGGAGGCACTATTCTCTGATTTCAGGCCCTGAATCCTACATTGTATGAGAGTTAAGAAAGTGAGCGGTGGTGTCACTTGCTTTGATCTCAGGGCTTGAGGCAAGCCTGGTCTAGAGAGTGATTTCCAGGACAGCCAGGACTACATAGAGAAATCCTGTCTCAAAAACACAGAGAAGGGAGGGAGGGAGGGAGGGAGGGAGGGAGGGAGGGAGGGGGCGAGCGAGCTTGAGCAGTCAGTATGCATGCACTCATTTCTCTTGACTACTGATACAATGTTACCAGCTGTTTTAACATCCTTGCTGCCTTGACTTCTGCTTGACTTCTGCTCTATGACGGACTGGAACCTGGAACTGTAACCTAAAATAAACTTTTTCTCCCCTAAGTTAGTTTTGTTGGGGTATTTTTTACCACAGAGACAGAAATAGCACTTGCATATGGTCTGAGAACATAGAAATTGTAGGCCAGGCCGGATGAGGCTGTATGTGCCTATAACCCTAGCAGTCTGGTAGGAGTGTCAGGAGGGCTACCTTGAATTTGAGGCCAGTCTGCTTGAGATCTTGTCTCAGAGAACCTAGAGATGAGGACAGAAGCTGAAACCAAAGAGTTATGTCATGTGAAGAGGCCATGAAGGCATCTGAGTGTGACCGCAGACCAATAGAGCAGTTCAAAAGGGTGTCAGGGTACCCCGATGGCCCAGCTCCAGCCTTTGAGCACACCGTGAATAGAATACAATTTGAGACAAGGCGGATTGAGAAGGGAAGGTCTGAGGGGACTGAAGCTGCCCTAGTCTCTTGTGCCACGAACTGGAATCAGAACCACTGCCAGGAGACAAGAGTCCCTCCCACCCCAGGTCCCTTGTTCCTCTGAGCCTTGGCCAGCACTGTTCATTCCCTGATTCTGAGAAACCAGCTCAAGACTCACTTCCTGTAAGAAATCTCCTCCACTCTCCCTACCTCATCTGATCACTGTGACTCGGAGTGTCTCTAGACAATGGTCGAGTCAGGGTAGGGACCACAAAGATTATCTGCTGTGACACTATTTTTTTTTAAACTGTAGCCCTAGCTGTTCTGGAACTTACTATTTAGACTAGGCTAGCCTTGAACTCATGGAGATCCATCTGCTTCTCTCTCCCGAGTGCTGGGACTGTGTGTGCCACCAAACCCAGTATTATGATTACACTCTCATTTTACTACAACCTGGGTCAGACACAGAGTGGACTATTGCTTGTCTACATGGCTGTGAATACCACTAAGGAGCTGAGCTAGGTCTTGAACTTGGCTCTCTCGATCCAAGTCTGAGCCTTTGTCACTGTTGCCTGTGGCAGAGGATCCATCTCCGGGCTTGGAACTTGTCCTAAACTGCACTCAGAGCTGCTGTGAACTCACCTAAGTATATGGAGCAGAGGGCTGAGCCGAGTCTAGGGGAATCCACATTCTGATGGAGGAAGCTGCAAGACAAAGCAAGCAAGTGAAGGGTGGTAGTGGGCAATCTGGGGAGGGCATATCGGGGAGAAGAGAATGTGGAAGGTCGGGTAGTACTGTGACTAGTACAGTCAAGAAAGCCCTTTTGTGAATGAGATGATGGGCTGGAGATGTGGCTTAGTTAAGAGCACTGACTGTTCTTCTAGAGGTCCTGAGTTCAATTCCTAGGTGGTTCACAACCATCTGTAATGGGATCTGATGCCCTTTTCTAGTGTGTCTGAAGACAGCTACAGTGTACTTGTCATATACATAAAATAAAGTCTTTTTAAAAAAAATTTTTTAAAGAGAGAGAATGAGATGACAAGAGAAGCATGCTTGATCACCCAGAAAGACGGGGTAGGTGCCTTATTGTGACTAGAATAGCATGTGCCAAGGCCCTGTGACAGGCTATTGCCAGAGCTGAATGGGCTTAGGTCAGTGTACTCCACTCTTGTCCCTTTATAGCTTAACCTCCTCAGATCTCTGTGCCTCTCTGCTCCTGCCAAGATGCAGTGTGTAGAAGGAAGGCAGCAGCCCAAGTGTGCAGGAGTATATCCCTCCCCTCAGACTCCACAAGAGGCCACATGGGGTATTGCTGCCACAGTCTGTGACTAAACAGTCACTTTAGAATCTTTTTCTGTGGCAGACTTAGATCTGGATACTGTTTGCCAGCTCAAGCCCTCCCATGGCCTTGCAGGTGAGAGGCCACTGACTGAAAATTCCCTAGGCATTTCTTCAACCGTGATAGCCAAGAAGAGCCAAAGAAATCAAGACAAAATACCCAGGGGGCCACCAAAGGCCACATACTACACACTCCCACTCAGAGAGAGGGCCTAACTGGGAAGGGTCACTAAGGCCACCTGACATCAGTGGGCAGTCCCTTGAGCTGGCAACTGTCTTTGGGCAGGTGAGGCTGTGCGAGCCCCCTGCATCACCCACATTCTTTTGCTGACTCATTTTCTCTGTCATCTGCTCCCACTCACAGTGAGTCACTCATGCCAATTGGCCCAATGTGCCTCCTCATCCTTCTGCTGGTCCCAGCCCCTGGTACAAAGGGGACTCATGGGGACAGAAATGCCGAGCCCAAGCCAGCGCTGCTGCTTCTGAGTAAGAATGAGTGCTAGGATCTAAAGGGGGTAACTCTTGAGACTTTGAAAGCAAAGGCTCATGGGAGTTCACTAAGGGCAGCTCTAACACCCAGACGGTAGTGTGGCGATGGTCTGGGGCCACAGGTGAGAGGCAGCTGGTGCAGCTTGCTCACTCGCTCGGTGTTCATGGTGATATTGTTGGGCTTCTTTAGAGGGTCTTGGGGTTCCAGGTAGTGTCTTTTCTCCCCTCCACAGTTATACTGATGTGGCAGAACTCTCAGGGATGTATTGGGTATGTGGGGTCTGCTGGGACAGCAATCAAGAATAGCAAGTTGATGGACTGAAAAGAAAAAACAAACCACTTCTATTCTTCAATCTGGTGTTCACCAAATATTTAAGCCCCGTTCTCCGTCTTCCTGGCAGAGAGGCGATTACACAACCTGACAGCCGGTCCCAGGAGCCTTGGCTTGAGTTGGAACTAATTACCTATTACTAATAAACATCAGATTAATACCCTTGACCAAATTAAAATCAATTCAGAATAAACCAGAATAGCTGAGACAAAACCCCTTCTCCACTGCACCTGTCATGCGTACGCATAGTCACGTGAACTTATGGGCGCCCCTGAAATCTGTCAAGCTTTGGGAGTCCCAAGACAAACCCCCAACCCACAGAGACCTGTTTGATGACTGATGTCTCGATTGTCCCCATTGCAGCAGATCAACTCTGTCATCAACCACCGCACATCACCAAACACCTCACACCTGGCCCCCCCCCCCGGGGGCCCGGGGGCCACTTGGGCTCCCAGCACAACTTCCCAATCGCCTTTGCAGGGCACGGCTCTCCCCCCACCCGACAGGTCATCACCCAGTACTTCTTGGGCAATCTTTCCACCTGCTATACTGGAGTTGATGTTTTTTTTTTCTCTTTCTCTTTCTTTCTTTTAAGACAGGGACCAATGTACCCAGGCTGGCCTGGAGCTCACCATGTAGTGGAGGAAGACCTTGAACTTCTGATCCTCCCAAATGCTGAGATTACTGACACATGCCTCTACACCTTGTTTGTGTGGTACTGGGGATGGAGCCCACGGTTTCCTGCGTGCTAAGTACACTACCAATTTGAGCTACATCCCCAGGCCCAGAGTTGAAGTCTTATTTTGCTACCTTCCCCTCCACACCAGGTTCCTTTTGGAAAGCACCCCATCTGTCCACAAAGCCTGATGGTGATACTGATGGTGATAATTTATCTGGAAGAGTGAAAATCTATCGAATCTTCTCCCAGGGTGGTAAGACAGTTATACCTCGTGTCTCCTGCTTTCTCCCTTGGGAGTCAATAGAAATTGAAGAAGTGTTCCAAGGGTCCAACTGTAACTAAGGTCTTCGTGAGAGAGGACAGGAGATATGCTTAGGTTTTACATAGTTTAACCCAGCTTTATAGGTAAGAAGAATTGATAGGCAAATAGAATTGAGGACAAGTCCCCAAATGGGGACAACAGTGTGGATGGATGGGGCATCTCCTAAGTATTCATCCTCAGCAGAGCCAGGCTGCAGCCACTGGATGGGGAGACATATTTATGCAGTGTCAGTACAGTTAAGAGATGGAGTGAATCTGCAGCAATAGGCTTGCTCATCCATCCAATTCTTTCTGTTTTAGAGAGAACCTGAGAGCCACGGAGGTGTGACCTGCCTGTCAATCACAGAGCAAAGTGGTCAGCGATCAGTGTCCTGGGCTGATGAATAGTAACCGTTCCAATTCTAAAGCTGAAGCTGAAGCAGCTCCTGTCCTCCTGAATGATCAGATCACCACCAAACACTGTGCCTGGATGAAACCGCCTGCGGAGCACCTCCTCCTGAGGCTACCCACAATCCTTAGTTGGAGAGGGTCTCAACATTGCAGATATCCTCATTCAAGGAGAAAAAAAGCAGGTGCAGAGAGCAAATAGGTTGAAAGCACAGCATTGTCCCAACATGTTCTAGTCCCCAGGATGCTGAGGGCAGACGAGGCGATGAGGACAGCTCACACTCCCATCAGCCGTGAGTGTGGCAGGGGCATTGCTGTGTGCTTGTACTGAGGCCTTAGGCTTCTCCTCACAGGGACACCTGGATGTTGTTATGATGAGCAGGGGACAGAGACTGTGGCCATATGATCTGGGGCTGTGATGCTCAAGCAAAAATTACTCACCAGATCTTTTTTTTTTTTTAAGACTTAGCTAAAATCTAGTTTCATGCTTGCATTTCAAACATAGAATTAGCACCTATATATAAACTACTGCATTTAAACCAGCTAGGTTTGTACCAAGACCTTTAGGTTTTCTACTCCTGAAAAAACGGGAGATAAAAATGGGACTAGAGAAATAGCTCAGCAGTTAAGAGCACTGGCTGCTCTTCCAGAGAACCCAGGTTTGGTTCCCAGTACCAAGATGGTAGCTCACAACCAGTTCCTGGGGTGATCTGGTGCCTTCTTCTGACCTCCACCAGCCCTTGGACATGTGGTGCACATATATATACATGCAGGCACATACTTATATGAGTGAAATAAAATAAAAATGACGGGATAAAAGGTAAAGAAATTGAATTTAATTTTAAAGTGGTATTATTTGTTTATTTTGTTGTTGTTGTTGTTGTTTTTCCCTTCAAAGAGCCTATACCAAAAAAATGGTGTCTGCCCTTTTCAAGACCACAGACGTTGCTTCTGTGAAGGTTTCTGAAGCCCATCATTTTTTGGGCTATAAAGACTGTTCCTGTGTGTGATCCTGTAGTTTCTTACTGTGTTCACATTCTCAGAAAGGCCTTTGAGGGCAGAAGCCAGGTTCTTACATCCTTTGGGCTCCTCATTGCACACAGCTAAGTGCTAAGCCCACTGCAGAACCACAGCGACTTATTCTTCCGAGCACTGCCTGTTCAGCACCATGGACAGAACCTCGCCATCTTTGTTTTTTTCCTATTTCCTGGCCATTTCTGGTTCCTGTCTCTCTTTACTGTTTTTCGAAGACAGTCTTTCTAAGCAGCCCAGACAATTTCAATCCTCCTGTGATTACAAGCATGTCCCACCATATCCAGCTTCTTTCCTGATTTTCTTAAGGATGTCTCCCTGAGGACTCCAAAGGGAGGTCTCAAGCCTGCCTTTCTTTCTCTTGGGGAGATGACCTAGGAGGCAAGAGCTGAGCTATGATGTGAAATGGAAGCACTTTCCAATGTGCTCAGGATGAAAGACCACCCACCTCATGCAAATGCCAGAGTCACGCTCCCTGGAGAGCTGTTGCACACTTCTCAATAGCGCTGAATCTAGTCTGTAACCACGAAGTTATAGGCTAGCAGCACACTCGACCACACATGCCAGTGTGACAGACAGACAGACAGAGCCAGGGCCTGCACTGGGCTGAGCTAGGCTGCCTCTCATGTGGTAGGATGCATGGGGAGAGGAGACATGAGGAGAAGGTCAAGGCTGAGGACAGCATCAATTATGGAAGTCCAGGACCTTTAGCACACAAAGCCCTACTTGTAGGATAAGGTCAGGGGCAGCAGCTGAGACTTCAGTGGTCATTCAAAGAAGAATGTAAGGTTGGTGTAAGAAAACACACAGACGGGGTGAAGTGATAGGCTCTGGCCAAAGGCTGTGAATCACAGCACGGAGCTAACCCTTGTTTAATGTGGCAGTTGGGGGAGGGGGAGATGGACATCTCTTTGAGGTTGTGGTGCCAGTGGGTAATAACACATGGCAGGGACAAGACATAATTTTCAGCCTGCAACTGCCCCTTTAAAGGTCATGCAGTGATGGTCCAGAGCTGGAATTAGCACATTGGCATTGCCCAGTAATTTCAGAAGCCTAGTTAGTTGGCTACTGTGTCTTTGCCATGGCTGTTACTCAACAACAGAGTCAGGACAGGTACCACTCATAAGGCACACAGTGATGCTTTACATTCTCACCTCCTCTTCTCCTTCTGCCTATGTCCTAGCTTCAAGGCTAACCTAGAAATCCTTCTAGACCAATATCCCCATGTACCACTGCTGAACCTTTACTGCATGAACGGGAATATGGCTTCTAGTGGTCATCAGAGCCAGGGTCTCTCTCTCCCTCTCTCCCTCTCTCCCTCTCTCCCTCTCTCCCTCTCTC
>NW_021604790.1:4056725-4073616 GCF_004785775.1 Grammomys surdaster | reverse complement strand
TCCCTCCCTTCCTTCTTCCCTCCCTCTCTTCCTCCCTCCCTCCCTCCCTCCCTTCCTCTCCCTCATCTCTCAACCTCCTTGGATTGGGTTGCCTGGGAAACAGGCTGAAGTGAAAATCTGCATGCAGCACATCTATGGAGGGTGCTTTTGGCATCGACTCTGTGGGGTGGGGCCCAGGAGATGAGTGAAGGAAACGGATAAGGCAGACAGAGGGGTGGATCACACAAAGCTTTGAGTGCCTCAGCTTCTCCACAGGCCTGAGATGACTCCAGTCCTCCTGTGCTGGGGCAAAGGGATGGATGGCAAATGCAGACTTTCTGGAGGAGCTGGAATGGTCTTCAGGTAGGGGATGACTCTGACTGGTTGAGCCAATCCATGGGGACACACCCAGCTGAGAGTCTTTATCTGCCACCACTCTCAGGAGCAGCTATACTCTAAGAGCAACTACACTCATGTGTGCATGCGCACATGCACACACACGTGCACACACACACGCCCCCCTCTAAAAAAGAAAACAAATACATTTTAAAGTTGTCTAAGATGGTTCTGTCACTTTCCCAATTCTCGGACAATGATGAGGGAAAATCATTGACCTACCCCAAGTCAGAGGAGGTGACTGTCTCAGTAATAGAGCAGGCAAGTAGCCAGTAAGACTGGAGCACACTGTGAGTGGATGACTTATTTCCTGGGTAATCACCAAAGAGCCACCCATTCCTTGACTGCTCTTTTGTCCCTGGAGCCAACAGTGCGCCTGCCCCTGGTCTAGAGATACTGTGCATTTGCTGGGGAGAGAGGCTCCTGTCTCAGTAAATCTGTGTTGCGCTGAACTGGCTTTTGAAAGCATCTACTATTTATAGACTTGGCCTTTGTGCTACATAGACATGACTTAGCCCACTGAACAAGTCTCTGAGTCTTAATTAACCCTTCATTAGCCTTCCACTAGAATGTCTTGGCCAAGCAGAAAAATGGAAGCCTGTGTGTTAGAAATGACAACATGGGCTCCTCTGGGCTCTGTCCGACCTGGCAGGCCACCTGAGCTGGTGATTACCTGGGTCAAACTGGGAACTCTTACAGGCTGATGAATAAATAATCTTTTACTAATAGCTGTCTTGGTCATAGAACCAGCTCTCCCTATCTCTCTTTCCTCATTACCTTCTGGGAACCCAGAGGCAGGATGTAATAATATTGCTAAAATTTCTCTCTCTCTGTTTCCTTCTTTTTGCTTTAATAAAAAGGAAGCCATGTGGACTCTGGCTCAGGAGAAGCCGCAGGCAGAGTGTTGGGGGAGAGGGGTGGTCACTAGAGAAGCTTCTATCCCCCTCCAGAAAAAAAACAAAACAGATGCTCCGACTGCATCCTGCAGAGGACCTAAGGAAATAGTGAGTATTTCTGGAATGTGCTCCTCAAAGGATGTCAAAGCAATTTGGAGGGCTGCCTATTGGTCCATATCACAAGAAGAAGGTGGAGAGGGGTCAGCTGTCTCTGGCCCCCAGGATTCTCAACAGAACTGAGAGAAGAGAAGCAGGGAAGGAAGGAAATAAAAACAAGGGAATAGAGAAAGGGGTGAAAGAGTGGATACAGGGAAGAAGATGGGATTAGGGTGAGGGTCGCAGAAGGGAAGTCCCAAGAATGGCTAGGGGTCCTGTCAGTCAACTCTCAAAGTGACTCAGGGCTTCTCCCTGGGGCATCCCCCTGGTCCCTCCCACCTGGAAATAGGACAGATTGGAAGTTACCTGTAAAGTGTCTCTTCTGAGAACTTCCTGCAACCCCAGGAGGCAGGCACTGCTCTTCAAGCTGTTAAGACAAGAGGCTGAAACATTGATAGGTTGAGGGACTCACCTCAGATCACCTGCTAGGGCCTCTGTCCTCTTGGCTATGAAATGGGTGGAAGAGTATCTGACTCATTTCACAGCACAGATGCAGGCATTGAGGTGATTGTGTTTGTGAGGGCCCTGAGCAAGCTGCAGGCTGCTCTTCGTACCTTCCACCGAGTCTCTCCCCTTCTCTATCATTCTCTGTCCCCTCTGTCCCCTAACCACTTACCAGGGAATGTAACCAACTTCACCTCTTATTCCAATCCAGCTCATTCTTGTCTAGAATCATATTTCAAAAGCACACAGGAGTACACAGTACACCTTTCCACGGCCCCTGAGCTCGGTCCTATGTTCATGCTTCCCTGACCTTGCCTTCCTTCTCTTGGCCTCATTTCTCGTCCCTGGAACTGCCTCCTGGCAGTGGCCTGATGTCACACAGCTAGCTGTCAACAGATGTGATAGAGTGAGCCACTGTCTCTGTGGGAACTTGCCCTTCTGTGTTGGAATGTCACCTGAGGGTTCAAGGCAAAGAAGCCCAGTTGCGAAAAGCCCACAGATCTTAAAGAAAATTATTAGATCATCTAGGAAGCAGACAGACTAGTCTCCTCCATGGCTAGGACCCCCTCCCCCACTTTACACCTGGTCTGTGACCCATGGAAGGCTGGATGTGGATCGAAGCAAGAGAGGGCAGGTTTTGTGACTTAGCTAGTAAGGGCTGGGCTACCCTGTTTATCTCTGCCTTCCCAAGCAAGGTCAAGGTGTCCTGCTGGCCTGATGTCACCATGGAATTGGACTGCGACAATGACTGGGATCCCTAGAGCTGAGAGTTATAGAGTCTAGAACCCAACTCTTGCTGGAAAAAAGTCAAAAGTCAGGGCCACTTGCAGAGGTCTGTGTCTGCAGCTTCAAGGACAGTGAGAGCTGTGTGGGGACACGTGTCTGGGTAGCATGACACTTCTCAAGCAACAATGCCACACTTCAGACAATAGTCACATACAAGGAAAGGCTGGGAGATGTGAGCTGTGTTGAGGGTCCACTGGAGGTCTGAGGACTTCCTCTGCCACATCGTCCTTGACAGACAGCTATGGGGTGGCAGTGAAGGGAGTAGAAGCAGAAAGCAGCTTCTTGACTCTAAGACGGCTGCGCAGTGTGCCACCCAAGGTCCCAAGCTGGTTATCATATATCTCCCCAGAGGGAGTTTAATTCTCAGTCTCCCCTGGGGGAATGCTCTAGACTAGACCACTTCACCCACTCTCCCTCCATGCCGCCTCTGTTCTCTCTGCTCACTCACAGTCCTACTGTCCAGAGCATCCCCTTCCTATGTCTGCACTTCCCCCAACACCCACTGCTTCAAGGCCAGCCTACTCCCACTCACTCAGTGAGAATGACACCCACCTGCAGCCGGACATCAGTCTTCCAGTCCAAGTTCTCTCTGGGAATTTGGTCTTCTGGTGACTCTAGCTAGTTTCTTTCTTCTAAAAAAAAAAGTACTTCTTTGTCTTAGCAGAGCAAGAGGACACCAAGAATAAAGAGTGATTCTCATAGCATCTTGTTGCTAGGGTGGCAAACGAGACATAAATAACCACATTTGGAGCCAGCTTCCAACAACTTCCCTGAAAGGTTCCTCGTATATGTCCTTTAACCTACTTTGTTTCTTTTTCCTTCTGCATGACTGGAATCAGATGGAGGTCTAGTAGCTTTTTGGACTGTGAGCTGACCATGGCTGTGTGTGTGTAAGGACAGGGGGAGAAATACTGCAATGGTTGATTTTGATTGTCAACTTGATGGAATACAAATCACCTAGGAGACAAATCTTGGTCATGCGGGCATTTTCAGAGGGGTTTAATGAGAAGGAAAGACCTACCATAGGTGTGGGCGGGGCCATTCCATAGGCCTCTACCACAGGTGTGGGTGGGGCCATCCCATAGGCTGGAGGCCAGACCTGAATAAAAAATAAAAAAGAGCTCATCACCAGCATTCACCTCTTTCTGCTTCCTGGCTGTGGACATGATGTTGCCTCATGCCTCTGTCACCATGTCTTCCCCATCATGGTGGACTTTATCATCAAACTCGAAATAAACCCTTCTTTCCTCAATTGTCTGTGGTGGTTTGAACAAGAGTGGCCCCCACAGGTTGTATCTCCCCTTTGTTAGATATTTCAGCTGAAGTCATCGCCATTGGCTCCTGGTAGCCTCTTGCTTCCCTGGAGTTGGGGACTTTCTAGTGGCTACCATGTTCCTGTCTAAAGAAAAGATAGGGACAAAAAATGGACAGAGATTGAAGGAAAGGCCATCCAGAGACTGCCCCACCTAGGGATCCATCCCATCTGCAGACACCAAGCCTTTACACTATTGCTGATGCCAAGAAGTGCTTGCTGACAGGAGCCTGATATGACTGTTCCCTGAGAGGTTCTACCAGCACCTGACCAATACAGATGTAGATACTCACAGCCAACCATGGGACTGAGCCTGGAGACCCCAATGGTAGAGTTGGGATAGGACTGAGGCGCTGAAGGGGATTGCAACCCCATAGGAAGAACAACAATCTCAACTAACTGGATCACCCAGAGCTCCCAGGGACTAAACCACCAAAGAGTACACATGGAGGAAGCTAGGACTCCAGATACATATGTAGCAGAGGATGGCCTTGTCTGACACTAATGGGAGGGGAGGGAAGCTTGATGTCCCAGTGTAGGGGATGCTAGAGGGGTGAGGCAGGAGTGGGTGAGTGGGTAGAGGAGTACCCTCATAGAGGCAAATGGGAGAGAGGAGAGGGAAGAGGAAGAATGGGATGGGGCATTGTGGAGGGGTAACTGGGAAGGGGAATATCATTTGAAATGTAAACAAATAAAATTATTAATTAAAAAAGAATAACCCAAAAAGAAAAAAATGGCCCCCACAGGCTCATAGGTTTGAATGCTTAGTCACCAGGAAATAGACCTATTAGGAGATGAGTCCTTGCTGGAGGAAGTGTGTTACTAGGTTTGGGCTTTGGGGTTTCAGATGCTCAAGCAAGGCCCAGTGTCCCCTCCTCTCTTCTTGCTGCCAGGAGATCCAGATGTAGAATGCTAGGCCCCTTCTCCAGTGCCATGCCTGCCTGGATGCTGCCATGCTTCCTGCCATGACAAGAATGGACTGAACCTCTGAAACTGTAAGCCAGCCCAAATTAAATGTTTTCCTTCATAAGAGTTGCAGTGCTCAGAGTCTCCTCACAGCAATGGCAAGCCTAACTAAGATGGCGGGTAGCTTTCGCCAGATATTTTACTATGGTGAAGAAGGAACTGATGGGAGTTATCTTGATATTGTGATGCTGTGGAGTGCTTATGGGTTCTAGGCTAGCACCTCTACTTTAAATGAGATAGACACATATATGTGTCTTGCTTGGGTCTCCATCCCTTTGGGCTCCCAAGGAACACACTCCTTACTGACTCACAAGCTGCTGGCTTACTGAGTGCCCGTATCAGCATCTTTTCTTTCCTCATAGCTTTATATTACCACCAGCTCTTCAAAACCAGCCAAAACCTGAACTCTCCACCCAGAGCTCAGTTATAGAGTACCTTCTCATGAGTGCCTTCCTATGAGCGCCTTCACAAGCCCTTTTACTTCCCGGTTATTTAATCCTGCGAAGAACACAGCATTATCCCCACTTGACAGTGGTGGCTCTGTAAGTTCCCCAGGGACTGAAGTGAACACGCTGATCAGGTCTACTCGTTCCTGTTGCTGCACTATATCCCTATGCACATAGTAGGTATTTAATAAATGCACTACATGCTAAATCAACTAATTTAAATAAAATAAATGGCCAGGAACCATTCTCTCAAGCCCCTTTCCAAAATACATATAGACCTATGGTGAGCAAATGACAGCATAAGCACAGATCTGACCCCCAGTTTACCCTCCTGTAGGCTAGGTATAGTTTAGTGTTTGGTTTAATTTTGGTTTATTTTTTCCTTTACTTGAGATAAGATCTTGTGTAGCCTGAGTTGGTCTGGAACTCATTATATGTAGCCAAGGATGACCTTGAATTTATAGTCCTCCTGCTCCTGCCTCCCGAGGTTTGAATTTTCATGATCATGGGCTTGAAGGTTCTAGATGGTTCCGGAAGAAAAGGCAAGGGAAGTATGTTGGTGATTTTTGTGTTACTGTGATAAAACACTGTGGTGACCCACTTTGAACTTGACCTGAATTGGGCAATGGGTATAGGAATAAGTGACAAACTCAAGTAACATTGTTGTGTACTCGGAGGGAGACACACCAGCAGCAGCATCGCTGAAACTCAGTGCAAAGGAGGAGGAGGGTTAGCTCAGCTCAATAAGGGGGTCTCCGTAACGGAGCAGGCGTGGGCTGCAGCCCTCCAGGATGAGGACGGTCTTGCCATTCCCATGTGTCGGAGACATTGGTGTCCTTGACATGACCCTGCTCCTGTCAGCAATATGCATTCATCTGCTCCCCACAAAACCCCACGACTCAAAGCAGCTTACAGAAGGAAGCTCCTACTTGGCTTGCCATTTCAGAGGATTAAGGGTCTCTCATGGCAAGAAAGCATGGCAGCAGAAAGGTATGGCAGGATAGAGGTGTGATAGCCGGCACCCTCAACTGCAAGCAGAAAACAGAGAGAACAAACCAGAAGTAGGGTGTGGCTATGGACATTCAAAGCCCATTCCCACGGACGGATTTCTTCCAGCAACTGATGGAAATGTCCAGGTTACATAACCTCCAAGTAGTGCCACAAACTGGGAACTAAGTGTCCAAATTCAGGAGCCAATGGGGGATATGTCTTACTTAAACCACCAAAGGTAGAATCTAGGGTCAATGGAGGGAAGGGGAGGCAATCTGTGTGTGTACCAGGGATCATCCCTGTCCTGCCAACAGAACAAGCTTTACCACTCCTGGCTCTGTCTTTCTGACTCACTGGTCAAATGCTCAAGCTCAACTGCATTAAAAATTCATTGGCTTTTTTTTCCTGCTTAGAATGAAGACGAAGAAGAAGTAAATAAACTTACAGCACTGGCTGAGGAAAATGGGCAAGTGGCCCATGCTGTAACCCAGCACCTGCGGGCTGAGGCAGGAAGGTGGGACACTCCAGACCATCCTGGGCTACATAAACAGACTCTGTTTCAAACAACAGCAACAAAATGAAGTCAGCTCAACCACCTCTCCAGCTCTGCTGTCTCTTTCACGCCCCTTGATTTGTCACCAAATCTTCTTGCTCTGGCTAGCTCCACCAGCCTGGGGTCCCTTTCCATCCTCCATCCCCACCTTCTCCGGGGCAGCTTCTGACTCTCTAGCACACTGTAAATCAAACCAATGGGTGCAAGTTCACCTTTCTTTTGGGACATCCTGGCTCTGGGCCAGGCACACAGTAGGATCACCACTGAGCCTCAGGTCCAGACTGACAGGGAATGAGAATGATGAGTAGGTGGCTACAGCTGGTCCATCACCACTGTGCAACTTCAGGACTTCGACAGGCTCTGACTATCCACTCGGGGGAGGCTGCCTGCTGGAAAGAGGAAAGAAACCACGGATCTGCAGTGCTGCTGGGGCCTTTGGCTTTACCTCTGGCTATGAGCTAAGGCCAGCAGGTAACTTCACCTTCATTAGCCATCATTTTCTCTTCTATAGAAATTGGGCATATACCAGTCTCCATAGAATAGGAAGCAATAATTGCAAAGTACAGACAAGAATGTAGCAAACTGTGTTCCTCATTTCCTTCTGGTGAGATACCAGTGAGGCAGCTGCCTCGAAAACTTTCACAGCATTAAGGATGACTAAACTAATCCATACAGGTCTATAGCTATGAGAAACAGCCAACTATATCCAGCGGAAAGCTGACATGTCAACGAATACAGTACAATCATTTAGAACTGATAATCTGAACACCCACCTTCTCATGAATATATAAAGAAAATATTGTGTGAACATAAAATGAAATATTGCTTGGCCATAAGAAGTACAAAAGTACCCCCCCCCAATGGAGATGGAGATGGAGATGGAGGTCAAAGTTCTGATATTACAGGGTGAGATTGGAAAATATTATATTTAGAAAAAGGTCCAAACACAAAACACATATAATTTAGGAACCAATTGTATTCAGCGTCCAAAATAGGCAAAGCCATAGAGAGAGGAAGTAGAAGTGATTGAAGTGTGTGCGTGTCTGTGTCTGCGTGTCTGTGTGTGTTATGCATGTATGCGCATGCATGTGCAGGTGTATTTGCCTGACTTGCCTGTATGGGCGATTCCTTCCATATTCCTGATGCTTGCCCTCCATTGCCATTCAGTACAGCTTCGGATCCAGCTACAGAGCTGAGGGTTCAGGGTGCTCCTATTTCAATGACCAACGGGGCCACGAGGGCATGACCTGTTCAGTGTCTGTCCAGCCATGGGCATGGTTGCAGCAGCTGCAGAATCTCGATGCCTTCTCTAAAACAGACATCATCTGGCAGTGAGAACATGGAGGACACACCCAAACAACTCTCTCTAACACCGTGCCTCTGAATGTGGGTTTTTTTTTGCCTCCCAGGGGACCTTTAACAATGACTGGATACATTTTTAGTAGTCATACCTGGGCTGCTGGCATTTAGTAGGCAGAGGGGAGGGATGCTCTCAATCTATGTGACAGAACAACCTGTCCCATACAGCAGGGCTCAGCTCAGAATGACTGCATGAGGCTGAGAAAGCCCCTTCTCAAGGACTCTGCTAAAGAGCTCTTGTGGATTTAGCAATGGTGTGGTATGTGGTAACCAAAGCGAAGAAGGAATGGAAGCCTCAGGGTAGCTGCTCCTCCGTTCAGTGACTGATGGAGAGTCACGATGATGCACAGAAGTCCCAGACAGTGAGGTGTGACACAGCAGGGCAGAGAAGCTGTTACTACACATGGATGAGGTGGCTCCTGTGCCTGGCACTGGTTCCTTCCACAGACCATCCACTGCCATCGTAGTCATGAGTCATTAGTCCAGTGTCACCCAGCTGAGCTCAACAGTCAGGTCTGGTCCCACTTGAATCATCCTGACTTCAAATTGCTGGTCTTAGAAAGCAGCAAGTCTCTTCTTGAGGTGGGGACAGGATTAAGTGAATCATGGCCATTTCACCATGGTGAGGAGAGACCACCCAGGTCAGCAGCCTTTGAAACAGCAGGACCTGAACATCTTGAAGCGGTCCCCTGGGAGGTTGAGGAATGAGGTGGGTGTCTCTGGCTCAGGAATCTGGAAGCCAGGCATCTTCAAGGTGGCTGAAGAGGACAATGGATGTTTAGAAGGCCCAGGCTTCTCAAAGTTGCCAGGATGTAAAAACAATAATATGTAATAAAATGTAAAAAAAATAATAATAATTCTAGGGCAGAAGAAATAGCTGAGACAGTAAAGTGTTTGGCTTGCAAGCGTAAAGAAATAGGTTCCATCTCAGAGTACACATTTAAAAAGCCAGGTACAGGGCTAGGCATGGTGGTATACACTTTTAGTCCCAGCACTCTGGAGGCAGAGGCAGGTGATCTCTGTGAGGCCAGCCTGGTCTATATAGTGAGTTTCAGGACAGCCCGAGTACACAGTGAGACCCTGTCTCAAAAAAAAAAAAAAAGGTATCACCAATTCCTACTTGTAACTCCAAAGATGGGGATACCCCAGGTTGCAAGAAGCATGAAGCAGGGAGGTTGGCCAGCCTGCCTAGCCAGCTTGGCCAAGCTCCAGACCAGTGAAAGACCATATCTCAAAAACAAACAAACAAACAAAAAACTAAGAAAGACACTTATGGTTGTCCTCTGGCCTCCACATAAATGCACGTGCGAGCACCACATATGTGCACACAAAATCTATGCATGGGGTTTTGTGGCACGCACCAGTAAGCCTAGCGTTTGGAGGGGTGGGGGTGAGGGAACAGAGGAGTCAGGAATTCAGGGACTGCATCAGGCTACATAAGAGAGTCTGAGGATCACCTGGGCAGCACAAGAGACTGTCTCAAAACAAAATAAAATAAAACAAAATGACAATTTTTAAGTTCAAATTTAAAAAAAAATTATTGTAGGAACAAATAGAGAGATAACTTTAATAATGTTTGTCTCTTACAGACGGGGGGGGGGGGATTCAGTCCTAGGTGGTTTCTCAAATTGCTCTGCCAGCTTTCTGCGTCCCTCTCTCTGATGCTGGCGTCTCCATCCCCCTCCACACACATCATCTGTCTGCATTCTGTATGCTTTGTGTGTCTCTCTCTCTCACTCGCTCTTCTTCCACTGTAATTTTGTGCTTCTTTGAATGCAAATCTATCACCCCTGTGCTCTGTCTTTCCCCAGTCCCGATTGTCCTCTGCTTGCTGTCCCCAGTTCTTGCTTGGCTGCCTCCCCTCCCTTGCCCCCTGAACCCTTTCTCCCCTCACCCCGGCCTCTCTCCACTACCTGGCTTCAGAAGAAACCCAGGAACCAGGGACCCAGCTGCATCTCCATCCCCGGCTGTATTTACAGAGGGTTACAGGCTCCCCATCTTAATTTTTCTGAAAGCAAATGGCTCAAACAGTTTTTTTTTTTAAATTTCTCTTGGTCCTCAAAGCTCCCAGAATGAAGATGTTTTACTTTCATTCTCCATTGATTTATATTCTCCTTCTGTGGGCCATGCCCTTGATAGGAAAGAAAGGAAGGAAGGAAGAAAGAAAGAAAGAAAGAAAGAAAGAAAGAAAGAAAGAAAGAAAGAAGAAAAGAAGGAAAGAAGGAAAGAAGGAAAGAAAGAAAGAAAGAAAGAAAGAAAGAAAGAAAGAAAGAAAGAAAGAAAGAAAGAAAGCAAGAAAGCAAGAAAGCAAGAAAGCAAGAAAGCTAGATCTTGGCTCCCATTTTGCTGTAAGAGTCCAGTCTGTCAGATGATTTGCAGAGTGGCCAGTTCAGAAGAAGCTTCAGGAGGCCATGTAGAGCCCCAGGGTTCTTTCATCACCTCCCTTGGCTCTTGGTTAATCTGACATTGGCAGAGCTGAGACCTACCAGGTTTAATATCTACCACACTGGGGAATCTCTACAGATTATTCATTTGTCCCCCAGGTTCTGTGGCCTTCCAGGCAGCCTGGAATGGCTGGGGATGGGTGGAAGATGGTTAGAGGCCAGCCTCAGCCAGCAAATCTTTTATATCTTTAAAAGAAAGCGATGCTCAGCCTGTGGGCTCCGGGAAAGTAGACCCAGAGCTCTTGAAACTGCATCTTTCTGTCCTTTACATGCAGTCAACTTTGCAGCCAGGCCAGCAGCAGGTCCTTTGTCATGTCAGTCTCATTCACTCTTCCTGGTACCAATAAGCTGCTCTCCCAGCCCCTGCCACCGGTCACTCTCAATAGTCACAGTCCACAGACCAGCTGCAAGGCCTGACTCTCAGAGGGTGGGAGTGACTCCTCACAGCTCAAAGCTGTTTGACAGCAGGTGTCCCCAGACGCTCCAGGCCTTTCTGAGCGACTCCAGAAGGTTGCTCCCTTTGTCGTGGGGTCAATGGGCTACAGGATGTGAGGTACACAGACAACCTGGCAGGATCGCTGGGTCCATGGCTGCCTAGGGAACCATCCTGAAGGACATGTGATGCCTGCCTCCCAAATGGACAGGTGATTCCCTGAGGGAAGGAACTGGGGGTGGGAAGATAAAGCCAAAACTCCTGTATTCACATTGATACTGGCAAATCAATGACAGATTGATGGACCGGTAGAAGCCAGGCCTCTGCGATCACTGCGGCTACTTGGAGAAGTTTAGAGAGGAATAATACCAGTATGGGATGTGACAGAGACAGAAGTCACTCTTTCCACCCAGCTCAGACATTCCAGGAAGGTTTCCTAGAAGAGGCAGGAGCACTGACAGACCTGTCCACAGCCCCTCTGAGGAACACCCTGGAGAGGGGCATTTGGCTACATCAGAATTACAGGCCAACACAACCTCAATGCTCATCTCTCAGCTGTGAAGCCAGAGGTTCTGTGGTGGACTCTCCAGTGCCCTGGGCCTTCAGAGATGTATCATCTAGGGAGTATTGTATGTTCAATATGGCAGGCCACTATAGCTCTCGGGAGTCTCTTGAAGTCGCCGTACATGGAGTACAGCTGAAATCTAAGCCATAGCCTATTCTTCCAGGCCACAAGAAGCAAGAAGGAGCCTGGAGCCTCTCTGTATCTCAGTTTTCTTACCTGTGAAATAGGATCACTGACCTTGTTTTCTAGGATCTCTTCCTGCATTAAAGCTGGGTCCTGTTCATTCAGGACAGAGCAAGAAGCATGAACTCTGTGTGTGTATGTCGGTGGTATATGTGTATGGTATGGTGTGTTGTATGGTGGGTGTGATATGTGTGTGTGTATCTGTGTGTGTGTGTGTGGTGGGAAGTATATGTGAGTGTGAGTGTGAGTGTGTATATGTGTGTGAAGTATTACGTGAGTGTGTGTGTGTGTGTGTGTGTGAGAGAGAGAGAGAGAGAGAGAGAGAGAGAGAGAGAGAGAGAGAGAGAGTTGGGTGTGTGCCTGAGTGTATGTGTATTAAGTACTGCCTTTGCTGAGCCTGGCCTGTCTCCAGGTGGGATGCTTTGTGACCTCTGACCCTATCTATCACCTGCCTCTGCCTGTCTAAGGTGAGCACCAGAAAGAGAAGGTATCCTGCTTCATCCTAAGAAGAGCTAAGATGCTGGAAATGAGCTTCGTCCTCACAAAGAGGGAGCTCAGGGAAAACCAGCTTCAATCTTCCTCGCAGGAGGCGGGAAGTTTCCTAGGTTCATTAAACATGCTTTAGTTCTAAGTTAATTATGAACGGAGGCAGGAGAAGGGAGAGCTCTGCATGGCACAGATCCAGGTGATTGTAGCGAGTTGCCTGGGGAGGCTTAGGGACTACTTTGCATTTCCTCAAGAATGGAGAGTCTGCTCAGGGGCCTTAGGAGACCTCACATTCTGCCAACACTCCTGACCTCTGCTGACCTCTGAGCATCTGCCTGTGAGGTAAATTGAGACACCATAGTGTGTCTTCTTAGAATCTCTTCTGAGGAAATGATCAGAAACTCAGATAAAGATTTCCTGGACACAAATACTCTCTATTCCAGCATTCATACGGCAAAAATAGAAAGCCACCTAGACACCTACCAGCAGCAGGTCTGACTTCATGAATGCTGGCCCAACCAGACAATGACATACTAGGTAGTCACTAACGTGGTGTTTTTGACAATGGGATGCTGGCGTGAGGAAATGTCTCTCTGTGAAGTGAGAAAAGGAAGCTGTGAAATTGTAGATAAAATACTGGGTAATTTTATAAATGGCTGTGCACGGGCACGCACACAGAACTGGCAGCACATTACATGCTAATAATATTTCTGAGAGGCAAAATCCTAAGAGAATTTATTTCTTTTAACTTACTCTTTTTGTGTTCTCTTAATTCCTTGCAGTGAGCGTGCATTACCCACGTAACCAGCAAAATAATAATTTCTTTAAATGCCATCCATAATGGATTTCCAAATGGGTCTGAATAATTTTTAGACACTGTCTTGATTTTTTTCTCTCTTCTTTTTCTTTTCTGAGTTTCCACTACCCCCATTAAACAGGGTGTCATATAGCCTAGGCTGGGCTCCAATTTACTGTGTAACGAAGGATGACCTTGAGTTCCTGATCCTCCTGACTCTGCCTCCTAAGTGCTGGGATTGTTAGCGTGTGCCACCACATCTAGCTTCACAACTTCCTGTAAGCCTGAGCTTCTTGGGTGAGTGAAGACGGTCAGTGGTTGACTTCTAGAACTCTCCACTCAAAGCACTTTCAGAAGGAAGCCTTGTTGAGTCAAGTGCATGCTGCAAGATATTTTTCCACACTGTGAACCCTGAGATTGTGTTATTTACTGGAAAAAAAAACATTTCTAGTTGTGGTGTGGCTCAGTCCTACCACACACCTCTAATCCAAGAGCTTTCTGTTTAATGCAAGCAAGATTACAATAAAGTTAACTGTAGATCAAGGGGCGGAACAAGCAATCAGTCCACAGGGAGGGAACATAGGAAAAAAACCATAGAGAGTAAGAGGAGGTCGGGAGGATGGATAGAGAGATACACAGGAAGCAGAGAGGAGGGACATTCAGTTTCAGGGTTTTTTGAGACCCAATGGAGAGGGAGAATGGCCCTTTCTGCCTCTTTCCCTTTGGGATGTTGGTTGAGGAGGAAGGTCAGCTGAATGCTTCTCTGCTCCTCTGAGCTGGCAGGCTTTCACCCCAGCATCTGGCTCCCAAGTCGTTTTTTGGTAAAAATTGAATGTTTGAGATTTTGTTTAAAAAACAAGTTCATGTTCTCACCAAGGAATGCGGCAGCCTCCATCAGCTCTGACAATGCTATGGGAGTTGAGAAAGAGTAGGTTCAGTGAGTTCCTGGAGCCACCTAATCTGAGGGCTGAGGAAGACATTGAGGCCCATGAGAGCTTCAAGGACTGAGATGAACAGGAGAAAGCCTTGTAGCTCAAGGAAGGACAAGATGTAGCCCAGGGAGCGGTGCAATTCTAGGGCTGGCTGTAACAGGTCCCCAGACCTTAGCATGACTGACTCCATGATGGAAGTGCCATTGAAGCTGTACAACTCAGCACAGAGACAGCACCACTTGCCAAAGACCTAATCCATCAAAGTCTATAGATCTGGGAAAGTCTCTAAATGTACTGACCTTTCTTTTTGGCTCCTGTAGTTTTGCTTCTGGCTAACTGTTTTTGTTAACTGAAGTATGAAGAACATGGTTTTTATGCTTAAGAACTCATCTTGAGAAAGGCTTGGGGCTACACATAGGGACAGTGGCAGCCAGCAGGAGTGACAGAAAAAATTGTTGACCTCACACACACTCACTGGAATAGCAAGAGCTGGAGACAGGGGAGGAAGAAGCATTTATAGAGACTCATAAGAGCCACAGACCATGTGCGTAGTATGACAGTCACCAGTCCTTAAACCACACCTCAAAACCCAGCATCAAAAACTGAGGTCCATCACTCATGATACAGGGGGAGCTGGGTTCGCCTTGAGATTCTTAGTCTAATTAAGAAAAGCACAAGGACAACTTTATTAGATTTTAAAAGGAGAAACCCAAGGGCAGGCAAGCTATAAACACTTCAAAAGCCATGTTATCTTAATCTGGCGTGCAGTCAGTGGCAGACAAGGAGACACACAGTGGGAAGGAAAACTTTAGAGAAAAAGGAAAGGAGGCTGAGATTTTGGGGGGTTGGGGGAGAAAACCCAAGTGATGAGGAAAGCATGCTGAGAAAAGGGATGTGAGAAGAAAAGGAGAGTCAAAGCATGCCGACTTGTGACCCTCAACATGGCCATAACCTTCAGCCTAGCAGAGAGGATTCTGGGAAGAATATCCTCTCATTGAATCAGCCTGTCATTGAAGAGATAATAATTCTGCCAGTGGCTTAGGGTGAGCCCATCTTCCTAGGAGAGCCCTTAGCTAAAGTGACTGAAGCAACCTGTCCGGAAAGTTAGGCCCCTGCCAGGCCACAAACTCTATTCTGTCAACAAGGAACTTTCTACTCTAACACACAGAGAAGATGGAAAACTTATATTTAGTCCCTAAGGAATTATATCTGGAGATGGTATCCGGTCCATTGGGTCAAAGGTCATTTTTAGTGATGCTGCCAGTCTACCAGCAAGTGAACACATTACCCAGAGTCGCTCACATCCTGTCTGTTCCTAGAAGAGAGCCACGACAATTGGGACAATCAGGAGAATACCAACTCCCTCAGGCTTCAGCTAGGTAGACCTCAATGTGGAACAATCATGAGAAGAGGTGTTACCAGAGAAGCAGAGATTGTAGGGTATCGGCTATGACGCAGTAGCAATGCCAGGTATCTTCCAGGACAATGGGATGGGCCAGGTGAGAAGGCAACTTTGAGTGTTTGACCCTAATGTCTTAAGCAGGGCACTCTGTAGGACTTCAGCGGAATTCCAGTGATGGTCTCCTTTTAAGCTCTGGCCACAGGAAGGAACAGCAATTACTAAGAGTGCTTTCACATCTCTCTTACCACAATCCCAGCATGACTCAGCCTAGGCCCTAGTCACCTAAACTTTTCAAACTCCATCTGCTTTCCTTTAGAAGACCACTTTAATTTTACAGTGGCATTAAAAAAAATTTTGACTCACACTCTGGATAGTTGCTTGATAGTATTCTCTCTCAGAATGGGTTGCTTGCTAAAGGGAAGATGTCGGTCTCCAACTTCAGGGTAACAAATTGTTCTTTCAACAAGCCAATCACTGTGTGAACCTAGAAATATTGCCAGTCCTGCATGGTCTTTGACTTTGGAATCATCACCCCTCATAGGTCAGACTCACATCCCTAAGCTGTTTTTTTTTTTCTCCACAAAATTTGAACATTTTCACTCACATTCACTGAAAGTATGTTGACATCAAGTGACTCAAGCCACCAAGGAGAAAGTCCACTTTGTCAAGCTGCTGTTACAAGGCTGGGGATAGCTCAGTGGTTGAATGATTGCCTAGCATACACAATGCCCCAGGCCCAAAGTCAGTGTGAGAAGAAAGAAAGAAATGCTGTTTCCCTGGCCTGTACCACATGACAAGGCAGTGCAACTGTCTGATAGGCTGTTGTCTTTATTGATGCAGATCTGAGCAAGCTGGGCATAGTGGTGCACACCTTTGATCCCAACACTTGGGAGGCAGAGGCAAGTGAATTTCTGTGAGTTCAAGGCCAGCCTATTTTATCCAGAGAATTTCAGGACAGCCAGGGCTACATAGAGAAAGACCCTGTCTTGAAACAACAAACAGATAAACAAACAACAAGATAAATGAGCAATAAAAAATAATAAGAAAATGAAAGTACAGGTACAAGTGGTAAGAAATAAAAGCTCTTTCAAAGTTAATACAGTTGGAATCCAAATAAAAAACGTTATGTTCTACTGGTGGCAAGCCTTTACACTCAGCTGAGTTTTACGTGAAATTCAAGTGACGGACTGGATCTACTCATGCAGGAAAGAAGACGGGCTTTGAAAGCTATGATTTGTTCTTTCTTTATAGCTGAGTTCAGAGTGTACCTTAAAATATGCTCCACTATCACCATGAATAGAATTTTGAACATATTTCTCTCTCTCCCTCTCCCTCTCCCTCTCCCTCTCCCTCTCCCTCTCCCTCTC
>NW_021604790.1:4043407-4056715 GCF_004785775.1 Grammomys surdaster | reverse complement strand
CCTCTCCCTCTCCCTCTCCCTCTCCCTCTCCCTCTCCCTCTCCCTCTTCCCCCTCCTCTCTCTGTATGTGTATAAGTAGGTAAGTGCTTTGTGTGTGTGTGTGTGTGTGTGTGTGTGTCTGTGTGTGTCTGTGTCTGTGTGTCTGTGTGTGTCTGTGTGTCTGTGTGTCTGTGTGCGCTCAAGTGGAGGCTAGAATTCAACCTCAGCTGTCAATCTTTGGGGGCTATCCACTTTGTTTGTTTGTTTGTTTGTTGTTTTTTGAAACAGGGTCTCTCGTTGGTCTAGAACTCACCAAGTATCTGGGCTGTCTGACCAATGAGCCCCAGGGATCTGCTTGTCTCTACCTCCTCAGTGTTGGCATTATGATTGTGTGCTACCAAGCCTAGATTTTTTTATGTGGCTGCTGGAAATTGAATTCAGGTCCTCTTTACTGGTTAACTCCCAGTCTCTGAATATATCCTATCCCTTTATTTACACAAGAACTCTCTGTGGTAGTGACAGTAATCAACCCCACTTTCAGAGAACTAAGGTACAAGAGTTTACTCAGCCTTACATCCAGGAAGTGGAGGGGTAATGTCCATTCAGCCAAGGTCATCACTATGGTCCTGGTCTAGCCTGAGACCATCATCTGACAGCAACATAGTGTTCTTAGACACTCCCAAGAACTTACCCTTTGTGGAAATTCATAACTATGGTAAAACTGGGACAGGATAGTTCTTGAGGAGAGTGACCCCATCATTGCTTCACGTCCTTCAGGAGTGGGTTACGGATGACTTCTCACCCCCAGGCTAAAGGAAGGCTCTAGGTAAGATCAAGACCAAAACTCACTGTTACTAGGATGGAGGCCGTTAGGGTACCACCGATTCTGCTTTCCTTGAACTTCGAGTTGGGAAGCTGAGTTCAGTTCCAGGCAGCACGAGACAGAACATGTTAGAAACCAGACAGAACACCTCAGGGGCAGGCTGCTCAGGTAGATACATAATGTATGTGTGGCTGAATGACTTCCCGAGTTGGTGAGAACATGACCGTGTGTCTGTGACATGAAGCTAACCCTCATTAGGTGGAGAGAAACCAAGTCCTGACTGCAGGAGAGACTGAAGGGGTGGCAGGGAAAAGGCTGACCTCTCATCTCCTGAGCAGGGGTCAAGATTTCAGAGTAAAGAGATGAGAGATGCATCTGGGTGGCTGCTGACCGCTCCTCAACTTGGATATCAGATTTGCAGGAAGTCACCACCATGAGAACCCAGCCTGGGCAGTGTGCACTAAGTCAGTTTCTTGTCACATCACAAACATCACATCACGAGAAACTACAGACACTTGGAGAAAACAGCATACACACGCAAAGAACCATAGATCGGACACAGGCAGTAGCCATCCCCAGGCTAATCCATGCTAAGGGTCCCTACAGAGTGTGGGGGATGGAGGAAGAAACTGTGAAGGCTAAAAGGGCAGAACCATATGGGTCACATGATTGTCTTCTGACTCAAGGCCAGATCCAGAAGGACACGAAAGGCTTCTGCACCAGGCCTTGCGTCAGAGCCCCTCACAAGCTGTTCCAATTCACACTCTCAGCATCGATGCAAGAGGCCTGGGGGCTGCTACCTCATCCCTCCTGTGGCCATTCAGGAAGTGGGGGAGTGCCATGATATATCCATCTGTCCATACTCTCTACAGACACCTGCCTCTCTTCTCTCCTGGCATGGGTGGTGGATAAAGGTGCGTGGGTATTTAAAGTTCAACCTGAGGAGATCTGGGGGCTCTGACTCAAATCAGAGAGGGAGAGACCCAGGAGACAATGTAAGGGCCATGAGTAGTAGGTAAGTGGTCAGGATCTTCTTTGGGAAGTGTTCCTGGCTGATGGTTCTTCCTTGTACATGGTGGTCATAGAGGCTAAGTGTGGGCTGGGGGTAAGATTTTCCATGAGAAAGCCCTGTTCTTTCTGTGCAGATGTTACAAATGGGAGAGACAGGGACTTGAAGGCTGGAATGGCAAAGGCCCTTGAGTGGCCTCTGAACTACTCAGAGCATGTGGAAGAAGGGCTTCGGATGTTGAGAGTGATGTCCCAGGTCCCTGCAAAGAGACAAAGGCTTCAGGCAGCTGCCCAGAAGCCAGCTCTCCAAGACTTCTGTAGGCCCTAGCCGCTCTAGCCTCAAGTTTTGAACACCACTCCAGTTTTGTAGGCCACACTCCTAGAAAAGCAATCCTTCTGTGGGCTGCATTTCCTTCAGGACATTGCTTGCTCCTTCAAGCCCTCCAGGCAGCAAAAGTTTGAAACTCTGGGTGACAAGACTGTCAAGGTACATCACCCCAAGTACATGTATCTCGAATAAGTGCCAACTGTTGGCGTGCTGTGGGCAGAGCCAGGGTGAAAGTGAAGCAACATGCAAAAACTGATTCTGGGCAGGGGGCATGTCTTCATGGGAGTCGGGAGGCTGCCAAAGCCTAGCTTCCATATCTGCATCCTTAGATCTGCAGTCAGCAGGACTACCCTCCTTGGGGGTGTCTCACAGGGCAATGCCACCAGGACAGAGTCTACATGCCTTGCATCAGACAATCCAGTGCAGTAGATCACCAAGTTCACCCTTCTCACTGGCAAGCCCAGAGCCTGGTCGAGTTCACTGAGAATCCCTAAGAGGGGAGGGGCTTGCTCAAGATCACTAAGGTCATTAAAGCAGGACACAGAAGGATGGGAGAGCTGAGGCCACAGCAGACAGACTGGGCCCTAATCGTGACTGTTCCAGCAACTGGCTGTGTTGGCCAAGCTACGTGACCAGCTGTGCTCAGCGTCCCAACCTGAACCACAGGCAGCGTTGTTGGCAATGGGTGGACACTCACAAAAGCAATGACATTCATCCTGAAATGTCTATCCCTGTCGTGATTGGAATAGGTTTAGCCCCCCCATATAGCCATGCATTTGATAAGTGATACCATTAGGAAGTGTGTCCTTGTTGGAACAGGTGTGGCCTTGATGGAGGAAATGTGTCACTGTGGGGGTGGGCTTTACCAGTCTTCTGTTTGTCTTCAGAACAATATGTAGACCTCTCAGCTCCTCCAGCACCATGCCCGCTTGGACGGTGCCATGCTTCCCACCATGATGATAATGGACTGAACCCTAAAACTTGTAAGCCAGCCCTAATTAAATGGTGTCTGCTATAAGAATTGCCTTGGTCATGGTGTCTCTTCACAGCCTTGGAATCCTCTAGAAGGGCTAGGTCAAGTCACACAGCTCCCTTTCTCCCTGAAGATGAAGGCTACCGATCCCATCTTCTCCATCATCAATGGCCGCCTTCAAAGAATGACCCACAACTTTGTAGAACAACATCTTTGTTATTGTATCACAGATTTTTTTTTTAAGGTCAGGAATTCAGAAACAGCATGAATGAGTGCTCTAGCCCAGGATCTCTAGTGAGGCTTCATAATAGGCATTAGTCTGAGGGCAGGGTGCCCAGTGAGAGGGCTCAGCAGGTGCAGGAGCTTGTCAACAAGCTCGCTGACTCGAGTTTGATCCCTGGGCCAAATTCATTGTGGAAGGAGAGGATGGAGCCCTGTAAATTGTGCTCTGACCTCCACACTTCTGCTGATATATATATAGGTTTACACACCACACACACACACACACACACACACACAAATAAGTGTGATATTTTTCTGTTGGCCTGTGATGCAAGTCTAAAAGCTTGACTACAGGACCTGCCTCCAAGAGGGTACCTTCACACAGCTCTTGGAAAAGGCCTCCATTTCTGTTGAGCTTCGAATTCACTCTGTCCTCCAGGCTAGCCTCGAACTCGCAGAGATCTGCCTGCCTCTGCCTCCCCCTCCCTGAGATCGGGGATTAAAGGTGCGTGTCCCCTGCCCAGCTCCTGTAGAGTTCCCGACAGAGGCTTGAGGAAGGGTATCTTCATATCCCTGCATTGTGTAACTTCTGTGTTCTCCCAGCATCATGCCGGCTTCCCTTCAGAGTGAGCATATCAGATACTTTTCTCATTGTAATGGCAAAATGCCTGATAAAAGCAATATAAAGATGGAATGGGGTTAGTTTATCTTATGGTCAAGGGTACAGTGTATCATGACAGGGAAGGCAGGCAGCGGGTGCACGACAGCGGGTCACACTGGATCCCCAGTCAGGAAGCATCCAGAGACAAATACTATGCTCAACCTACAGTCTTGTTTTATTCAGCCAGGGCTTCTGAAACGGGGCTGCCCACATTATCGTGTCTTTCTGCCTCACGTTCCACTATAGAAACTCCCTCAAACAGACCTGTACATCCAAACCAAGTCACTAGTGCATCCGAGCTCAACAGGACGGAGGTTTAGACCATGCCTCTCCAGGAGTGACTAAGAATCGGGGTCACATTCACAACCACCACAACTCCTCGCCTACTCTGTGCCTTTGGTTTTTCTTACATAGCCCAGAGCTATGTCTGGGGACCTTGGCAATCAGGAGACACTACTGGTCAGCTTTTCACTGCTGTGACAACATATCCGAGAGAAAGCCAAATTAACAGCTGCGGTCTTGTATTGGAGACGGGAGATGTCCTGGAGTCCACCGAGATCCTTCTTAGCCACTGTGTCCCAAGGAGCTTTGTGCAGCTCCTTCCAGCTCTGCACCAAGTGGAGAAGTCAGAAAGAGCTTAAGAACCGAGAGTTTAGTCCCAGGAAACTCCCAAGGGAACTTTCATTGTATATGGGGCCCTTCACCCTCCCTTGGGGAAAGAAGACTGTAGATGAGGCAGATGAGGCAAGCAAACTCAGATTTCCCTTGAGCGCTGAGATGTGCTAGGGGAATTGGTGTCACGGGGCTCCCTGGAGCCCCTCTGGGGATGCCTATGTCCTCAACAGCTTTGGTAAGGGTGAATGTGTTGACTCTAGTTGGCAGCTTCCCTTCCTCCCTTCCTCCCTCATGCACCCACCCAAGATGGCTCCGAGCAGAAATAAAACCTGCCACTCACTGCAGAGGGGTTCTCATGCGCCCTGTGAGTCAGTGCCGCACGTGCAAGCTCAGAATATGCTGGGTGGACAGATGGCTGGGAGAAGGGAGGGAACCAAATTAGGCTGGGTGCAAACTGGCAGCGCCAAGGATTGTGTGGGAGGAAAGAGTAACAAAAGAAGGTTTGGCCCTGCCTCCACCGTCACCCGTTCTGTGATCATGAACAGTTCTTTGTGGCCTCGGCTTCTTCATCTGTAAAATGGGATTGTTCTTGAAGACAGGTGGCAATGCATGGGAGGTGCCAGCTCAGCTCTGGAGACTGTCTATCTGAGCTCAGTCCTGGCTCTGATACTTACTTGGGTGTCCTTGGGCAGGTCACCGGAACTCTGAAGCCTCAGACTCCTCAGTTTTAAAGCAGACAGCTATGGCGGCTGAATATGCTGACCTACACAAAGCATGTAGAAGATAGTACATGCCCAAGTGCATACACCAGAGGAGTCCTGGGAACTGTGCCTGTCTGTCACTCTGAGGTGCTCAGCGGGCTCCATGAGTATGTACCTGCCAGGGCTGGAGGCAGCTGAGAAGAGAAAGACATTGGCTCGTCTTGAACTTTGGTGGCAAGCCTCTTGTTCTAGGTGTTTTCACTCCGAGTGTAGCAAGCCTCCAGACTTGTAAGCAAGCCCTCTGGACTTTAGTACAACTGACTCCATGATGGACGTACCATTCAGGCCTTGGAACCCAGCACACAGAGAGTGTCATCAGCCAGAACAAAAACCAAATACCTAATCTATCAAAGTCCATGGTACGGGAAGGTTCCTAAATGTACTAATACTGCCGTTTGGCTTCTGTAATTCCACTTCTAACTGACTGTTCTTGCTACCTGAAGTAGCAAGATGTGGGTGCTGGAAACCAAAGGGTCTTCTTCAAGGGTAGCACGCTTTCTTGATCACTGAGCCATCTCTCCAGCTCCTAAAGATTGAAGGTCTCACAAATTTCCTAATGCTACAGATACAGTTGCTTGCCTGGAATAACAGTGTGAGCAGACATTGCTTATCAAGGCCATAAGCAAAATTATAGCTGGCCTCTGGCTCAACCAGCCTGATCTTGTAAGTAAAGTTTTATTGAAAGTCAACCACTCTGGTTCATTGGCAAATTAGCTAAGGCCACCGCCAGGATGATAAGAGTTAAGTAAACACAGAGACCGTGTACGTTTCGTACCCTAAAATGCTTACTGCCTGGCTCTCTACTAAGGCACAGAGAGCAGGATCCTGTGTCCCTGAGTGACTGTCTGAAATAGTGCTTTCCTAATGCCCTGGGATGCCATATGAAGAGGAATACCATCCTCTTCACAGTGGTTTAAACCACTGTGTGTGCTTTGGGTCCTCTGCTTTTACTGTATTCTAAGTCACGGCTCTAGTACATCCTGGCTGTCCTTATGGACTCTTGAGCATCAGTTTCCCTATCTGTAAAACATGCTAAGAATCAACCTTGCCAGTTTCTGAAAGAATGAAGTAGTGCATGAAGTCTAGAGTCACCAGATCTTAGCTCTCTCGTCACCACAGTTGTGGGGCGCTGTGAGTGTTCCTGGGGAGACATGCACAAATGATTGCTTCCACCTCCAGAAAGGTACCAGTGACAAGCCCAAGTTCTGATTCTGCTCAAGTCTAGCTGGTGAACCAAAGAGTTTATTGGGCTTGGACACAGGAGCCTGGGTGACCCCAAAGCAGACACATCAGCAGAAAGCCTTGTCCCAGCATGGATGATGGCTTTCCCACAGCCCCACTGACGCGTCTCCCTGCTAACCTCTCACCTGCCATCTATCCTAGCACTTCCTGAGGTCACAGGACTATGGTGACTGGAGCAGAAATGTGTTCAACTGTCAGGAAAGGGAAGGAGCGAGGGTCTGATGACTCTCTCTACCCACTAGTCCTATGAAGAAAGATCAACAGGTCTGATCTTGAGGGTCTCTTGGGAGTACTCATAGCTGCTCTGATGGATACAGTAACAGTTGTTATGCTATGGGCAGACAGAATTCTCCCATCAAAGAAGAAAGTCATTTCTTCCCCCACTCGCACGCCACACCACCCCCACCCCCGAACTCCCAAGTGGCTTAAGAAAGCAGATCACAGTCTGGCACACAGCAGAAAAGGTTGTTGCAAGCATTAGGTGTGTGTTTTCTCTTGCACTGAAGAACACTTGGCACCACCCCCACTCCCAGAACAAATGAACACAGCTTTCTTTTCCTGGGGACTGCCACCAGCTGTTCACTTACAGAAGTGTCCTTAGCAGCGCCAACAAGCCAAGCCAGTCTTGGAATTGATTTAAAATAACAGTCTCTCCAGGTGGGGAACCCTCTGGCTAGGCTAGTGAGTGGGGAAAGCAGTTTAAGTGGCCGCCCACAGCCTGGGAGGGGCGCTACACAAGCACAAGGCCAGGAATTACAGTTTCTGTTTGACTCCCAGCCGTAGAGAGGCGCTGCCCCTCCCCACTACTGGTGGAGAGAGAGTTGCTTGGTTAAAAGTGCATCTTGATCATCTGCTGGACATCCTGAGTAAAGGAGCCTGGGAGCGGGAGAACACATGAGAATCAGACCTGGAAATATGGTCACCAGCTGTGCCTTGCAGGACACAGCCTGGAGAGAAGCAAGAGGCATCGGTTTTGTGGCCTCAGTGTGATGGTGAGAGTCTCTAACCCCAGCCTTGGGAAGTAAAGGAGGGAGGACTTCAAGGTCAAGGCCAGCCTAGACTTGAGACCCTATCAGAACCAGCCAGCTGGGGTGATCCATGCCTGTAATCCCAGCACTGGGGGGCTGCAGACGGAATCAGGAGCTCAAAGTTGCCTTATACACATAGCAAGTCTAAAGCTAGCCTATGCTATCAAGTCACTGTCTCCAAACAAAACAAAACCAGGGGCCAAGGAGACAGCTGTCAATAATGTGTTCACTGTGTAAGCATGAAGATTTGAGCACTCAGAATCCACATAGAAAGCAAGGTGTTGTCACAAACTCTTGTAATCCCAGCACTGGGAGGCAGAAATAGCTGCACCCCTGGAGTTCACTGGCCACAGCCTAGTCTACTCAGTGAGCCCCTCTTCCTATTAACAGTTTTTGTCTCAAGAAGTCAAGGTAGATAGCTCCTGAGAAACAATACCAAAGGCTGGCCTTTGGATCTCCATATGGACTTGCATACATGAGCCCCTGCATACACAGAGGTGTGGCTATGTACTACACACACACACACACACACACACACACACACACACTCACATACACTAAATTAAAAAAAAAACTTTAATATATAGGCTTAGGGGTGGGTATCAGGGACCCTCTGGTCCCAGAATCTTTGTTCTTAAAGTCTGGCATCTCCCATCTTCCAGCCGGTCCAGGTTTCTATCTCTGAACTTGGACTTTGTGAAAAGGACAGATACTTTTCATGACTGTGCCCTCCTAGACTCACAGTGAGAGCTTCATACAGTAAAACTATGAGGAAAATATTATGCTATCTCTTAAAATTCTTATTTATTTCTCTCTCTGCGTCTCTGTCTCTGTCTCTGTCTCTCTCTCTCTGTCTCTCTCTCTCTCTGTCTCTCTCTCTCTCTCTCTCTGTGTGTGTGTGTGTGTGTGTGTGTGTGTACATGCCATAGCACACATGTGGAACTCAGAAGACAACTTTGTGGAGTTGGTTCTAGGGATTGAACTCAGGTCACCAGGCTTGCTGGCAGGTACTTTTACCCACTGAGCCAACTAGAGGACCCTGGATTATTTTCATAGGCCAATGCTTACATGATACCTACTGGGTACAGAATGCGCCTCTCTGGGATGACCTAATCAATTGTAGGGCAGATACAATGACTGTCTCCATTTCACAGACGAGGAAACCAAGACCTAACAAGTCTTCCTGAGGGATACCTTGCTGTCACCTCCCAAACCTGTACCCAGTACTCTGAACTGAGCTCTAACGAGCAAACCATGAGCTAGCAAGACGCTTACAGTCAGGAGTTAAGAGGACACCCCTGCATATCCCTTGACCGAATTAGTATTTGTTTTCTGCTTTATTTTTGTTTTGAGACAATCACCTCAAGTTGACTTTGAATCTCCGCTCTCCATCCTCCACCTCCTGAGTGCTGGGATTATAGCCATCTACCACCATGCTGGTTTATAAGGTGGAAACCAATCGAACCCAGGACATTTTGCATGCTAGGCAAGCACTTTACCAACTGGACTACAGCCCCATCCCCTGGATTTGTTCTTCATCTTGAAGATCTGGGCTGCCATTCAGCCTTGGATCCAAGGAGATAGAGAGCTGGCATCCCCACCCATATCCCCCTACCAACCCACTCGCCCATTCTTGAGTTTTTTGCTAATTATCTCCTCCTTTGTCTGCTTAAAGCTCTCCTGAGGGGATTCCTCTGCATCCTCTCCTTGAGGCCAGTGTCCTCAGAAACAATCTGCTGGTTGCCAGGACAGACAGACACCCTCATCTTAGTGTACTTTTGCTTCACTCTCTGTCCAGGGTGTTTTGTGATGGTACCACTCACACAACAACCCCCTGCCTGACCTCTGTGTTCACTGGGGGGCTAATCTGCATCTTTGTATAGGTAGAATAACTTCTTGATTGCAATAGATCCTCCACTGGGCAAAGCTTCCAATGTCTGACCCTTCCTGGGTGGACTCATCCATCACTGCCATCTTCAGCTGCCCAGGAGTGTTCCTGTTTAACCTGGTTTCTTAGCTACAGTCCTGTGGGCTCCAGACCTGAGTAGGAGGCTGACAGGAGAGCAAGGGTAAGCTAGTGACTCAGAAGCTCTTTGGAGCCTTTGAACATAACCCAGGCATTAGCCAGCTGAGAGCCATCCAAACCCATCCTAAGCAGGGACACCATGCTGAGCAGGCAATCAGGACCCACGGAGGTGCCGTTTAAAGATAAAGCCTCCAAGAATCTTCTTGAGCCTGGCCCAATGAAGGGCAGAGGAGGATGGATAGGGGACAGAGCCCTGAAACATCTGCTGCAGCAGCTAGCTTTTCCCATCGAGGGGCATGTTTAAAGATATTCCTACCGTCACAAAGACATGTACTCTTTGTATCCTTTTCCAGGACAGAGCGACTGGTCTAGAAAACAGACACATATCCAACATTAGCACTCAAGACTTGGAGCCTGACACCTGCAGAGGCTGCTGGGAAGAATCAGGCTGCAAAAGAAATGACACACCTTGACAGGCCAAGGGAAAGGTGAACATAAAGAAGAAAAGTTTGTTCATTCATTCATGTGCCCATTCATTCAAGAAGTGTTTCCAGTGGAGCTAGAGGTACAGCTTAGTCAGGGAGTGCTTGCCTAGCATGCATAAAGCTCTGGGTTTGATCCCCAGCACTGTTTGAACTGGGTATGGTAGGAGCACATGTGGGTGTCACTGACTCAGAGAGAAGAAGGCAGAGTCTACAGCCCAAGTTTCCCTTTGGGACGTCATATGTCATTACCTGCCAGATGAGGAGTGAGAAGCTGGGAAAGTGGGGTCTAGGACAAATGTCGTGATTCCAAGGTCTCCTCTCGGGTGCCTAGAAGCCACGGGTACAGAAGACAACCTCTCTCCTGGGCAAGGGTGGGTTGTGGAGGGTGAGGTGAGCAGGGTGGCTAGGGTATAGAACGAGGGGGCAGTCACTGTCAGATGCCCATCCTGCGGTCTGATGGTATGACTGAGAAAGCAGGCACCTCTCTACAGTCTACAGTGGGTCCCTTTGGCACCTGGCTTGTTTCATGTCCTATTCCTGAGGGGTCAGAGACCGTGATGGACAGAGGCCTAAGGGCGGGGAGCTACGATCTCCTTAGCAGCACCCAAGGCTCTCAGGACTTAACTCCATTTATTATCTGAAATCGCTGCTTTAGAAAGAATCATCTGATATTTTTTACATGTATATGCGTGTGCCCGTGTTTGTGTGCATACATAGGTGTGCAGGGGCCTGAAGCTCCTCTGGCGTTGGCGTTACAGGCAGTTGTGTGCTGCCTGACATTGGAGCTGGGAACTGAATTCTGAGTCTCTGCAAGAGCAGCAAGTGCTCTTAAACATGGTCATGTCTCCAGCCTCCTGGGGGATACCTCTCACCCTTCCCCCAGCTCCTGCCTGACAAACCATGTTTATTCTGGATGTAGTACACATCATTCTCCCCTTCCTCCACCCCAACCTGCGCTGTCTACTCCTGGAGTTCACCTGCTGGGCCAATTCCTATCTCCACCATATTGCTCGAGGGAGTCCCTGCCATTACTGCACCCTCATCCCCAGAAATAGAGTTGGCAAGTTCAACGCACAGGACAATGGCAATAAAGGTGTCCTCAGAACACCCTCAAGTGCCTGATATGTCTGTAGTGGGATATTATTGTAATAAAGAAATGGATATTTCTTCATTTTTGAAGAAACTCCATTTTGTGGGAGACCAGGGGCTAAACTCCAGTTCCAGGAAGAAAATCACAGAATCCTCCTGAGCAAGCATCCTGTGGCAACCCACGCCCCTTAGCAACAGCCAATCAGGCTACAATAACGAGGTCAAGATACATAGAGATAGCATAAGACATCCTGCAGAGAATGGATAGCTTAGCCTTCCTGTTCAGCAGGTGGTTTTGTCCCTGTGTTCGGTTCCTGAAGATTACACCAGAAATGTAGTTTTTAAAATATTTTTTTTTCTTTCTTTTTTTTTCTTTTTTTTTCTTTTTTTTTTTAATTGGATGATTTATTTACATTTCCTATGTTGTCCCCTTACCCCATCCCCCACCACCCCCTCAGAACCCCCAATCCCCTCGCCCCTCCTCCTTCTTCTCTGTGGATGTAACCTCTATCTACACCCCCCCACTCCCACCTCCCCACCCTCAAAATTCCCACCCCCTGGGGCATCCAGCCTTCATGAGGTCAAGGTTCTCTTCTTCCACCTATGCCCAGCAGGGCCCTCCACTTTTACATATTCAGCTGAAGCCCTGGATCCCCCCCTAAGTGCTCCCAGGCTGGTGGTTTAGACCCTGGGAGCTGTGGTTGGTTGGTATTGTTGCTCTCCTCATGGTGCCACAAACCCTTTCAGCTCCTTCAGTCTTCACTCTAACTCCTCCATTGAGAACCCCATGATCAGTTCAATGGCTAGTTGTGAGCATCTGCCTCTGAATATGTCTGACTCTTGAAGGCCTCTGAGGAGATATCCATATCAGGCTCTTATCAGCATGCACTTCCTGTCTTCCACATCAGCATCTACCTTTGGTGATTGCACATGGGATAGATACTCAGGTGGGGTGGTCTTGAGACGGCCCCTCCTTCAGTTTCTGTCCCTCACTTTGTCTCCATATTTGCTCCCTTGAGTATTTTGTTGCTCCTTCTAAGAAGGACCGAATCACCCTCACTTGGTCTTCCTTCTTTATGGGCTTCATGTGGCCTGTGAGTTGCATCTTGGGCATTTCAAGGTTCTAGGCTAATATCCAATAATCAGTGAGTGAATACCATGTGTCTTCTTTTGTGATTGGCTTACCTCACTCAGGATGATAATTTCTAGTTCCATCCATTTACCTAGGAACCTCTCGAATTCATTGTTTTTAATAGCTGAGTAATACTCCATTGTGTAAATATACCACATTTTTTGAATCCATTCCTCAGTTGAAGGACATCTGGGTTCTTTCCAGCTCCTGGCTATTATAAATAAGGCTGCTATGAACATAGTTGAGCATATGTCCTTGTTATATGTTCGAGCATCTTCTGGGTATATGCCTAGGAGTGGTATAGCTGGATCCTCGGGTAATGCTATGTCCAATTTTCTGAGGAACCGCCAGACTGATTTCCAAAGTGGTTGCACCATCTTGCAGTCCCACCAACAATGGAGGAGTGTTCCTCTTTCTCCACACCCTCGCCAGCATCTACTATCACCTGAGTTTTTAATCTTAGCCATTCTGACTGGTGTGAGATGGAATCTCAGGGTTGTTTTGATTTGCATTTCCCTGACGACTAAGGATGCTGAACATTTCTTTAGATGCTTCTCGGCCATTCGAGTTTCTTCCGTTGAAAATTCTTTGTTAAGCTCTATACCCCATTTTTTAATAGGGTAATTTGGTTGTCTGGAGTCTAATTTCTTGAGTTCTTTGTATATATTGGATATTAGCCCTCTATCAGATGAAGGATTGGTAAAGATCTTTTCCCAATTTGTTGGTTGTCGTTTTGTCCTATTGACAGTGTCCTTTGCCTTACAGAAACTTTGCAATTTTATGAAGTCCCATTTGTCAATTCTCGATCTTAGAGCATATGCCATTGGAGTTCTGTTCAGGAACTTTTCCCCTGTGCCCAAGTATTCGAGGCTTTTCCCCACCTTCTCTTCTATTAGTTTCAGTGTATCTGGTTTTATGTGGAGGTCCTTTATCCAC
>NW_021604790.1:4005559-4038407 GCF_004785775.1 Grammomys surdaster | reverse complement strand
CTCCTGGATGACTCAGGATTCAGTTTCTCCACAGGACAGGAGCAGACAGACTCTGTGTCTGCTCCAGCCCAGAGGACCAGGCAGGGGCCTAGTTTTTAAAATATTAACTTGCTGACACCCATGGAAATTCCCCAAGCTTGCTGTACCTACAATAGATACCCTGCACCCCTAGACTCGGGGGCTCTCACTCTGACCTGCTGTGATGGGGACAGTGGGAGACTGCGCAAGAGCTCATAATAAAGACCCTTATGTGTTTATTGGAAATGGCTCCTTGGTGGTCTTTGGGGTACCTGCAACTAGGACATAATATTATAAAGCATGACTCCTGGGAGCTTTCTATCTTACCATCACTCTTCCCTTCAGACACTGGAAGACATGTCTTTTCAACTCATCAACAACCTTTGACCTTACTCCATCAGAAAGCATCAGATGCCAGACCATCTGGCTGGTGTGGGGCAAATGTAACTGTCAATCACAGTTGTGCTTCCCCCTGTGATCTCTGGAAGCCACTGTGTGCTGCCATTGTGTGCCACCATTGGTGTTACACTTGGAGTTCCATCCTACATTTATCTCCTCCGGCAGCCAGTTTCCACAGAGCAGGCAGTCTTGCTCTTCTCCAGATGTCAGAGCCATGGGAGAGTCAGAGTGGCTGGTGAGCTGAGGAGAGGTGCTGGAGATCAGAGGTAGCCCCAGAGGAGAATCAGATGAAATGCCACAAGGAGTAGCCACAAGGGAGGCTGTTGCTAAAAAACCTTCCCAAGGGAAGGTGTAAACAATGTTTTACCCCTTTTCCTAAGGTCCCGCTGACAAACCAAAGCACTGTTCCACCAAAATTCACTCTGGGCAACCAGTAAAATTAATAGGCTTCCTTGCAGAGCGTAAGTGAGGGGTTATTTATAAGAATGTGGATGTTCCTTCCCCTGTAGGCCACAGCTGCAATGCCTTGACCCAGAAAGGATGGGTATTTTCCTACCAAATGGATGAATGCTTCCCACCCAACCTTCTTTGTTCTAATACTCTAGTCCAGTCCCCAGGTCACATATAATTAAAGCAGAATTCCATACAATGGGTAGTCAGGAGCTGTTGGATCTTCATGAATGGGTCATGTGAACCTTCCCTCTATGAAGGATTGTGAACAGTGAACAAGCCTGGCTGGGATGATCTTTTGCAAGCTAGCATAGCTGAATGCCCTAAGATGGCAGTTGCTTGGCTTGAAGGAAAGACACTCACAGCAAAAACAGATGCCAGTCTAGGCAGAGAGGGATGCAGAGAGATGGGAGGCCATCCACAGGCTGTCCACATGTGAGTCAGCCAGAGAGGGATGGAAGAAGGGGGACGGGAGTCTGGGTGGGTGCTCTGATTCATAGCAAAGCCAAATGGCTCTGAGAAGCAGAAGGGGTGAGCAGGCCTGTCACCATGAAGCAGACTGACTGTCAACCCAAGACAGGACTTCAGGACCTCCTTCCTCAGTACATGCCGCCAGATGCCTTGCCTGGGAAAAACAGCCAGGAAATTACCACCCTTGTTGTCAGTTCTCCCACAGAACCAAAAACAGCCCATTGATCCCACGCACACTGTATCCAGATGTCTCTGAAGCCTCTCCACCCCAAGGAGGCTGAGGGATTGGGGGCACCAGTCTGGGGAGAGGACCCTTTGGGGGGGTAGGAGGGGGGTGATAAGGAGGAAGAGGAAGACAGAAGAAGAAGAAAGAGGAGGAGGAGGAAGAGGAGGAGGAGACAATTCATGATGGTGAGAAGCTGGGTGTGCTGCTAAGGAGGAAGACCACATGGTAACCCTTTGTATTCTCCTGATTCCATTCAGACCACAGTGGCTGAGGAAAAGCAGGTTGGATGGCGGCAGGTCTGGTCAGGTGAGGGCATATGAGCGTTAGATTAGAGCAGGAGTGTTCCTTGGGGAAGCTCCTTCTACCCTGAGAATTGAAGCAGGGGCTAAGAGCATGGCTTGGAATCCTGAGTCAGGTAAGTCTCAGGAAGATCCATGTGACCATTAAAGTCTGGATGCTTGGGCTTCGTGTCACATCAAGTCTCTTTCCAAGACCACGGTCTGTCCTACCCTACCCCAACCCACCCCCTCAAGTAAGTTGCCTAGGGTTATCTGGGAGAAAGGCTGCTGAGGCTGAGATGCCTCAGGTCCAGCCTTTGTGGAGGAGGGGAGAGGGAGCACAAGCTGTAGGAGCAAGCCATTGTCACCAAGGAAGATGGGAGGGTGTGAGCATCCTAACAGTCCACATGGCCCAGCTTGGCCGGTCTGCCAACTTGGTTTCCATCGCCCCCTCGGCCTTCCTGCTATAGCTCTTCCCTAGTTCCATGCATTTTAAAGCTCCTCTCTTGGGAGCAGGGAAATTACTGAGCCAGTGACCCGTGCTTGATGCCCAAGCATGAGGACCTAAGTTCAGATCCCCAGCAGCACTCACCTAAAAGCTGGGCAGGTCCGTCTCATGCATGCATCTGCAATGCCAGAGGTAGGAACACAGAGGCAGGCAGATTCCTGCATCTCATTAGCCAGCCAGTCTCCAGAATCAATGAGCTCCAGGCTCAATGAGAGACCAAATGAGATCAAATGAGTTTGAAAAATAAAGGTTCAAAGAGATTGAAAAGGACACCCAGTGCCAGTCTCTGTTTTCTACCTCCTCAGGCATGAGTACCTGCACTCTTACATACACAAGTCACACACATGTACAGACACCACACACACACACACACACACACACACTCACGTGAACACATGTAGCATCCCCTCTCTCTGCAGCTTATCTGGTTGTGTCTATGTCTATGAAGGACCATTGATGAGGATATACACTTTGGAAGCTGCCAGCATAAAGGGTCAGCCCTTCTGCTGAGGCTGTTTCTCCAAGCCAGTGGGATGTAGTGAGCCCTCCGTGAGACAGCAGTTCAGGAGCTGAGGAAGGATCACAAGTTCCAGTGGTAGAGTTTGGATATGGGCAGGGCTGCTGCTGCTGCTGGTGGTGGTGGTGGTGGTGGTGGTGGTGGTGGTGGTGGTGTGTGTGTGATATCACACCTCATACCCTTTCTTCCACCATCCCCATGTGCCTGGATCCCTGCCACCTTGCAGTTGGGTTCCCTCCCCCTTGTTTTGCTAAACGTATCACACAGAAGCCTGTGGAAGGCACAGAGGTGTGTCTAATACCAAAATGCAATAAAAACCCACCAGGTTATAATAGCTGCTGTTTATTAGCCCTGGTTCTGTGCCAGGAACAATGCCACACGTTTCCCATACATGAGCTCTTCTAATCCCTACAATACTCTTGCAGGTTGTCATTCTGTTCTACAAACAGAGACAAAGCCTCTGAGGGCTTAAGTAACTTGTCTCAAGTAACACAGGTATGGATGGAGTTTTGTTTGTTTCTTTGTTTGTTTTCTAACTTCTACATCTGCAACTATCCTTTTTGATATCTTTCAGATTGGGTAGGGCCCAGCTCAAAGCTCTGTCCTCCAAGCCTGTGTTGTTGGGCATACCTTGCCTGTGGCTGCTTTCAGACCACCATGGCAGAATAAGGTTAGTGTCCTGGCTGGTTTTGTGTGTCAACCCAACACAGGCTGGAGTTATCACAGAGAATAGAGTCTCCCTTGAGGAAGTGCCTCCATGAGATCCAGCTGCAAGGCATTTTCTCAATTAGTGATCAAGGGTGGGAAGGCCCATTGTGGGTGGTGCCATCTCTGGACTGATAGTCCTGGGTTCTATAAGAAAGCAAGCTAAACAAGCCAGGAGAAGCAAATCCAGTAAGCAGCATCCCTCCATGGCCTCTGCATCAGCTCCTGCCTCCAGGTTCCTGCCCTGTGTGTGTTCCTGTCCTGACTTCCTCTGGTGATGAACAGCAATGTGGAAGTATAAGCTGAATAAACCCTTTCCTCTCCAACTTGCTTCTTGATCATGATGCTTTGAGCAGGAATACAAACCCTGACTACAGCAGTTAGTATAGAAAACTTAAGCTTTGAAAACCTAAAATATCTACCATCTGGCCTCCACAGCTATAAAGGGAATTCTTGCATTTGTTTCTTAGCAGGGGTTAGGGGAGAGAAGGAGAGCCAGGGCACCATTGTTTTGTGGTCTGCTACTTCCTCGGTGCTTAGAACGGTGCCTGGCAACAAAGCAGGCTGGTAAGGAATCTGATGGGGGGGCGTGGCATGGATGCACGTGGAAGGATTGTTGGGTAGGTAAGTAGATGGTGGTTGGGTAGGTAATGTGAATGGATGGGTGAGTGGTTGTGTAGATAGAGGGATAGGTGGATTGCTGATTGGGTAGGAAGATGTATGGGTGATTGGGTGGATGTGTGGATGATTGGGAGAAGGAAGGAAGGATGGATGGATGGATGGATGGATGGATGGATGGATGGACATGTAGGTAAGTGAATAGCTGTCTGGGTGGATAGAAGAATGGGTAGATGGGTGGATGGCTAGGTGTTTGGATGGACAATTGAGTAGGGAGATGTGTACACAGGTAGATAGATAGATAGATGATAGATAGATAGATAGATAGATAGATAGATAGATAGATAATCTTAGATCAGTCTTGCCCAAAATGTCAATCTAGAACCTTGGAAGACACCACAGCAAAGCAGGTGCTTCAGTCTCCAGCTCGATGAGTGGAACAGGGCTTAGAGAGGGAGCCACACCTGGGTCCTGTCCTTTTTTACAAGATCAGCAATGATCAGGATCAGGAAAGGACAACAGTCAGTCTTCTCTGCACACACTGGGGACGATAAGAAGCAGGCAGTGCCCAAGCATCCCTGTAAGTACCATTCCCTCACAAAGGAGGGGTAGAGGACAATATCTGCTTCTAGTCCTGGCCCTGACACTCAATAGCAGCTGGCTGATATGGGTCCATCATAACCGGCTCACAGAGAAGACAGAAGAAGAGGCTCTGCCACAGCACCCCCTCCCTGGGCACCCAGGTTGCTGCACAGAAGCCAAAGAAGCAATATTAAGAACTCAACCAAGCAACATCGATGAGCATGTCTATGTACAGCTACATGCACATTTTTATATTTGCATATATGTATGTATCTAAAAGCCAGTATGAGGGCCAGCAACATGGCTCAGTGTGTAAAGATGCTCACTCACTGCAAATCCCAAGGATATAAGTTCAATCCCTAGGGACCACAAGATTGTCCTGGTCAGCAGGGCATTAAAAAGGGGTCCAGGGAGGTCACCTGAAAGAGAGCAGGGCGGTGGAAAAAGGCAAAGACACAAAGAATCACAGTTTGTCTATAGGCTGATCAAACCGTAATTTTTACTTTTTTCACACAGGGGTTATATACGCAAAAAGGCAGGATGTGGGGAAGGGGATGATGCAGGAGTGTGGGTGTTCAGGGGGAGTACAGATGTCTTCCAGAACAGAGTATCAGCTGGGTGAAGGTTCAGGGGACAGATCACTATGACTCTGCCTATGATTCACTTGTTCGTATCTAAGTTGGTACTATCCACCAAGGTTACCAATCTACAAGGTCTATGACTACTCAGGCTGGCAATTTTCTACCAAAGCTGCTTGTTTACAATAGCTTATAGCCATCTGTTTCAGTGTTTTTCCACAGAGACCCAAGACTTTGTGTTAGCAGGCATGTATGTCAGGTCTATGGCTGATTTTAGGACTTCAGTGTATAAGCAGGGCTGCCCCTGACACAAGATAGAAAGAACCAAATCCTGCAAGTTGTCCTCTGACCTGTGCATATATGCTGTGATGTGTGCATGCCCCTCCCACTAAACACTCATATGTACTCAGGAGGGAGGCAGGAGGATCTTGCGTTTGAGGCCAGCCTGGTAGACAGAGCTACACAGAGAGCTACTCTGTCTCAAAACCCAAATAAACAAGCAAACAAACAAACAGATAAAAACCTCACTATGAGAAATATTCCATCTGCTTCCTGAGTACCATCCCTCTTCTCCTGTTTTTTAACAATGACGGAGTCCGTCTGTCTGAGTGTCCTCAGAGCCTTTGTTTCTGCACTAAGAAAGAATGATAACTTTTGCAGGATGTTGTAAGTGCTCAACAGGTTATAGCTTCTCTCTCATACTTTAGGAGACGAAGAGATGCACTGCGCCGATGTCCTTTCAAAGAGGAAGGTGCTGTCCATATGCCGAGAAGGAGAGGAGTGCGGAGTCTGCACATATACCCTAGCCATCCACTTCCTGAGAGTGTCCAGGTCACACCCTCTCCTGGACAACTGAACAAATGACTGAAGAGGGACAGAAAGGCACTGTCATCTTGCCTGGACCCTAGACAAGTGACAAGAGGGACTTGCTCCAGAGCTGTCTGGACTGGGCTGAACCCTTTAGACTCTCTTGGGTTTACTTCTCTTTCCATCCCAAGCCTGTTTCACCTGGTTCCCTTTCCACGTGTGGATCCCAAACACCCAATCTCCGCTCCTGTTTCCACAGACTTGCCCCTGGTGCATTCTGTGACTGTGAACTGATACTCCCAAGTGGAGATAGGATTTAAATGTATCTCTGGCTGTGACGCTCCTCCTGCTCTGTGATCAGGGGCTTTAGAGGAGTTTGCATAGCCAAGTGCTGTATCACAGCGGCAGCTGGCATCTTCTAGGGGTGACATTTTTTTCATTCAGGTCACCTGGGCATCCCCCTCACATGAACGGTGACCTGGCTCCAATGCTCCTGCTTCCCTATAAATATTTGTAGTGCCACTGGGGCAGCCACAGCAACACAATTTATGGTGTAGCAATTTATGGTACATCGGTAGAGATGCTCCCACTCTGAAATGTATTCTAGCCCCAGATAGCCCCATCAGTGACACAGAAGTGATTTATAGTCTGGCCTCTTCATCTCCATAAATCTAGAAGCCTGGGCATCACATTCCCAGAGTAAGAACGAATGCACCCTAGCCTCATAAATGCAGCCCCCCACACACCTACTCCCCAAGAGAAATGGCTCTCCCAAGCCTCCCTGCTTTCTTCCCTTCTACCCTCCTGGCTCACAGTAGAGCATGCCAGATGCCTCTCTTCTGACTGGATGATGTGCAGACTAGGTTTGCCCATCATGCTCCCCTGGTTGACTTCCAGAAGGAGAGGGAAAACTGAGAGGCAGAATACACCCCTGTGAGTAGCTCAAACTCTACTACCATTCTGCCCTCTGTGTACCTGGACTATGCTAACTTTTCACACAGGACTGTCAGAGGACAGTGCAACAGGTACCACCCTTCTGTAGATCAGTTCTTCTAACACACACACGCATAAACACACACACACACGTCCAAGATCACTTTCCTCCTGGCTGGAAATGCTTATAGAGGAAGGTCACCTGGAGAAGTAGCTAACCTGGCTCATCTCTGTTCTCCAAGAAACACAGGCTCTGAATACTCAGTGTCAGCAGCACAAGGAGAAACTTAAAGCTTGGGAAAGACACAGCGGACAGAGGAAGGCTGGATAGAGAAACCAGGGAAGAAAATCTTCAAGATATTCTAGACTTATGACTACTTACTTATTTACACACACTGTGTGTGTTGTTGTTATTGTTGATTTTAGTGTTGAATATGGAACCGAAAGCCTTCCTCACAGCAAGGAAGAACTTTGTCTCTGAACTATGATTCCAGCTCCCAAATTACTTTCAAGAAGCAAAATTTGACTTCCAATTGATCCAAGATATCACATATTCACACACACACACACACATACACACACACACACAACACATGCATAGATACACACTCACACACACAAACAAAACATACACATAAACACACAAACACATATTCATACTCTCACACACTCTCATGAACACATACTTTCATGCACACACACTTATACATACACTCATTCTCTCTCTCTCTCTCTCTCTCTCACACACACACACACATACACACACACACACACACACACACACACAGGGCTGAAGGTCTAGCTTGGTTGGTAGAGTGACTGCCTTACATATGAGGTCTTGGGTTCCGTTCTTAGTACCTCAGAAGGAAGAAAGGGAGGAAAAAGTGAAGAGGAGGGGACAGAGGGAGGAAGTTGAGGCTCTAGGGCCAAGCAAGAGCTAAGGTGCTGTGGCTTTGCCAAAAGCAGAGGATGATAAGAATCCCAAAAATATCTAGAGCCTGGGGTAAGGGGGGTAGCAGGGAAGCTTGGTCTCTGAGCCAAAGCTGGTGTCTAAGGCTTCTACCTTTTACAGAGTACAACAGAAGGCTCTGGGCCCTGGGGAAAGCTCCTCCTCCCCCAGCTGAGGCCAGCCTGCAGCTTTTTTTCAAAGTGTTTCTCCCACACATTGCCTTGCAGAGGCATTTCCAGGGCAGTCCCTTGCCACAGTCAGTTTCTGTCAGCCACTTAACACTCTGAATAAAATATCAAGCTCTCACCAAGAGCAACTCCAAGCAAAAAGTGGATAAAATTGATCCAAGGCTAAAGCAAGGCCTTGATTCCAGTGACATTCTTGGCCCTGGCAAAGGCTGGCTAAGGAGGATGTTCACATTCTGAATAGAGCAAGCCAGCTGACTGAGGACTGAGAACAGAGAGAGGAAGGAACCACTGTCCTCGTGTTCCTCATCCTACCCTGACTACTAAGGCCTGGAGCTGCTGTGTTGATGTTGTTTTATATGAATCTGGAAAGGAAAGAGTGTAGTGGGTACCTAGGACAAGACATTTGTGATTCAAGTGGCCCTGTGACCAACAGCAACAGAACTTGAGCAGCCATTAGAGAGATTGTGGTTCTTTATACAACTAGTTACTGGGGCAAGGATAGAGGCTCAAGATGCCAGGGTCAAACCAGCAATTCAGCTCCAGTGGGTGTAGCACAGCAGTCTCATCAGAAGACAGGGAGAAAGTAAAGGATCAGGAGGACCATGGAAGACCACCTAAGGGTCTGGACCGTTAGCCAACAGTCAAGGAATGAGCCAGGGGAGACAGGCTCAAGTGGGTGTGGATCTGGAAGGCTGTAGGGATCGGGCAAAGGTTCCAACTAAGCAAGTCTCAAAGCAAAGGGCAGCTTCCATGCCCTGAGGTTGGCTAGGATGTGTATTTCTTTCCTCACACAGGGCTATACAGAATTCAGTTCAGGTTACCCTCACAGATATCTTCACTCATGTCTTCAAGAAGGAATCACCCTGGAGAGACTTAACCTGCTCATCTTAGCCTCCTGACCCTACTGCACCTTGCTAGTAAAGGTCACAGTCTACCATGTCTGGGTAGCTCCTCAGAGCTCAGAGCAAAATGAAGGATTCCTTTTTCTTAGTAGGCCTTCCTCTTCTCTGCCTGATCTGGGGAGCCTGATCCCCAATCTTCTACCTGAAGATGTTACATAGTCCTTGGCAAACCTACAACTTCAACTTCCTCTTTCTCCAATAAGAACCCACCCAGTAAGTACCTGGGAGTCCTGGAGCACCTCTCCAAACAAATGAGGGATTCCTGATACTTTAAACTCCAGTCAACATTTTACATTCCCCCTGAAAACTCCTTCCCACTCTCCAAGGTTCATGTTCAGCCCTTGATCACCCTGAACAAAATGTATGCACATAAGCTGTCTCCTTGAATATCATCTAAGAGAGCTGTTTCCTTGAATGCTATCTAAAAGAGTTGTAACACTGAGGAGCTATAATACTTCAATCTTCAGAGAAGACCTTCTCCCCCAGCATTCACGGCTGGACCAGGATCCTGCTGACTTTCCAGACTTTGCTTCATCCTTTCCCACCTAGTGTGCATCAGTGCCTGAACACCCCAAGGGAAGAAGTCAGCCATGGAACCTAGCTCTGTTCCGTTCCTCCCCAGCTGGTATGCAGCAGAAAACAAAACTACAGATGCAAAGGGAACACCAGGTGCCCTGGGTGACAGAAGAAAATAACTTCAAAGGAGACTGATATAGTTTGGAGGACTATGTTCATGTACCCAGCTTCTCTATGGCCCTTCCCTAGAAGATTCTACAGCCAGCATCATTGGGGTTAGCTAGTACAGAATAACCCACGCCTCCTGGTTTGGTTCACGGAGCCCTCATGGACATACTCAGGGTACTTTTCTATGGTTTAGAAAGGCAACTCTCTCTCTGTTCGGAGATATGGTTCATTTGGTAGAATGCCTGTCCAGCATACACAAGGCCCTGGGTTCAATCCCTGGATAGGCATAAAACCAAGTATGAATGCTTATAATCCCAACATTTATGGTGCTATAGTGAGACTAGCCTGGGCTACATGAGACCCTGTCTTTAAAAGCAACAAAAAGGAATTCTCACCCATTTATTGGTCTTAGCTTTTATCTTCCATACAATGAGGAGCTGAACTGGGAGAAGTGAGGAATCCTAGCTATCTCTGACCCTTCAAGACATTTCAAATGGGTTGAGCCAGGTATCGTAGCACATGCCTATAATTCCAGCATGGGGAGATAGAGATAACAGGACCAGGAGTTCAAGGCCAGCCTCATATACATAATGAGTTCAAGGCCAGCTTGGGCTATATGAGATCCTGTTATGAAACAAACAAACAAACAAACAAACAAACAAACTTGGCCAAGCAACCAACCAACCAAGCTGGGTCATAGCTTATGACCAGCAGAGAAAGGTGCTTGAGTGAGCAATGGGGAGGGGAGGGGTTAACTGGAAATGAAGACAGCAGCAGATGGTCTCATGGTGTAGACTATCTGAACTCACCTCCATTTGCACAATCCAATAGTCTGTTCATTGAGTTATCCCACGAACACCGTGTGGGCCTCAATACCTAATAAGTTCCATTTGTAGTAATGATTATTACTGTGATTGACAGCACTGATTTATGAGCTCTCTACTGACCTAATTGTCATTACCCACAGATCTTCAAACTGCTGCATCATTAGGCCGAAGACTGCTGAGTCATGGAATCCTAATCCTGCTGGACTGACAAGAGTAGCGCCTAGCTGAATCGCTGAGTCAGCACCAAGTGCCAATACCAGGGAACCTCTCTAACCTTGCTGTCCTTGGTGCTTTTGGTGCCCTTCTAGATCTTTCCTAAAGCCAGACTCCACCTTAAGGACCTGTCTATCGGTGTACCAGATGGATGTATCATCAGCTGATTTGACAACTTGATGAAGAATTGCTATGATGTTATCCTGATAGGTTTCCGAGGTTCTTGGAACTCAAAGCCTGCATTGTATCCTGGTGCTTGACCCTAAGAACTGTGTCACCTGACTCACCTTTCCAGTGACCATTCAGCTCCAGTTGGACAGAGCTAATTCATCTTTCTCTCTTCCAGCTGCCTAGAACTCTTTCACCTTTGTTAGACAGGGTCTCATATAATCCAGAGTGGCCTTAAAGTTGCTGTGAAGTCAAGAATGCCTTTTAAAACTCCTGACCCTCTTGCCTCCACCTCCCCAGGCCTGTTTTTCCTTCTTTTTTTTTTTTTTTTTTTTGGTTTTTTCGAGACAGGGTCTCTCTGTGTAGTCCTGGCTGTCCTGGAACTCACTTTGTAGACCAGGCTGGCCTCGAACTCAGAAATCCGCCTGCCTCTGCCTCCCAAGTGCTGGGATTAAAGGCGTGCGCCACCACAGCCCGGCTACTGTTTTTCCTTCTTAATGAGGTGGTGCTGGGTTTGGACCTGGGGCTTCATGCATGATAGAAAATACTCCATCTGTTGAACTACATTTCCAGCCCCGCCCCCTTCATCTTTATTTATAGGACATACCTAGTGTGTTGTGAACATTCCGGTTCTCTAGGAAGCCACATGTGCAGAAAGGGCCTGTGTCTCATCTTCCTTGTGGTCTCCATATCCAGCTTAGAACCAGGCTCACTAAGAGTGTCAAATAAGCAGGGTTTTGAGTACGGCCATCTATAGAAGCCTCCTGACAGCTTGCCAAAGAGAAGCTCAGGGCATGCATAACAAGGGGAAGAAAGTACAGTCAGTTCCTGCCTTCCCTCAGGGTATCCAACGTCATTTACTCCAAAGTTGAATGTGGCCTGCCTCCCCTTCCCAGAGGCCTTGCTGGAATTATGGGTAGCCTGGCCTTTTTCTGCCTCCAGCAAGGTCTAGATTCAGGCATTCTGCTTTAGTTCCTGAGTTCTCTGGAGAATCAGGCAAGAAGCTCAGGTTCCTCCTTCCGGAAAAAATAAGTCAAAGGCCACACACATGAAAGCTTTTAATATACTTAAAATTTTGTGTATAATAGCCACAGGATTTGAAGTTCACGGATGAAACTCCTGAAGACATAGGGCCCCTATCTGGACCTTGCAAGCTGACTGAATCACATGTCTGGAAAATTCCAACCACTTCAGTCTGCAGATAGACTCAAAGGGTTTTTATTTTCTCTTAGAATTTTTAACCAACAGAAAATTACACACCCTTTGTAGTTTCTGAGGCCCCTCTCACTTGCTCCCACCAGGCCCCACCACAGACTCCTAGAATGACCTCGTAGGGGCCTTCATTCCCCTGAGCCTCTTTTCTAAGAAAATAACCCTCTGAAGAGCTACTTTATTTGTGAGGTCAAGGTCAACATGAGCCATAGGCAGACTCAGGAGCTTGAGGCTTAACGTAACTAGTGTAACAGGGGGAGAGCTTTCCTCTGAGTTATCTGGGTTCCCGGATAGAAACAAGGGTCACTGTAAACCCAGATACCCCATCCCAAAGCATCTTGTGCCATCCTGGCAGCTCCCCTGGCTCCTTCTCTGGTCAGGACACCCTCTGCTCTCCCTACTCCTGCTCTACACAGAGGCCTGTGGCACAGGAGCTGTTTTGCTTTTGTTTCATTAGACAGTCTTTTAAAACACATGTGCAAGTCTGAGTTCGGTACAGTGTGTCTCTGAGTGAGAATACTCAGCCAGGTCACCTCAGGGATGTTGAGTGCTTTTCATCCCTCCCTAGCCATGTCAGGTCTTAGCTCAGGGTAACCATAGGAGAAGACTGTAAACCAGAAAGCAGATCTGGGGCTCGCAAGGGCTCTGACCTGCCTCTTCATCCCACTGTGCTCAACTGGTGGGGGACTCTGTAATCACCCTGGAACAAGGACAAACAAGAGGTTTGTATTGCTTCTCCACACTCAGGCTCATGCTGACTTGAGTCTCAGCGCTAAAGTAAAGCAACCCTTCAGGGCTATTTTCTAAGGAAAAAAATTTAGGGTGATGAAGGCCGCTGCAAGGTCATTCTAGGAGTCTGTGGTGGGGCCTGGCCATTAAGCAGGTGAGAGGGGCTTCAGAAACTGTAAAGAGTGTATACTTTTCTGTTGGTTAAAAATTCTAAGACAAGGGAGCTGGAGAGATGTCTCAATGGTTAAGAGCACCTCCTGCTCTTCCAGAGGTCCTGAGTTCAATTCCCAGCAATCACAGGTTGGCTCACAACCATATGTAATGAGATCTGATGCCCTCTTCTGGTGTATCTGAAGACAGCAACAGTGTTCTCACATATCTAAAATAAATAAATCTTAAAAAAAAAAATTCTAAGAGAAAAATAAAACCTTTCGAGTCTGTCTGCAGACTGTAGGGATTGGAGGTTTCCAGACACGGTGGCCCAGTCAACTCAAAAAGGTCCAGACAATGTCAGGAACAACTAGGGTGATAAGGCTGGCAGCTGGGCTCCAAACCAAGTGTCCAGGTGCAGTGCCACTGATAGTGTGGTGACATCTGACTCCTGTCCCACCAGAGGGTGGAGGACTGACAGATGAAAGCAGGAAGTACCTGACTCTTTCCGTCCAAGGTGGTCAAGCTCACTGCACAGGCAGGAAGATTCCCTCTGGGGGCGATGGCCTCTCTGTACACAGGAGCAGCCTGCAAAGGACGGCCTACATCCCATATCGGCTGCTCCAGATGTGCTGCTCTCTCATCTGGCTCTGCTTTTGTCCCCTCCTCTCCCTTGTCACCATCTGCATGCTAAGACTCCAGGTCAGGGCCAGGATGCTTAACCGGAACCAGATGAGGTCGGTGCCAAATGTACTAACCCCAGAGGCAGGTAGGGAAAAGGCCAGCACAATTCCGTGAATATACGGGAGCATCCGGCAAAAATCTTCAGGGCTAAAGATTTGGAGAAATACTCAGAAGATGATCTAAAAGCTGGAAGAACAAGTTTTTAAAGGAAGACACTTAGAAGTCATTGGATTACACTCAGTCCAAAAAGCATTTGCCTTGCACATAGGCGAACCCACGGTCCGTCCCCAGCACTAACATAAAAACTGAGTATGGTGGTATGAAATCTCAGTGCTTGAGGAGTTGAGGACAGAAGGATCACTGGACTCTCCGGCCAGGCACTCTAGCTTAACTGATAAACTTCGGGCTAATGAGAGACCCTATTTCAAAGAAGGTGCACAGCATTCCTGAAGATGATACCCAAAGTTGTCCTCTGGACTGTACATGCAATTGGGTATGCACATACACATGCGCTCACACACATGTGGACGCGCACCGGACATGTTCACATACACACTTAAAAAAAGAGAGAACTCTACTGGGTCCTGGGGAGTCATGGGCTTGTCCTGGCCAGAGAAGAACAGAGCTGCTAAGTTTATCTCCAGGCTCTTCATTTTCCAATGCTCCTCTCTCCACCTTGCATCTGTTTGGTGTACATTATTATATTTTTTTTATTTTTACAGATGACACCCAACATCACACAAGCTTTAGTCTTCACCAAGCCCAGATCACCCCTGCCTTGCAAACTATGAGGCCCCACAGTTGAAGGGGGAAAACATATCCCAGAATCAAAAGAGTGTCTTGGTTTGAAAATGAATGTCCCCTGTAGGCTCCAGGGTTTGAACACTCGGTCCCCAGCTGGTGGCATTGCTTTGGAAAGCTGTGGCACTTTAGGAGGTTGAAGCTTGCTTAAAGAAGTAGGCCGATCAGGGTGGGCCTTGAAGTTTCATAGCCCAACTCCACTTCCTATCTGATTTCTGTTTCTTGACTGTGGGTGCTCCTGCCTCAACACCTTTCTTTCAGTGATGGACGACACCTCCTGTAAGCTAAAATAAACCCCTTCCCCCTTAAGTGGACTGTTGTCAAGATGTTTGTTTTGTCTTGTGCCTTTGATCTGTGTGACAGTCTTGTAAGCTGAGGCTGGCATTAGATCTAACTGTATAACTAGCACCAAACTCATAGCAATCCCCCTGCTGCAGCTTCCTGGGATACTATGCCCAGCAAGTCACTGAATTTCGTTGTTCATTGGTGAATGTAGCACCTGACTACAACCCCATCCTGACAAATATAACTGTTCCCTTTGTCGACTCAACCCCAGCTACCCTCAAGCTTTCCTTTCCATGGCAGCTTAGACATTGATACGAGCACAAAATAAATCAGTGGTGAAGATGCCGGAATAAATCAGTGGTGAAGATGCCAGGGTAGATATCACTTTAAGGGACCTGGATTCAAATGAATCACTTGACCATCCTAGAGGCTCAAAGTCTCCCAGCTACAGAGTACCAACACTTTCCAAGTCTCTCTAGGTCAGTGATCTAGTCCCTCAATCATCTCTTGCCCCTTCTCGGGACTTTCTTACATTTTCTGGAAGTATTTTCAATGAAAAATATCTTTCATTTGTATGACTGTTTTGCCTGCATGTTATGTCTGTGTACCATGTGCATGCCTGGTGTCTGTGGAGACCAGAAAAGGGTCCCCAGATCCCCCGAAACTGGAGTTACAGATTGTTGTGAGCCACCAGGTGGATGCTGGGAGTCAAAACCTGGTCCTCTGCAGGAGCAGCCAGTATTCTTAACCACTGAGCCTTCTCTCCAGATTCACTTTAAAAATATTTTATTTTTTAATTATGTGTATGTGGGTTGGTAGGCGGGTTGATGTGTGTACGTGACAATGCGTTCCTGCAGAGGCCAGAGGCACTGGATCACCCTGGAGCTGGACTACAGGTAATTGTAAAGATGGGTACTCAAAATTGACCATGGTTCTTCTGGAAGAGCAGTATTTGCTCTTAACAACTGAGCCATCTCTTTAAAAAAAAAAAAAAATCTTTGTTTATTTAAGGATTAGTGTGGGTCTGGAGAAATGGCTCAGAGGCTAAGAATGAGTAGTGTCCTTCAGACAGCCTGATTTCTGTCCCCAACAGCCATGTTGGGTGGCTCACAACTACCTGTAACTCTGCTGTGTGAGTCGATGCCTCTGGTCTCCTCAGGCATCTGTATTCACATATAAATACCCACATGGAGACACATCCACATAATTAATTACCCACTCTTTGCTGAGTGTACTAGCATATGTCTTTAATCCCAGCACTCAGGAGCCAGAAGGTATGGGTCTGTGAGTTCCAGGCCAGCCAGGGCTACGTAGTGAAACCTTGTCCCAGAAAAACAAAACTAACAAACAAAAACAAAAAAAACTTAGTAACGTAACGTTTGAGAACTTGTTCCTGCCCAGCTTTGTACAGTATGGAGTAAGCTAAGTCTCCCACTTCATATTTTGTGCTGCAAAAACACAAGGTAGATTTAAGTCTCTAGTCTTTCAAAACAGCAGGGAGCTGGCGCCTGGCTCTAGCACGAAAGAGCTAATACTGAAAAGGCCAAAGATAACAAGGGCAGTGGAAGATACAGAGATAAAGGAAAGGCTCATGCGCTGTTGGTGGGAGCGTAAATTAGTACAGCCATATGGGAAACAATATGGAGTTTCCTAAAATAAATAAATAAAAATAGGCAGTGGCTTATGGAGATACTTCCACGCAGTTATGCTAACCCCTCCCACTCTTCTCGCTCAGAAAAGCATTAGCTTTCCTTTTTCTTTTGGATATCACCGTGGCCTGGGCATGCTTTCGAAGACACTCTGGGTTGTCTCTTTTTTTCCTCTGAGGCCCACTTTCATCTTCTGCCATGTGGCTGCTTGTGAAATGGCTGATCTTCTCACATCTTCCTCCTCTGGGAAACTTTGGAGATTCACATATTTGCCTGCCTTGGGTTTTCCTTTTAAATCCTAATAACAATGTCCCTGAACTTCCAAACCAAATTAATTAGCTAAATTAAAAATAAGCCAAGTATAGCGCACAGTCCTACAGTTCTAGTGCTTTTGAGATTCAGAGGCAAGCAAGGAGGGGCGCAGATCTCAGGTCAGTCTGGGTGCATGGCAAGACCCCGTTTCAAAAGACTAAGGATGGAGCTCAGAAGTACAGTGATCCCAGCGCTGGGGATGCAGAGGAAGTCTCAGAAAATAACACAGAGATAACCGAAGTAGAGACACAGCATCAAGCGTGGGCACGCACTAAACTGTGACTTAGGCAAGGAATAAAAGGGAGGGAGGGAGTGTCCACAAGAAAAAAGGAACAAGGGGGAAAATCCAGCAGAAGATCAAAGCTGTCAACAGATTTTTGAAGCTGGGAAGCAGGGGGGCATCATGGGCACTGAGGCATTGCAAGACCATGTGCCCACACGGGACGCTAGTGAGGATGGAGCTAAGACAAGCTGGGGACTCTTGGCAGGCCTGAAGTCTCAGGTGCTGGGCACTGCAGAGACAGGAGGGAGGTGCACAAAGGAAAAACGGAGTGACAGGCTGGCATTGGTATAAGGAGCTACCAGGGCACAGTAGTGCACATCTGTAGTCTTAGCACTTAGGAGGCAGGGGCTGGAAGGTCAGGTGTTTGTGGCCATTCTTGGCCACATAAAGAGTTCAAGGCCATTTGAGATGTGTTAGACACTGTACCAAACAAAAGAAAGAAGCTGGACACCCCAAGTTCCCACCTGCACTCAGTTAAAACCCCTTTTCCAGCCATGTTGAAATACACAATAAATAATTGCTAACGCTGGTACCATGCTGTGCTTTAAGACATCAGAATCTTCTCTCCTCTCCTATTTCCTACCCAAAAACCCCCAGGGACATAAAAAAAAAAAAAAAGCCCCGGATAAGACTCACTGCTGCTGACACTGGGGATCTCCCCAGAGAAATGGCCAGGACCTCAGTTCTGCAAGTGAAACTCATCCATGACAGACGGCAGCCGTGCAGAGTCCACTTGAACTCAGTGTCTCTCTACATTACTCTTGGTGCTACAGGGCACAACCAAGAGCCCGGGGAACATCTCCAACATAAAAGACAGATGCCAGGACAGAACAGTAATCTCCACAGAGAGGAACTTGGACCAAAACTACCAGAAGATGGTCAGTAATAGCTGTGGAAGTACAAAAAGTCAAGAGGAGTGTGTCACCCTCGAGTCTAAACAAAAGAAAAGGGGCTCGTTCAAATCAGGATGTGGTAAAGGGTACTCATCTCTGAAAATTTATTTTAAAAGAAACCTTCTGAATTGGGGCTGAGAAGACTTGATAAAATGCTTGCAAGCACATGGACCTACGTTCAATATCCAGAATGCACTTTTTTTTTTAAAAAAAAAACTGGGCTTTATTTTTTTAATGGCATTTATAATCCAGTGCCAGAGGGGCAGAGGAGCTCACTGAGTAGCTGGTTAGCCTTACTTAGTCATGTTCCAATGACAGACCTTGTCTCAAAATAAATGTGGATGCTGTCTAATATACATTACATTAGCAAATTGCTGCATGCTGTTTGAGCTCACTGAGAAGCTATCTCCGAAAGCAGGGTTGCCCTGCCCCTTTTCAGACACAAGAATGTTGGTCTAAGGGTGTCCTCAACGGACCCTTGTATGGACATGGATTGGACCCCTAACTCTGTGTGGGGATAGAAGAGAACAGCAACACCCCAAGAGGGAAATCACAGGGTTCTGACATTCAGCTAGAAAGGAAACCATTCTCAATAGAAATCACTATGCTCAGCCCATGGTCTAAAAGTGCCAACCAGGGGAAGAGAAGCAGGAAGTTCACACACACGCGCGCGTGCGCGCACACACACACACAGAAAGAGAGAGAGACAGAGACAGAGACAGACAGACACAGAATCAGACAGACAGACAGACAGACAGACAGAGACAGAGAGACAGAGAAAGCGTCTCTTACTATAGAAATAAAAAGGTAATTTTACTAGGGGTTCCTGGGTGGGAGATATAGGGAAAGGGGATGACCTCTGAAATGTAAATAAAATAATCCAATAAAAAATAGAAGAAAAGGGTAATTTTACAAAGCAAGACTTTGATTACGCAGTGTGAATGTATGTGTGCACTTGTGCAGTGCTTGCACAAGCAAGCGCACATGCACGTCTCTATCTTGCTCTCTCTGGCTTCTATGACATTTTCTCCTCAGCACCACCATAATCTCTGCACACTGTCCTCCTTCCTCTCATCCCCTGCATCCCCTCCATTGCCCGTCTCCCCTGCAGTCTCTCCCTAACTGGCCACACACAAGGCAGGGCTTTTCATTCCTTCGTTTGTGAAATCATTTTCTGTTCTCTGTTCTCCATGTTAAGAGCAAAAACAAGCGGAACACTTTGTTTCTGCATGGCAAAATCAAATTAAAATGCTTTTGTGCTTTTCCCTCAGTGGCCTCTGAGGTGCCTCCCTGGATTTCTGCCTGGGAAGCCCTGTGTCCCTCCTCCTCCAATGGAAGTAATTTAAGATACGTAGGTTGTCTAAACGGGAATAATAGGCTTGGTTAGTTGGAGCTCAAACTCACCATTGAAAGACCAATGCGAGCTGGTCTTGTCTACTTATAAGAAAGGGTGGGGACAGAGTTTAGGTCTTTGGAATCCAACAGTCCGATCATGTTCTAGAAAGCCTTCTATCCCGCTGGTAGTCTATACACGCCATTACCTTTCCAAGCCTGCCTGAGACTCTATGCTAAGCCTCTAAAAGAAGGAGATACTATCAAAACATGAGCAGAGGTATTGGTGGCCAGACCTGTCAACCCTTCGGAGAAATCCGCCAGCTATCTGTGTTTGCTTCAAGAACACGCTTTCTGTGGGGTGGAAGGACAAACACTTAAACAAGTAGCAATCTTTCTCTGTCTCCCTCTCTCCACCCTTCCATCCATTCTCCATTTTCTTGAGGTCAGAAATATAGCTCAGGCTGGCCTGGAAATCACTATGTAACCCAGGCTGGCACCAAGCTTATAGCAACTGTCCTGCCTCTGCCTCCTGAGTGCTGGGATTCAGGCATGTCCTGCCATCTTAGCTTTGAATGATAAACTTTCAGTGTGACAGCAGTGGTGGGAAACATATGACAGATATCATCAGAGCTACTCATAGGAGGCAGAGATGCACTGTCCCGGAGCACTAAAGAAGAGAGGCCACCGGGACACTGGCGGATGAAGGCAGTGGGAGGTAAGGAAGGGCAGGCTCTGCAGAGGGACAGCACACACAAGGGCACAGGGGTGTCTAAGGACATTCCTTTGCGATTCTCAGGGATGTGACATGATTAGGGGTTTATCCAACCCCACCACAGAGCTTCCCAAGCCCCTATGATACCTGTCATCTGTAGCGTTTGGCCCAGAATCATCAAGGTTATTCTGTGAATGATGGCTCTGTCCTTGGCTCCCTAACTAAGGAGCTTTGGGATGTGATGGCTCTACTGGCAACCAGCGGCCCCAGGCTTGGCTCTGTCACCCAATCTGCTCTCCTCCTGGGAGAGAGAATCCCAGCTGTCCCTGGAGGCTGAGAGTGAGCAGCCTTGTCTCTTGTGTGATGGCTATCCCAGTCTCTAGGGTGTCTGACCACACTGCTCCCCCTGTGGTGGTGAGAACTGCAGGGCTTGCGAGCTGCTCAGAGAATCCATCATCTATCTGTTTATTCATCCTCCTAGCTACCATCTATCTTTCTATATGTGTATCTATCGTCTATCTATCATCTTGTATCTATTATCTATCTACCATCTTTCTATTTATTAGTCAGTCTATCTGCCTATCTACCTATTTATCTATCTAGTATATGTGTGCACACTCACCCACTACTGTACGTATATGGAGGTCAAAGGATAACTTGAAGGAGTCCGTTCTTTCCTTCTACCGTGTGGATTCCAAGGATTGAACTCAAATCCTTGGTGTTTTGAGCAAGCCTCTTACCTCCACAAGCTATCTCACCAGCCCAGGCCTTTTTGTCTTTAGCATTGGCTCACCTCCCTCCTAGACTGCCCAGCTTTGGTAAGTCATAACAAAAGGGTTTCCCACTGTAGCCTCCCAGGTAGCTCAAAGGTTCCCCGGAGATTGAAGGGGCTGCAGACACACTTCTGGCTGAGGTTCCCACCAGCAGAATGTGGGTCAAATGACTCAGTTTGGGAATTGAGCAGCCTATTAACAGAGGATCTAGCAAGCAGGAGTGGAACCTGGGCAGAAGATTCAGGCAGGACCTTCAGCTACGTTTATTCACTGGAGGGGACAGAAAAGGAGATATAGGAGAAATCTTGCTTCCAGGTAACTGGCCCCAGGAGAAAGCAATTGTAACATCCGGGGATCTTGCGAGAGGGACACATACACAGGACATATCATACAGGAAATCTATGAGGACGTTACCTAGATAGCTAAAAACTCCATATGAATGTAGTTGGAGCCGCCCCAGATCTACCTCCACTAGGACACAGTGCCACCTACAGGAAAGCCCTTGTATCAATTCTGGGCCTATTAAGGCCAGTCGGAAGGTTCTGTGACAGACAGCTTTTATATGCTGATTGCAGAGAGCAAACAGAGATGAAGGAATCCATAACCTGGGCCCAGACCTTTCCAGCGACCCCTGTCTGTAATGTGGGCAGACATTAGTATACCCACTTGACAGATGGAAAAACCTGGTGCCTGAAAGCTAGAATCAGCCAGATAGCCAGTAGCAGAACCAGGCAGGATGGCAGCTGGGGCCCTTTGCTAAAAATCCCCATGCTCTGCTGTCTGTCTCCACACAGAAAAGAAGAAAAGAGAGGTGTGTGGTAAATGGAAAATAGAACAAAAGTCTGAGGGTTGGAGGGTCTCAAGAGCCAGATTTGTGACTTGGTGGGGTCTCTGGTTCACATGACAAGCTCCACCCGCTCCAGTCAGGGAGTAGAACTATCCCCAGACAGAACAGCTCATTACAACACATAGAAAATTGAGCTACTTAGAAAGGACTGTTGAGGTGGGGTGCGTGGATTTTTTTAACATCTCAAAAGCTGGCAAGATAATTGAGGACATTATTTTTTCTCTTTCCAGAGCTTGTCTCAGCAACAAGCCCTTGTCAGCCAGAACTCAGAGGCCAAGGCTGTCTTCTCTAATGCGAAGGAGATACTCAAACTGTCTAAATTCACCAATTTTCCTGAATATGAAACCTATAATTTCCTGAGCTGTGTTCTGCTACTTGGCCTTCCATATTTCCAAGTTCATATTTAAGTACTGTCAAAAAAAGCTAGCGGCCCAGCTGGGTCAGCATTGGTGGTTAGTGTTCAGTCAGCCACATGTGAAGTGACCACTCAGAGGTGGTTCATAGTGGATATACGGAACACCTTTGTCCACTGTTCTAGCTTGCTTTTCTGTCACTATGACAAACACCATGACCAAAAGCAACTTGAGGGAAGAAGAGATTTGTTCCAGCTTACTCTTCCAGGCCCCAGTCCATCATTGATGGAAGCTAGAACAGAAACAGGACCTCAAAGCAGAATCCAGAGAGGAAGGCTGTTTGCTGGCTTGGTCGATGGCTCATGCTGAATTAGCTTTCTTCTGTTTAAATTTTTTAAGATTTACTTTTACTTTATCATGTGTGTATGTTTGTATGAATATATGCCATGTGTGAGCTGATACTTGAGACCAGAAGAGGGCATCAGATTCCCTGTAGATGGGGTTACAGGCAGTTGTAATATGTAAGTTGTAAGATTGATGCTAGGAACTAAACTTGGGTCTTCTGAAAGAGCCATCTCTCCAGCTCTCAGCTAGCTGTCTTACACAGCCTAGGGATGGTGCTGCCCACAGTGGGCTGAGCTCTCCAACATCATTCATCAATGAAGACAGTCTCTCACAGACATGGCCATAAGACAATCTGATTGGCACAAGTCTCCAGTTAAGGTTCCCTCTTTCTGGTGACCCTTGGGTGTGTCAAGCTGACAATTAAAACTAACCAAGACAACCATCCATTTACAGATCTCAGCAGAAGTTTGTTCTGGGGACAGCATCTTGTTGCTACAGTCCCCGAATGCATAGCAATTTTGTCCTGATGGAAGTCTAACTGGAAGGCAGACTTGCCTGCCAGGTGGCACCTCCCTTCTTATCTATGCATGGAGCCTTCAGAAGTGGTTTGACTAGCAGCAGCAACTTCACTGTTAGTTTGGGTTTTTGTTTTTTGTTGGGCTGGAGAGATGGCTCAGTGGTTAAGAGCACTGACTGCTCTTCCAGAGGTCCTGAGTTCAAATCCCAGCAACCACATGGTGGCTCACAACCATCCATAATGAGATTCGATGCCCTCTTCTGGTGTGTCTGAAGATAGCTACAGTGTACTCATAAATAAAATAAATAAATCTTTAAAAAAAAAAGATTTATTTATTATATATTTGTGGATACACTGTTGCAATCTTCAGACATACCAGAAGAGGGCATCAGATCCCATTACAGGTGGTTGTGAGCCACCATGTGGTTGTGGGGGAATTGAACTCAGGTCCTCTAGAAGTGCAGTCAGTGATCTTGACTGTTGAGCCATCTCTCCAGCCCTCACCGTTTGATTACCTTATCCTGCAGCTTTGTTCTGCTAACTCGAAACCTTCCATATTTATGATCCCCCAATTAGCCAACACCATTTAGTAACTGCCTACTGAATACACATCACTAGTATGTTTGTTTAGTGGTGCAAAGAAAATAGATTCTTCTTTGGGATGCTGGTCTCCTTGGGGGTCTTCAATCAGATGACTAGATAATACATATTCAACTGTCACTGTGTACAAAACAGATGTCTGGGAACACACACATATCTGAGAACAGATGCTCACTGGAGAATTTCTACAGTTGGTTAAAAATGAGAAAGAAAACAAGTTCCATTGTTCTGGGGTCTCCTCTACCTCACTCAGCCAGGGGAACAAAGAGTACTTTGGTTTTGAAGCACGGGGAGCTTTAGCACAATATGTGACAGACAGTCTGCAATGCTGATTATTTTAAGGAAGGGCTGGTAGAGACCAGGGAAAGTATTTACTCTGATGGCCCTTCTTCTGCTGAAAGGCCCACCAAAGGGAAAAACAATTGCCTTCAGACTCCTCTCTGGAGGTTCTTCAAATGCATAGCCCAGGAAGAGAGACTGAGGGATGCCACCACGCCTGGGCACACTATCTCAGTCAGGCTACTGTTCATATCCCAGCTCCCCTCACACTTCCAAAGAAAAATGTCCAGGGAGGAGATAGCTTAGCGGTTAAGTGGTTGCTGGCAAGCGTGAGGGCTGGAGTTCGGATCCCCAGCAACCACATAAAATCTGGGCACAATGATGAGAGACAGAGGGTTCCCTGGGGTTTGCTAACCAGCTAGCCTTGCCAAATCTATGAGCATCAGGCTTAGTGAGAGACATTGTCTCAAAAACTAAGGGGAGAGCAACTGAAGAAGACAGTGTTAACCTCTGGCCTATATTTGTACATGCACACACATGCACACACACAACTAGATAGAAGCACACATACACCAAAAAATATAGGCTATTTTCTAAACTTTGGGCCAACTGTTTCACCTAGATGTCATTTATCATCCAAATGGTCTATGCCCTCTACCTGCCTCTACCCTCTGAAGGAGGTGTACAGATGTAAAGTCTTGCCAAATGAGCTGACAACCCTCCTATCATTTGCCTGTCCAAGTTAGATTCACGTACACCTGATAAAGCTGTCTATTCACTTATTTGTCAGCCCACTCCAGCAAACCTTCCAAGGGTCAGGTTCCTCTCATCCCTACAACTTCACTATTAACTTACCAGATGTTTGGTGAACATTCCCTGCCTGCCCCCAAGTTGGTCCTGGGAGAGAACTTTGCAAAAGCACAGGATCTTTTTTTTTTTGTTTTTTTAATTCTTCTCTCATATATTATATCCTGAACACAGTTTCCCATCCCTCCTCCCCTGGGAGTCATCCCCTCCCATTTCTCTTCAAAAAAGGCAGGCATCCTATGGATATCAACCAAACATGACATACCAAGTTGCAGTAAGACTTGGCACCACCCTTCTTATTAAAGCTGGAGACAACCCGTCAGAAACAGCCCTCCCCCCACCCCACCCTCCCCCCGCCCCCCGCTCACCTTTAGGAATCCCACAAGAAGGCAAAGGTATACAACTATAACATATATGCAGAGGGCCTAGGTCAGACCCACGCAGGCTCCAGGATTGTTGGTTCAGTCGCCGTGAGCCCCTATGAGCCTTGGGTCGGTTGGTTCTGTAGGTTTTCTTCGGTGTCCTTGTCTCCTCTGGTTCCTGCAATCCTTCCTCCCAATCCTCCACAGAATTCCCAGAATTCCCCGTTTGGCTGTGGATCTCGCTCAGTGAGCACAGGCTCTTATCTCAGATCTAACAGCACAGTGGGGAGACTAGATCCATTTTTTAATGCAAATTACAGAACAGAACAGAGGCACCATCCATCACGAGTGATGAGGAAATTTGGCTCCTGGGAGATTGTCAGACATCCATCTTGTGCAGTCTCACCTGCCTGTTGCCCATCTCCACCCATAGCAATAGAGAAAAGGGAAGAGAGCCATGCTGGACCCAACCCTGTGGCGCTTTGATGACAAACAAACTGTATCTAGAATGACTCCCTTCTCTCCATTTCTGGACCCTTTCCACGGTTTTCAGATGTTAACTTTCTGGCTTCCCCTGCCCCAATGCTCAGGCATTAGTTATCCCAAGTCAAGGCCTTGCATTATCCAGCTGGCCCAAGGAACTCTAGCCTCTTGTCCAACCTCAGAGGTAGGACCTACCATCCAGGAGAAAGTGGAGACGTGCAGTTGCTTTTAGTTTTGAGCCGTGGCTGTGTGGATTTTAAGAGGACCTGAGTAAGAAACACTAAGGAGCAAGTGACAACAGATGGCTTCAGGAGTGTTTACTCTCAAGATAGATGTGTATGAAACATGGGGCGTGGTGCTCAAACTCAGTAAGCGTCCAGTGGATCTCAGTGATGGCCTCACGATAAGACACCAGTGTAGCAAGATCAGCTTGTAAAAGATGAAAAATTCCAGAGCAAGAATAACAGATAACTCAAGATGGACAATAAGACAGATGGCATGATGTAAGAGTCTTGAAATAATTTAATGTCCCCTTTCTCCTAATATGACTTCCTTTTATTTATTTATTTTCTTGCAGTGGCGGGTGGGGGTGGGGGTGGAAGGGTCTGGGATAGGGTTTTACTATATAACCCAGGCTGGCTTCAGAGTCACAGCCTCAGCCTCCTGAGTGCTAGGGTGACAGATGTGGTCTATCACACTTAGCTGCTTCCACTTTCTTTATGAAAGAGAATGTACCCAGGCATGGTGACATAAGGCTGTGACCTCAGCTCTTGGGACGCTACGGCAGGATGGCTGAGAATTTAAGGCAGGTATAGGATAAATGGAAAGTACTTGTTTAAAAAAAAGAAGGAACGGGAGGGGAGGGGAAGGGAGGGGAGAAAAAGGGGGGAGGGAGGAAGAGAAGGAGGGAGGAAGGGAGGGAGGGACGGAGGGAGAGACGGAGGGACGGAGGGATGGAGGGATGGAGGGACGGAGGGAGGAAAAGAAACTGGCAATTGAAATGGGTGACAAACATGGCTACAGGGAGGTGCAACCCAGGATAGCTTGACACACTGCCTTGCCTGAGCTCAGCTCTCTTAATATAACCAAGAACTTGACAGTGTGACAACAGAACCCCTGCTGGTAAACACCAAGAAGTCAGGAAGCTGAGAAAGCTGAGGAGAGCCAGAGGAAGCAGGGATGCACAAATGTAGCCCAGGTTCCAGAGAAGATTCTGAAAATTATAGACCAGCTGTCTTCTTTTGGTGCTGAAGGTGGAACCCAGGTCCTCGGATGTGGTAAAAGGGTACTGAACCCTGAGCTACAGCCCAGCCCCATGTGACATCTGCCATTGTTCTTTAATCAGACGGGCTTTGAGGCTTTATTAAACAGCAGCTATGACTAATGAACAGTGGCGCTGACTGATTAACTTCCTCTCCACTGCTAGCTTGGTAATGACGCCATTGCGTGCTTACTTGTGGCAAAGCATCTGGCAGAACTTTTAAAACAGACTTACTCCCTTTGTGTGTGTGTGTGTATAAATCTTTGTCTGCATGTATGTGTGTGTACCATGAGTGTGTTTGCTGCCCTTGGAGGTCAGAAGGCAACATCGGTTCCCTTAAAACCAGAGTTACAGATGGATGTAAACCACCACATGGGTGCTGGGAACCAAGCCCTCCGTTGTAAGACCACAAACGCCTGAGCCGCCTCCCCAGCCCCCCTGAAAGTACTTTAAATTTTTTTTTATAACTTATGTGCATTGGTGTTTTGCCTGCATGTATGTCTGAGAGTACCAGACATGAGTGAGCTGCCATGTGGGAACTGGGAATTGAACCCATAAACTTTGGAAGAGTAACAAGCACTCTTAACCACTGAGCCATCTTTCCAGCCCCTGGAAGTACATTAAGTACTTTAAAAATTAATATATAGACATAGAGAGAGAGAGAGATAATACACACATACACACATATATATTATTTTTGTATGGGAGTGTGCCTGTACCATGGTGGGCACATGCAGATTGATTAGAGGACACTTTGTGGGAGTCAGCTGTTTCTATCTTGTAGATCCCAGGAAGCAAACTCAGGTCCTAAGCCTTAGTAGAAAGCACCTTCACCCCCTGAGCCATCTCGCTAACTCCTGATAGTCCTTCTCAGGACTCCTGGTGGACAAGAAGAGGAAATAGGGGCTGAGACTTAAACTATGCTTGGCCAAATCAAACAGGGCTGAGTGTTCCTGTGTGAACAGTGGGAGAGCATCCACCATAAAGCACATCACACATGTTCAATACATTTTTGTTCCACTAAATGAACCCAGCTGGAAGGAGCTTCTGTGGCATGCCCCAGTATCATTCAGTGTGAGAAGAGGACTTCTATGTCACGGTCTCAATTGTTAGAAGATAAAACTTAGAGAACTGGTCCATTCTATGGAAAAATCCAAGACTGAAAAAGCAGCCAAAAGGTTAGGGCAGAAACCTCAATTGAAATGAGATAAATGCAAGTCGATCATTGGGTCCCTAAGAGCAGCTGCACACATAAAGAATTCAGCAGAAGGCCAGGCCTCGGGCCATGGGTGGGCTCAGTGTGTTTTGTCAGTATGAAGTTGCAGATGCAACCTTCACCTAGAGGAGGGAGAAGGGGATACGAGGTTGTACATACTGAGTGCTTCCTGCGAGCAGGTATAGTGCTGTGTTCACGATCTCACTATGTCGGTAGTGGGTAGTGGTTCTGATCCAAAAAGATACCCAGAGATGGGGATATGATTCTCCTGGCAGAGTATCTGCTTGGCGTTCCTGAGTCCTGGGTTCAAATCCCAGCACCACATACAACTAGGACACGATTCCTTAGGCCTGTAATCTCAGCACTCAAGAACTAGAGGCAGGAAGATCATCCTCAGCCATGTATCCACGGGATACATGAAATTCTATTTCAAAAATAAAATATTCCTAGGTCAGCCTGGTAGCACAACCTTGCAATCCTGGCCCTTGGGAGACTGAGACAGACCAGAAGTTGGAGGGCAGCCTGGACTACATAGTAATAATAGACAGCGAGTCTAAAGCCCACAAAGCAAGCAAAGCGCGGTCTACTGCATTGGAAAGGGGAAAGGTTACGCGGTATGCACAATCAGAAAACAAAGGACAGTATTAGAAAGGTATGCTGGTAATTGAGGCTGCTGGGAGTTCAGCCTTGTTTGTTTTGGGAGGGCAGAGTCTTGTTTTGCAGAACTGGCTGATGTCAAACTAAAGTCATGTGCTATCACACCACTGTGTGTTTACACTTTTGAAAGCCCCTTCGTAGGGGAGGGGAAATTAAGTTAGGTTCCATTGGAATGGAGTCATGGTCCTGGCCAAGATGGAACTGAGCATTCCCTTAGAAGCCCTCTCCTCGGGTGGACGGAGCTAGTAATGCCTGGAACAATCAGAATTCAAAGGTGGGCGGCATGTAGCCTGCCTGGCTCTGCCCTAAAGTAGTTCAGTGGAAGGGTTTGCGCAGTGACAGACGTGATCGAAAGCCTGGAGAAAGTGCATCAAGATTAAAGAAAGTATAATTACGCGTAATGATGACACTTGATTGGATCCTAGTTTGGAGAAAGAAAAGCCATTATAAAAAGCAGCAGGAGCCAAGCAGAAAGTAGAGGACATTAAAAAATGACTGAGGATTTCCTTACGCATGACAGTGAACTTGTAATCTTCCATTCTTTGTCCCTCCCGCACTCCACCCCTCCCCCATGCAACCCAGGCTTGCCTTGAACACTTGCCTTGAAGCTCCTGCTTCACCTTCCTGACACTCATCTCGTGTGCCTTTTTTTTTTTCCTTTAAAGATGTATTTTACTTTTATTTAGGTATACTGGGTGGGGAAGCATACGCCGAGTGCAGGCATATGTGAAGTCCAGAAGAGGTCCTCAGCTCCCCTGGAGCTGGAATCACAGGCACTTGAGAGCCGCCTAATGTGGGCACAAGAGAACTGAACTTGGGTCTTCTAGGAAAACAGTATGTGCTCTTCACTGTGGGGCCATCTCTCCAGCCCCTTAATTTTCTGTTTCTGATGGAGAAGCCCCTCACTTAGATCCATGCTGATGTTCTCAGGGGTGAAGGCTCACAATGTGTGTTATTTTTAAAGAAGTCAGCAAAAGAAAACCAGAAATGAAGGTTTACAGAGGGAACATGGCCAAAATGAGCAACAGTATTTGCTCACTTATTTGCTTAGACTAAGACTTTCTAAATACTACTTTAAACTTCCATGCTTGAAACTTTTCTAATTACAAAAAAAAAAAAAAAAAAGTTGGGAAAACCAGGCAGTTGCTTGTTATCCTAGCACGGAGGTGCAGTAAGGAGGAATGAGTTCGAAGGCAAGCCTGGGCTATACAGCCAAGATCTTGTCTCAAAGGGAAAATGGGAGGAACAGTGAGAGGAGGAGGAGCCCATTGGTAAACGCGTACTTCCTGGGCATCCAGCGTGGGACCTTAATGCTTTGGACATCGGGCCATGTGACCTTACCCATCTGCTGGTCCATTCTGTATCTTCCTATCAGGCCTGGCTGCTGGAGGCTGTCATTGTTCTCTGTTTACCCACCACCAAGACAAGCTGAACCCCCCAAAAGACGACACAGGGAGACAGTGGGCATGACCACAATCCCTTCAATAACTCAGAGTCCTAGTTTCTCAGAAGTAGGTATTTTAACCATGGCCACACAGCTGGCCTGTCATGGAACAAGAATTTAAATCCAGTGCCTTGAGTCTAGTATCCAATTACGGCTGCACATATATCTTAAACTCCCCTGTATCTTAAGAATGTTGACAAGCCTCAGTAAGTAGAAAATGGGCATCTAGAACTCTCACACTGTGAAAAACACTTGGGATTTCTCCCTGGGGTGGAATGGCTTGACAAACAGCAATGATTGCCATCGAGCTCTCTGGTATGCTACAGGGCAACAGTAGTTGACTTTACGACGAACGTAAGCATCAAATGATGGCGTTTGCCTGATTTGAGCACGTCATCCCAGCTGGAGCGGCCCACTCTGAGAAGGCAGTTCCCTAGCACTGAGATTAGAGCAGGGGCTGGGCTGAACTTTGAAATGCTCTCCTCATAGCTGTGGCCAACACAGAACACATTCTTGGTCCACCCAGGTACCCTCATCCCTGTGGGGTTCATGACTGTACATCTCGGACTTTACTGAGGTAGAACTTCCACACCACGCAACCCACCCGTTGTTAAGTGGACAACTGGATAGATCTTAACTAAATTTGTACTTGTATAACTATTAACACAGCCACATTTCTGAATGTTTATGGTTTTCCGGTTCCTTCTCTCCTCCCAGCTGGCCTCTGGGGGCCAGTTGTTTGGTCTTCCATTGAATCTAGAGCAGTGGTGTGTATTTGGAAGGGTTTGGGTCCCAGTATCACAGACCTAAATTTGAACTGTGTCCAGGTGGTTCCGGCAAGTCATGTTAACTTCTTCTTTCTGTCATTGCTTTACATTGTATGTATATGAAAGTGGGCGTGGGCACGCCGTGAAAACCAGAGAACTTCCATTTTTTTTTTTCTTCTGTTCAGCACATACACGTTCTGGGAGTGGCACTCAGGCTGTCTCACCTACAAGCACCCTTCCCAAATCATCTCATCTGCCCTGCCTTTCTTTTCTCTCTCCTTCCCTCTCCTCTCCCCTCTTTTGGGAAACAGTCTCACCATGTAGCCCAGGAGGCCTGGAACTCTCAGCAGTTCTCCCCAGCGCAAAGGTCACTTTCTCTCTTATAATTGAGTTTCTCCCTTTACAACGCAGATATTGTCCACGTGCCCCACTAGAGAATTCTGACATCATGATTACTGTTCTTAATGCTCTCGGCTCTGACATCTGCTCCATCTTTCTCTTCCAGACACTCAAGTTTACTGGGTCACTCCTGGTGCCCAGGCCTTACTACCTGCAAGGAGCAACGGATTCCCTTCCACTTGGGAGGCCCATAGCTCATTCAGCCAGGGCTGTTAGAGGATCTGGGGAGAAGCAGCAGCACCACCTAGTGGGAATGGATAAAAGTGAGCTTGCAAGTCTAACACCTGTGTCTCCAGAAAATCCTTCTAGACAGGGGATCCCATGCCACACATTAGAGAAGATGATAAGGGTGTGAGTGAGAAGAATGAGAAAAGGTCACAGGATGATGCTCCACCAAATCTCCAGGGACTTGGACAGTGAGCTAGAGGGTATGAATATTGGGGGCAGGCAGGCTTGGGGCAGAGAATGCTGGGCAGAGATTTTTTTAAAGACCTTTTTAAAAAAATGTGTATGGTTATTTTATTTGCAAGTGTGTCTGCACCATGTGTATATCGAGTGCCCTCAGAGACCAGGAAAGGATGCCAGGTACCCTGAGACTGGAGTCAGAGACAGGCGTGGTGCTGGAAATCAAGCTCAAGTTCTCTGGAAAAGCAACCAGTGCTCTAAAATGCTGAGCCATCTCTCCTGCCCTGACGTCATCTTTCCTATAGAAAAGACTCTCGGGCTAGAGGGGTCATTCAATGGTTAATAGCACTGGCTACTCTCAAAATCACAGTGTGGATGCCCATATCCAGGAATATACTAATCACTACTTAGAAGCCTCTCCACAGCCTACCACCAGGGCTTCCATGTACTGCACGACAAACGTCTACCTGATGCCTGCCAAGGACCCCTAGGTCACTTTAGTCACATGAGAAACCTATTTTAAAACAGACTACATACTATTCCTGTCTAACACCATGGAAATATGCTCAACCATTGAGGCATGGTGTTTAACACATCAAATTACATGCTGTGCAATATACTGGTAACTCTCGGGCCCAGCCATCCTTAACACCCCATACTCTGACATTTACAAAGACGGTGCCCCTGACAAGCCTTGAGAGCATTTCTAGGACAGGAGGGTGAGGAGCTGCTGGTATGTGGCAGACCTCTGTGTTCCCTGTCCTAGCCCAAGCTCTTCCCTTCTGGTCAGAAAGCCACAGCCCTTCCATACCTAGTGTCACATTGTAGTAGTGACCTTGCCCTTCCTGATGTGGTAAAGTCCATGGTCACCTGCATGTGAAGCAGCCTCAGTGCTTCTAAAACATCCAGCAGCTCCCCAGGCCCTGTCCAGAGACAAAGCAGCTGAGTGCTTCCCAGATCATGACAGGTACCAGGGGACACTGGGCTTCTTCTGGTGCTGATGGAAATCACTTAAAATTGGCAGAGGCACACTCTGTGAATACAGTGACTCACTGAACTGTACAATAGAAACGAAAAACTAAACAAGGAGGCTGAGCCCTCAGAGTCTGCTTTTTATGAGTATCTGGGCTGGTCTTGCCATACAGAGCATGCTTCTAAAGAACAGAGCTCTCGCCCTTCTGCCCCTGCCTGGTCCTCTGGGCTGGAGCAGACACAGAGTCGGTCTGCTCCTGTCCTGTGGAGAAACTGAATCCTGAGTCATCCAGGA
>NW_021604790.1:4004720-4005549 GCF_004785775.1 Grammomys surdaster | reverse complement strand
GGAGCCACTGCACTCAGAGCAGCTGAAACTGAATCCTGAGTCATCGAGGACCCACTGCACTCAGAGCAGAAGGATTTCCAGATCCAAGAGGTGGCCTGAGTCCCAGGAGTTCTTCCACCCAGGAGATTAGGAGCATAAGACCACAGAGACCTCTGGACTCTGAGGAGCTCTGCAATAAGCAAGATAACTGGAAATACAGACTCCAGTTTTACACAGTGAGGGCAGGTACCACTAGAGTTAACCAGATGGCGAAAGGCAAGCGCAAGAACATAAGCAACGGAAACCAAAGTTTCTTGGCATCATCAGTGCCCAGTTCTCCCAATATAGCAAGCCCTGAACACCCCATCACACCTGAAAAGCAGGATTCAGAATTAAAATCACTTCTCATGATGATGATAGAGGGTTGTAAGAAGGAATTAAGTAACTCCCTTAAAGAAATACAGGAGAGTACAAGTAAACAGATAGAAGCCCTTAAAGAGGAATCACAGAAATCCCTTAAAGAAATGCAAGAAAACACAAAGAAGGAATTAAACAAAAACATTCAGGATCTGAAACTGGAAATAGAAACAATAAAGAAAGTTCAAAGGGAGACAACCATGGAGATAGAAAACCTAAGAAAGAGATCAGGAGTCACAGACGCAAGCATCACCAACCGAATACAAGAGATAGAAGAGAGAATCTCAAATGCAGAAGATACGGTGGAAAATATTGACACAGTTGTCAAAGAAAATGAAAAACGCAAAAAACTCCTAACTCAAAACATCCAGGAAATCCAGGACACAATGAGAAGACCAAACCTAAGGATAATAGGTATAGATGAGAATGAAGA
>NW_021604790.1:3991470-4004710 GCF_004785775.1 Grammomys surdaster | reverse complement strand
CTAAGAGAACACAATTGCCAGCCCAGATTACTATACCCAGCAAAACTCTCAATCACTATAGATGGTGAAACCAAGATATTCCATGACAAAACCAAATTTGCACAATATCTTCCCACAAACCCAGCACTTCAAAGGATAATTGATGGAAAATACCAACACAAGGAGGGAAACTACAACCTAGGAAAAGCAAGTAAGTAATCTTCCAACAACCCCCAAAAAAGATACAAACATAACTTTACCTCTAATAACAAAAATAACAGGAAGCAACAATCATTTTTCCTTAATATCTCTTAACATCAATGGTCTCAATTCCCCAATAAAAAGACGCAGACTATCAGACTGGATACACAAACAAGACCCAGAATTTTGCTGCATACAAGAAACGCACCTCAGTGACAAAGACAGACACTACCTCAGAATAAAAGGGTGGAAAACAATTTTTCAAGCCAATGGTCCCAAGAAACAAGCTGGAGTAGCCATTCTAATATCAAATAAAATCGACTTTCATCCAAAATTAATCAAAAAAGATAAGGAAGGACACTTCATACTCATCAAAGGAAAAATCTACCAAGGTGAACTCTCAATTCTGAACATCTATGCTCCAAATGCAAGGGCACCTACATACATAAAAGAAACTTTACTAAAGCTCAAAACACACATTACACCTCACACAATAATAGTGGGGGATTTCAACACCCCACTGTCAGCAATGGACAGATCATGGAAACAGAAACTAAACAGAGACACTTTGAAATTAACAGAAGTTATGAACCAAATGGACTTAACAGACATCTATAGAACATTTCATCCTAAAACAAAAGAATATACCTTCTTCTCAGCACCTCATGGTACCTTCTCCAAAATAGACCATATAATTGGTCACAAAACAAGCCTCTACAGATACAAAAAGATTGAAATAATCCCTTGCATCTTATCAGATCACCACGGACTAAGACTGGTCTTTAATAATGACAAAAACAATGGAAAACCCACGTACACATGGAAACTGAACAACTCTCTACTCAATGATGACTTGGTCAAGGAAGAAATAAAGAAAGAAATAAAAGACTTTTTAGAATTCAATGAAAATGAGGACACATCATACCAAAACTTGTGGGACTCCATGAAGGCAGTGCTAAGAGGAAAGCTCATAGCTCTAAGTGCCTACAAAAAGAAACTGGAAAGAGCACACACTAACAAGTTGACTGCACAACTAAAAGCTCTAGAACAAAAAGAAGCAAATACACCCAGGAGGAGTAGAAGGCAGGAAATAATCAAACTCAGGGCTGAAATCAACCAAATAGAAACAGAAAGAACAATACAAAATATCAATAAAACCAGGAGTTGGTTCTTTGAGAAAATCAACAAGATAGATAAACCCTTAGCCAGATTAACCAGAGGGCACAGAGACAGTATCCAAATTAACAAAATCAGAACTGAAAAGGGAGACATAACAACAGAAACTGAAGAAATTCAAAAAATCATCAGATCCTACTACAAAGGCCTATACTCAACAAAACTGGAAAACCTGGATGAAATGGACAATTTCCTAGACAGATACCAGGTACCGAAGTTAAACCAGGAGCAGATAAACCATCTAAATAGTCCCATAACCCCTCAGGAAATAGCAGCAGTCATCAAAAGCCTCCCCACTAAAAAAAGCCCAGGACCAGATGGTTTTAGTGCTGAATTCTATCAGACCTTAAAGGAAGACCTAATACCAATTCTCTTCAAACTATTCCACAAAATAGAGACAGAAGGAACACTACCCAATTCGTTCTATGAAGCTACAATTACACTCATACCCAAACCCCACAAGGACCCGACAAAGAAAGAGAACTTCAGACCAATCTCCCTTATGAACATCGATGCAAAAATACTCAATAAAATTCTAGGAAACCGAATCCAAGACCACATCAAAACAATCATCCATCATGATCAAGTAGGTTTTATCCCAGGAATGCAGGGATGGTTCAATATTCGGAAATCCATCAATGTAATCCACTATATAAACAAACTTAAAGAAAAAAACCACATGATCATCTCACTAGATGCTGAGAAAGCATTTGACAAAATTCAACATCCCTTCATGATAAAAGTCTGGGAAAGATCAGGAATTCAAGGCCCCTACCTAAACATAGTAAAAGCAATTTACAGCAAACCAGTAGCCAACATCAAGCTAAATGGAGAGAAACTTGAAGCAATCCCACTAAGATCAGGGACTAGACAAGGTTGCCCACTCTCCCCCTACCTATTCAATATAGTACTGGAAGTCTTAGCCAGAGCAATTAGACAGCAAAAAGAAGTCAAAGGGATACAAATAGGAAAGGAAGAAGTCAAAATATCGCTATTTGCAGATGATATGATAGTATACTTAAGTGACCCCCAAACTTCAACCAGAGAACTCCTAAACCTGATAAACAACTTCAGCAAAGTGGCTGGTTATAAAATCAACTCAAACAAATCAGTAGCCTTCCTCTACATGAAAGATAAACAGACTGAAAAAGAAATTAAGGAAATGACACCCTTCACAATAGTTGCAAATAATATAAAATACCTTGGTGTGAATCTAACCAAGCAAGTGAAAGACCTGTATGACAAGAACTTCAAGTCTCTGAAGAAAGAAATTGAAGAAGATCTCAGAAGATGGAAAGATCTCCCATGCTCATGGATTGGCAGGATTAATATAATAAAAATGGCCATCTTGCCAAAAGCAATCTACAGATTCAATGCAATCCCCATTAAAATCCCAACTCAATTCTTCACAGAGTTAGAAAAGGAAATTCTCAAATTCATATGGAATAACAAAAAACCCAGGATAGCGAAAACTATTCTCAACAATAAAAGAACTTCGGGAGGAATCACCATCCCTGACCTCAAGCTGTACTACAGAGCAATAGTGATAAAAACTACCTGGTATTGGTACAGAGACAGGCAGGAAGATCAATGGAATAGAATTGAAGACCCAGAAATGAACCCACACTCCTATGGTCACTTGATCTTTGACAAAGGAGCTAAAACTGTCCAGTGGAAAAAGGACAGCATTTTCAACAAATGGTGCTGGTTCAACTGGAAGACAACATGTAGAAGAATGAAAATTGATCCATTCTTATCCCCTTGTACAAAGCTCAAGTCTAAGTGGATAAAGGACCTCCACATAAAACCAGATACACTGAAACTAATAGAAGAGAAGGTGGGGAAAAGCCTCGAATACTTGGGCACAGGGGAAAAGTTCCTGAACAGAACTCCAATGGCATATGCTCTAAGATCGAGAATTGACAAATGGGACTTCATAAAATTGCAAAGTTTCTGTAAGGCAAAGGACACTGTCAATAGGACAAAACGACAACCAACAAATTGGGAAAAGATCTTTACCAATCCTTCATCTGATAGAGGGCTAATATCCAATATATACAAAGAACTCAAGAAATTAGACTCCAGACAACCAAATTACCCTATTAAAAAATGGGGTATAGAGCTTAACAAAGAATTTTCAACGGAAGAAATTCGAATGGCCGAGAAGCATCTAAAGAAATGTTCAGCATCCTTAGTCGTCAGGGAAATGCAAATCAAAACAACCCTGAGATTCCATCTCACACCAGTCAGAATGGCTAAGATTAAAAACTCAGGTGATAGTAGATGCTGGCGAGGGTGTGGAGAAAGAGGAACACTCCTCCATTGTTGGTGGGACTGCAAGATGGTGCAACCACTTTGGAAATCAGTGTGGCGGTTCCTCAGAAAATTGGACATAGCATTACCCGAGGATCCAGCTATACCACTCCTAGGCATATACCCAGAAGGTGCTCGAACATATAATAAGGACATATGCTCAACTATGTTCATAGCAGCCTTATTTATAATAGCCAGGAGCTGGAAAGAACCCAGATGTCCTTCAACTGAGGAATGGATTCAAAAAATGTGGTATATTTACACAATGGAGTATTACTCAGCTATTAAAAACAATGAATTCGAGAGGTTCCTTGGTAAATGGATGGAACTAGAAATTATCATCCTGAGTGAGGTAAGCCAATCACAAAAGAAGACACATGGTATTCACTCACTGATTATTGGATATTAGCCTAGAACCTTGAAATGCCCAAGATGCAACTCACAGGCCACATGAAGCCCATAAAGAAGGAAGACCAAGTGAGGGTGATTCGGTCCTTCTTAGAAGGAGCAACAAAATACTCAAGGGAGCAAATATGGAGACAAAGTGAGGGACAGAAACTGAAGGAGGGGCCGTCTCAAGACCACCCCACCTGAGTATCTATCCCATGTGCAATCACCAAAGGTAGATGCTGATGTGGAAGACAGGAAGTGCATGCTGATAAGAGCCTGATATGGGTATCTCCTCAGAGGCCTTCAAGAGTCAGACATATTCAGAGGCAGATGCTCACAACTAGCCATTGAACTGATCATGGGGTTCTCAATAGAGGAGTTAGAGTGAAGACTGAAGGAGCTGAAAGGGTTTGTGGCACCATGAGGAGAGCAACAATACCAACCAACCACAGCTCCCAGGGTCTAAACCACCAGCCTGGGAGCACTTAGGGGGGGATCCAGGGCTTCAGCTGAATATGTAAAAGTGGAGGGCCCTGCTGGGCATAGGTGGAAGAAGAGAACCTTGACCTCATGAAGGCTGGATGCCCCAGGGGGTGGGAATTTTGATGGTGGGGAGGTGGGAGTGGGGGGGTGTAGATAGAGGTTACATCCACAGAGAAGAAGGAGGAGGGGCGAGGGGATTGGGGGTTCCGAGGGGGTGGTGGGGGATGGGGTAAGGGGACAACATAGGAAATGTAAATAAATCATCCAATAAAAAAAAAAGAAAGAAAAAAAAAAAAAAAAAGAACAGAGCTCTCCGCAGCACCAGGAACAGGCAAGGCAGCTAAAGCAACTCTGATGCTATTAGTAATGCTGGCCAGTGGGGGACACTGTCCTTGGTTGGACACTATGACATCTGGGGAAAGAGCAGAGCAAGACACTCAAAGCATGTGACATTTAATCCTCACCCCTCTGGGGTCAGTGGTGGTATCTCAAGTTGACAGGCTCAGACACACCAAGGCTAACAGTGACTGGCTGGAGAGCAGGGCAAGCTAGACTTGAAAATGGCTTTCAAGGACCAGCTCGCTGTTCAGAATCGTAGTGAAATACTGTGACTTGTACTTTACTGACACCTCAGTTCCAAAGCCACATGAGTGTAAAGTGCCAGGAAGGAGGTGGGCAAGGGTCTGAGGGTGGGGCACTTCCCGGTGTGTCCTGGGTGCATATCCTGAGGTTTTAGAAGAAAGTCAGAAGTAAGAGGAAAGAGACTTGAGCCAGCTCACACATCCAGGAGTACATGACCGTGTCTCTACTTCCCAAGTAAGTTCTTTATTGTCTAACCAATCACCACGTTTACTGCGGCCTAGCGCCAGGCCAGGCATACTAAGCATAATTACAAAGGGCAAGAGGCTCCCAGCCAATGGGAGGTGTACAATTTCAACATTTCTCAGGAATTCGTCTGTGATTAAAACTCACATCTGGACTAAGTCACCAGTATTGCAAAGAACATTCTTTAAGATTTTTTTTTAAAAAGAAAAACATCACAGCCCACATTTACAATGCCATGGGATTTTTTTTCCTGGTATAACCTTGTTATCAATGAACACGATTTATTAGAAGTTCAGTTTGCGTTCCCCCTCCTGTAGCAGGGATCAATTTTTTTTCTAAAAGGAGTTTTAAAACGTTAGGCAGAAAAAGGGCTTAGGTACAAATGTGGCCCAGAGCTGTGTGGCCAGAAGGGCTTAGGGCTGAGCCAGCTCCTCTCTGGGCCTTCCTATCGGTACATCTGCAAGACAACACAGCACACTTTCCCAAGGGGCTCTTCAGATGCCACCGCCGTGGAGGAGGGAGCCTATGCTAAGTAAAGATGCTCCTCAGAGCAAAGTTTAGCACCAACCCAGGGAGTATTAAGGGCCACTGGGAACGTCATCTCCTACATTAACCTCCTGACTTTCTCACAAACTCTCAGAACTCATGTGTGTGCAGTTCTGGAAACAGATACTAACCAAAAGCCTACAGTAGACCAGGACAACGGGACACAGTGACAACTCCACCCAGGACAACTGTCTGCTTCGTGTGAAGAACAAAGCACAAAGCAGAGAAGTGGGAGCAGCAGCCTCGAGGGCCTGAGACATGATGCCAGAACACTTCACTTCCTCCAGCCAACCTGCACTCCACTATGGACATGAGGCCTAGGGGAAGAGTCCTGGCCTCCTGTTGGGCCAACAGCCTACAGAGTTTCCATTTGGCAAGTATGGGACAGGCTGGAAATGTCTCTAGTGTTACAGTCTTGAGAGTCTAATGAAAAAGGTCACTGATTCCTTGGGCTAAAACAAGCTAAATGAGTCAATCTGAACTAACAGAACTTTGAGAAGTATTCCCCTCTGAACCTCTTCACACCTGTGGTAATAACACATCTTTTCTTCTCGATAGCTTTAAAGCACTACAAGTGAGCTGCCCGCTTTGGCACAATGGAAAGAATGACAGATCCTTCCTTTCTTTTTATAAAAGGACACTGAAGTCCAACAGGATTCCGGGTGTATGGAGAGACCAGACCCAGGACTGCAACAACGGGACCTGTCTAGCTCCAGCTTTCTTCTTTTCCAGCCTAGAGATGCTCTGGCTATCACACCCGGGGAGGCCTCAGCAAAAATGACCATCAAAGCTAGTGAAATGGAAGGTAGCATTCAAAATGTAACACTGGTTTTCTTAAAATGGAATACTGGTTTTTGTATAGCGTGTATAAGGCACGGTGTGAGAAAGCTGCCCCCACTCCCAGCCACACAGCCCCATGGGCTCCTCACACGCTCACATGCACATGGGAAAGGCCAGCTGGCTTTGCCACAATGCATGGGGAATGGGTTGCTTCTGATCACTTCTGGTTTTTGAGCTGATTGGAGAGCCAGTCCAGGCCTTCGTAAAGCCCATCTCCACTGGTCGCACAGGTAGCCTGAATGTACCAGTTTCTCTGGCGAAGGGAATGTAAGCCAAGCTTGTCTGTGATCTCTGCTGCGTTCATAGCATTAGGAAGATCCTTAAAGAAAACAAGCAAACAGTTTACCAACCTGTATTCAAGCAATACAACAGGATCTTCCTCTAAAACATACCCCGTCCTTATTTCAGTTGCTCAGGCCCAAAACCTTAGCTTTTTCTTTCTCAGTCCACACAGCAGGAAATCCCAACAGTCCTACCATCAGAATTTACTCCGAATCTGACCACCTCTCACCATCCTCTCTGCCACCACCCTGATCTGACCCCTCCACAGCTCCTCACCTGGATAATGGAAATAGCCTCCTCACTGGTCACTCGCTTCTGTGCTGCCCCTAAGGCCTATTTTCAGATCACATCTTCCTACCAAAACCTCACAAAAGTGCCCTTTCTCCCAGAGAGAAGCCAAAGCCACCACTGTTGGCTACCAGGCTTCATCTTTTATCATAGCATCCCATGTGTGACCATTTGATAAAAGCTATTTACTCTGTGTGATAACTAACTACACAACATGTCTCTTTTAACTAGAATGTAAACAAAAATCTTTCTCTCTTCTCTCTGCCCTATACCTGGGTACAGAGTAAGCTAAAACTAAGCTAAGATATATTAGCGTCAGGGGAAGATCTAGATGTGCTGATATGGAAGAATGTCAAGTAGATGTTGAGTAAGAATATAGGCTACAAAACAATGCACACCATAATCTCTGGAATTTAAGTAGGTCTACAATCACATAATTGTTTATAGAGACATACAAAGTCTTGTCTCTGGAAAGAGATTCAACAAATCTGACTTTTATCTGACATTCAAAGCTAAAGGAATGGAAGGTAGCATACAGAATGTAACACTAGCTTTCTTTAAATGGAATACTGGTTTCTGGACAGCCTGGGTAAGTCAGTGTGAGAAAGCTGTCCCACTCCCAGCCACAGTCCCAAGGGCACTTCACACACTCAGTGCACACAGGAAGGATGTTTCATTTGACGTTCTAAACTTTGACTTGTTCTGCTTTTATCATTAAAAACAAAGCCATTATTTTCTTGCTTAAAGCACATTCTGTCTGGTGAAACTGCCTGGTATCCATCCTATCAGCACTACACAGTAACAGGGGAGAAAATCAGGATCCAGCCACCACAGGAAGTCATGTTTATGGAGAGGAAGTGACAAGAAGAACTGCCTTTGGCAAGTTCTGAACTTCAGCAAGCACAGGACAGGCTGTAGCACTGTCATTATAGTGCAACTTCAGCAGCATATGGGATAGAGAAAGGGGACACAGTCCCCATGAACAGAGGTCAGCTCCAGAGCCCCACTCCAGCTCCTCTTTGGTTTGGTGCAGCTGAGATCAGAGGCTGGCACTTCTGCACCAGCCTTGTCCCCACATTTCATGGCTCTTCCTTTCTAGATGAGCTTCTTCCTTCCCAACAACGAGCCCCCGAGAATCTAATCTTCCCTGTGTCCACCCCCTCACTCGGCTCCCCTCCCTCCTGGCTCAGATGTCAGTCATGCCCAGCCCTTCCCACAGCCGCTCTGCAGTCCCTGCCTCCACAGCACTTAGCACCAGACAGACTAAGTATTCTTAATTCACTGCCTCTCCTCCCACTACAAAGCAAACACAAATGCAGAGACTTCTGTGTCTTGTTCATTGCTAAGTACTCAATACCTGCAGCAGAGCCTGGAACTTAGCAGATGTTCCATTAGTATTTATGGAGTGGCTATATGGCATTCTAAAAAGGAGACTGGGGAGGAGGAGTCAGACATCTAATTTAGGTATCTATATATTTAAGTGAGCCATCTGGCAGTAAATTTCAGTCTCTATGTTCAGAAAGCTAACAACCACATACCTGTTTGTTTACAAACACCAATAAGACTGCGTCTCTGAGCTCATCTTCTGCTAGCATTCTGGTCAGTTCTTCCCGGGCCTCGTTGACCCGCTCTCTGTCATTACTGTCAACCACGAAAATCAGACCTGAGAAGAAATCCCAAGCATGTTAGCAGCATGACCCTGGAGAGAGCAGCTGTTTATATATCCACACAGCTGCTCCCTGCTCACAGTGAGACGTCACTGGAGGCAAGCAGCAAGAAGATGGTGCAGGCTTATAATCTCAACACTCTGGAGGCTGAGGGAGAAGTATCATCTACAAGTTCAAAGTCAGGCTGAGCTATTAATACATTATGAGACTCTGTCTCCTTATTTTACCTTTTCTTTTTTCCATCATTCTTTTTAGAAAGTCTATATAATCTCCAAAGCTGACAAGCTGACTGTACATTCATCTTACCTATCTTGTTCAGAAGGATCGCAGTCCTTCACCAGATTAACCAGAAGGAAGAAAAGTTAGGGTTAGTAATTAGTCACTAAATTTCCACCTCAGAGAAGAAAGGGATTTTTGAAGAGCACAGTGTATACAATGACAATGTTTACAGATGATCCCTAAAACAGAGAGTGAACTGAAGGCTAGGAGTGGGAATGCTGTCTTGGAAGTAATCCCAGGAAAGCAGGTATAAGGGCTTGAGGGAGGAAAGGCCTGAAGGAAGGACAGTCAACACAAAAATGAGCAGTCAAGGTGGCAGCTCCAGGTAAACAGTGTTGGATGCTACTGGACATTCCAAGCCATTTGAAAGCCATTTGTCCCCCATGAGACAAAAAGGGAAATTGTTTGTCCTTCCACACATACCCAAGGCACATGAAGGTTATAAAATCCTCAGCATTTGTAGGTCACATTTGTGAGAATATCAAGAGTCTATGGATGCCCACAGTAAAGACTGGTTGCTCTTTTTTCGACAGAACTTTCAATAGGAGGGGGAGTCTTTGATGGAGGGGAGCCCACCCATTAGTTTAATACTAATAAGACTGCCTCTGGGGAAGGAGGGAGGCTGGGGTTTAACTCACATGGTCAAATCATTCACCCCATGTGCCTCTGTAATGAAGTCCCAATAAAAACAATGCTCTGAGGAGCTGACACAAGCTCCCCTGGAGGCAGCACTGTTTACTGTCTCACATCCATGTGCTAGCAGAAAAGGGCTGCTCCCTGAATCCTTGGGCAGTGAACAACAGCAGCTTTGGCTGGCAGGCACCCTCCAGGGTCTTTCCTGTTCACTACGGCATTTATGTCCTTTCACTGGAATAAAACTGTCATTTCAAGGATAGTCTGTCCTGAGTCCTGTGATTCATCCCCACAAGCTATTAAACCTGCTAGTGGAGTGAAAATTGCCAAATTATAACCACCCAGCAGGAAGTAAGGGTGGCTGGGGGACCCTAATCCTGCTATAGCTGATGACAGAAGTCTTCATAAGATTGTGTCCTTAAATAAACTGTGCAAGGCAGCCCAGCTCGGGTTAGTGGGTGTCAGCCTTGCAGCTCCCACTGGATCAGCAGAGAAATCTCAGGAGGTGAGAAAGCCAGGGCAGGCTGAAGGAGGCACCACATTATACCTAAAGGAAGGGCTAAAACCTGTATAGACTTGCCATACTGCTGGAAGAAGCAGAGACTCAGTTAGTATTCCACAGGACGATAACAATAACAAGTTGATGTTTGGGTAAAAGCAAGGCCTTTGAGACAAAACTGTGACCCAGCAGTCCAAAGAACTTACTGGATCCTAGACTGAACCAGTAGTGACAGCTACTCTGTTTCTGGGATGTGAGTGAAAACAAGCAGATTCTTCTGAACATCAATCCGATCATGGTGGGAATATTACAGTGTTGAACCCTAATGCTTTTAAGTTGCAGGCACACTGGAGGTCTCAAAGAGCAAGCAGTATCAACTAGGTCAAGTGATTCAACTGGGAAAACGGTCTGGAAGAAAACACTTGGTTAGAGACTGATCGCTCTTTGCAGATATCAGAAGGGCCATCTACTGGGTCAAGGTGTCTTGGAGAGCTCCATGAGGAGACAGAAGACAGCAGAAAAAAACACCTCAGGAAATCCACAGGACACAGGCAGAGGGACTGAAGATAAAGTGAACTGCTGAGAGAACACTGCGAGAGGTATTTGTGCCCAGTTCAGGGCGCTTTTCATGGGGAAACTGCAAGAGGAGAGACTCTGGTAGAGGAAAGGAAGTAGGGTCAGATGACAGAGATTTCATAACTGTCCAAAGGAGAAAACCGGGCCTGGCCCCCTGCCTATGCCTCTGTGTGCCCCAGGCCCTCCGGGCAGTCTACCCAGCAGACAAGAGCTCTCAAGGCTTCCGACATGCTTAGACTTTTCATGTAAGTCAAAGCTGTGTCTGATAGATCACATCAGATTAAAAAGGGAAAACTCAAGCCCCTACCTACACAGGTTTGGAATGCTACCCAAAGTTCTGGACTCCAATTCTGACTAAGCACACTAGCTGATCTGGAAATTCAAGCAGAGCCTTAGCTACCAATGCAAAACCCACAGAGCACAAATGACTGTTCTCATTTTGCGACGTAAGTAAAACTTTATATCCGTTACTGCATACTCCCATCAGTGTGATGCTGTTCACGTGAATGAGACCCAAGCAGCCATGGATGAAGTCCTCTGAATCAAGAGCCAAAAGAAGTACTTTAAAACAGAGTATTTTAAATAAAATATGTTTTCCTTAAAAATAAAATAGGGGGCTGGAGAGATGGCTCAGTGGTTAAGCTGTTCTTCCATAGGACCTGGGTTCAATTCTCAACACTCACACGGCAGCTCACAACTGTCTGTAACACCAGTTCTAAGAGATCTGACATCTTCACACAGACATATATGTAGTCAAAACACCAATGCAAATAAAACAAAGATAAATAAATCTTTAAGAAAATAAAAATAAATTAAAATAGAAACTGTGTGTGCTGACGCACGCCTTTAATCTCAGCACTCATGAGGCAGAGTAAGTGGATCTCTGTGAGTTCGAGGCCAGCCTGATCTACAGAGTTGAGTACAGGACAGCCAAGGCTACACAGAGAAACCTTGTCTAGGAAAAAAAATTAAACTTTATAGTAGGTCCTACTTTGTACTGTTTTAATACAGGTCTTTCTCTAAGAAACCACCATCAGGATGACTACACTTTTAAGAGAACAGGCACACTGATACATGAAGAGTTTGTAGAGGAACCATATATAGCTGGAGGACCATGAGTTCCAGGCAAGCCTGACCTACATATCAAGACCCTGTAGGAAGAGCACTGGCCTAGCATATGGAAGGCTCTAGGTTTGAGCTCAGCCTTACTCCTCACCCTGCAAAAAAGGGAGGAAAGTAAGGGGAATATATGCATTATATTATTGTATATGTAATATATAATATATATCTTATATATTATATGTGTAATGTATTGTATTATGCATATGTATAATGTATATATGTAATATATTATATGCAATTATATTTATCATATTAGCTAAACTTTTAGAAAAAAGTATGTGTAAGCAAAAGAAGTAAATGTGGTTGTGTGGGGGAGGTAAACTGAGGGATAAACCTTTTTTCTTTGTATCCCTTTCTCTTTTCTTTTGATACAGATAAACTGCCACTTAGCAATTAAATGAATAGTGGTGGCACACAACTTTAGTCCCAGCACTTGGGAGGCAGAGGCAGGTGTATTTCTGAGTTCAAGGCCAACCTGGTCTACAGACTCAGTTCCAGGACAGCCAAAGCTATACAGAGAGACCCTGTTTCAAACTGCTACCCTCCCCATCAAAAAAAAAAATGAACCCAGAAATCAAAGAGAAAAATCCATGTCAGAACTAAAGAGCCATTTTATGTACTGTGCAGTCATCAGTTAGGAAATCGGATAGTCTAAATTCTAGTCTATACAGGTAAGCCAACACGAGGCTGGGAGAGACGGCCTCCAGCATACTGGCAAAGCATTCTAGCCCCGAGCTCTGAGCTACATCCTCAGGGATTTTTACATTTTTTTTTTTTTTGAAACATTTCACAAAGTTGACAAGGCTGGTCTTGAATTTATTCAGCAGCCCAGCCTTGAACTTGGATTCTCCCTTGGCATTCTGAATACTTCAGGCCTGTAGCACCAGGCCCAGCTTTTGATGTCTTAATAGAGAATTACAGGCATTCATTAAGGTCTGTCAACCTCGACAGACTGATGAAAAAAATTTTAAATTAAAAGACAGCCTGACCTTTGGCAAGGTGGCAGACAATAGAGAGGCAGCATCCAAGACTCCCTGCAGCTGAGACACTGCCCAGCCAGAGAGCGCCAGTCCACCACTCACACTGCTCCCACTAGCCAGAGAGCACCAGTCCACCACTCACACTGCTCCCACCGGCCAGA
>NW_021604790.1:3976427-3991460 GCF_004785775.1 Grammomys surdaster | reverse complement strand
AGCCAGAGAGCACCAGTCCACCACTCACACTGCTCCCACCGGCCAGAGAGCACCAGTCCACCACTCACACTGCTCCCACCGGCCAGAGAGCACCAGTCCACCACTCACACTGCTCCCACTGGCCAGAGAGCACCAGTCCACTGCTCACACTGCTCCCACCGGCCAGAGAGCGCCAGTCCACCGCTCACACTGCTCCCACCTGCCAGAGAGCGGCAGTCCACCGCTCACACTGCTCCCACTCGCTATTTCATAAAGGGCCCACACTACCACCCTCAGTCCCAGAACATAGCTACTTCCTGCCATCAAAGCAACAGTTACCAAAATGCTATAAAATTAGGCTTGTTACAAATAGAAGATTGAAGACAAACTGCACCTCATCTTTATGCTTAAATGTGAAAACAGGCTGGGAAAGAAATGTGGCCAGAGAATAATGTCTGTCTGGAGCTCTGAGTGCTTCTGTCTCAGACACATGACTGAGCACTTTACCAAACTAATCTTGTTTCAGCCCAGGATTTGGGCAGTAGGCTTTATCCTTGTTTTAAGATGAGGAAATGGGGGCAGAAGAAATTACTTAACTTTCCCAAGGTTTCTTAGCAGCTGCTGTTCTACCCAGCTGGTCTAGTTTATTACAGATAAAAAGGTGCAAAGTGGCCAAGCTGCCAAACCAGTCCAAGACAAATACACACTCTAGTGAGCATCAAAAATGTATCCTATTTGCAATACACTAAATCACAATGTAAAAATCTACACATCACCATGGAAGTGATGTGGTTTCTCTGAAAATAAAGACTGAAGTATTTTTCCTGGCTTCTTTCTATAGAATGTATTTCAGGAAACTCCTTATTTAAAAGGATTTCAGCAGATGACTAGAGGAAGAGTAAGAAGGGGCTGGGGGAGTGGCTCAATGCACTTGCTGGCTTAGCATGCATAAAGCCCTGGGTTCAACCCTTGACACCACAAGGAAAAACAACAGTGTTCCAGGCCAGCTTGGATTAGGCAGGGCCCTCTCTCACATTTAACACAATTGAAAGAACCCACCATTCTGTGAAGCCTACTCCTTCAATGTGTACTAGGATCACGTGGTAAAAGGTTGATTGGGAGCTGCATCTGGGGAAATTAGGCTGACAGCATCTGAGTACACTGGCATCAAAGTATGAAAACCCAGTGGCTGCCAGGAGCTCCAGGTGAGAGAGGACCACTGTTTAACGGGTGCTGGACTTCAGCTGTACAAGGTGAGATGGCTTTTGAAGATGGACAACAGTTATGATTGTACATCATTGTGAATGTATTTAATACCAATGGCCTGTAAGCTTAAAAGTAGTTTATATGTGTCTAGGGGCTCTGTGGCAGAGTGCTTGCATAGCATGCTTGGGGCCCTGGGTTTGATCCTGTAGCAGAAACGAAACGGGACAAAATTGGCTAGCTCAGGTAGGGTGGCTGCAGTGGGAAGGCCCGAAGATCCTGAGTCCTAAGTGAGCCTAGACTACACGTAACAAGTGCATGTCATTATAAAAAAAGAGGGGGTGTTTTATTTTGTTTTTTTTTTAAGATTTATTTATTTATTTTTATGTATGTTGCTGTCTTCAGACACACCAGAAAAGGGCATCGGATCCCATTACAGATGGTTGTGAGCCACCCTGTGGCTGCTGGGAATTGAACTCAGGACCTCTGGAAGAGCCATCTCTCCAGCCTCAAAAGTATTTTTGTTTGTTTGTTTTGTTTTTTCATAGTATTAAAACAATAGTATTATATTTTTATGAGTACTCTGTTGTTTTGTTAGGAGTCACAAGATGGTGGTTTCTTTAAATTGTGTTAAATGTGAGAGAGGGCCCTGACTAATCCAAGCTGGCCTGGAACTCTTTATTGTTTTCCCTTGTGGTGCTGGTGTTGAGGGTTGAACCCAGGGCCTTATTCATGCCAAACGAGCACACACACACACAACAGAATACAAGTACAAAACAACAAACAACAACAGAGAATCCTTTCACCCAGTCATTCTGCTCATGGGTAAATCAAAATAACTGAAATATGAACTCTGCTGGACTCAGTGTCACACACCTCAATTCTAGCACTCTGGAGGCAGAGGCAGGAAGATCTCCAATACCTGCAGAATGGTCAGAGCAGCATTATTCCCAATAGCAAAGGTAGAAGCAACCTAAGTGTCCATCAATAAATGAAAGCCAGGCCTGGTGCTGTCTACCTGGAATCCAACACAACTGAAAACTACCTGAGTTTAGGAGTTGCAAAGAGACCAGTATGGGCAGCATAGTCAGACTCCAATCACAAAAAACAAACAAACAACAAAAAGGCCAGGCATGCATGAAGCATGCATGGTGATACACATCTGTAACCCCAGCAAACAGGCAAGAAGATCACAAGTTCAAGGCCAGCCTTGGTCACATGAGGTTAAGGGCAGCTTAGGCTACATGAGACTCTGACTATAACAATATTATTCAGCAGAATAAAACCAGGTGTGGTGACACTCACCTCTAATGACAGCACTTGAGAGACAGAGTTTGATGGTTTGTATATGCTTGGCCCATGGAGTGGCACTGTTGGGTGGTATGGCCTTGTTAGAGTAGGTGTGACCTTGTGGGTGTGGGCTTTAAGACCCTGTCCTAGCTAGCTGCCTGGAAGCCAGTATTCTGCTAGCAGCCTTCAGATGAAGATGTAGAACTCTCACCACCTCCTGCACCATGCCTGCCTGGATGCTGCCATACTCCTACCTTGATGATAATGGACTGAACCTCTGAACCTGTAAGCTAGCCCCAACTAAATATTGTCCTTATAAGACTCTCCTTGGTCATGGTGTCTGTTCACAGCAATAAAACCCTAACTAATACACAGAGGTAGTAGGATCTCTGTGAGTTCCAGTCCAGTTTGACTTGGAAGTGATATAATTACACAGATACTGTGGGTTTTGTTTAAAAAAAAAAAAAGTAAGAGACCTCATCAGTTGGAAATGAACACTGAAAGAATGCATGAGTCAAAGGCAGCACATCTGGGATAGAAAGTGTTAACGAAAGAAACAGAACGATGGGTGCAGTGGGCTCATCACAGAGTCCCTTCTCCCTTTGTATATTTTTAATTTCCCACTATAGAAAGCATTTAGGACTTGGCATATATGTACAGGTCTGATGACAGATGCTTGCCTAACACGAACTAGGCTCAGTCTGTAGCACTACAAAGAGCTGGGTGTGGTGACACACATAATGAGGTAATGCAAACACCAGGAGGCAAAGACAGGAGAAATTAAGAGGCTAACTACACTGGAAATTCCAGGCCATCCTGGGCTACATATGAGATCTTGTCTCAAAACAAGGAAAAAAACACCCTATTTTGAGGAAAGATATTCTAAAATCTACAAGTTAAGAAAATAGCTACAAATAGAGTTATGTATCAAGTGTAACAGCTAAAAGAGTATGTTGAGAAATAAAGGGACATTTAACTTGGGGGTTTGTCTCAAGACTGATAAATGCTAAGTCTTTACTGTTAGACACATGCAATAAAAATTCCATCGGCTTCACAATCTTCTAAAGTGACTATATTCTAAGTAGACTCCAAAATGAGTACTGCACAGGTGCCATACGGTAAAGATTCTACACGGGAATCAGGGTGTGAAAGCCATGTGAACAGTCTGTTTCCACTGGTAAGGCACAGTTTACTGAAAATAAAGTCCTGGGAAACACAGTGGCTTAGAGCTACTTCCCAGAATCCACTGATAAGGAAACAGACCTGAGTGGGTGTCCAGGCTTGCTCATCAACACCTGGAGCAGGAGGGCCAGCAGGGAAGCACTATGGCCACACAAGTGGACAGGATTTGGGGTTCCAGCCACCTCTATTCATCCCTTTCTTTACACATACAATTTTCAGATATTCTCAGCAGATTTAAAGAAGCTGACTAAATTTAAATTCTTCAAAAGCTGGCACTTCATCTAAGAGCAAACATCCCTCCTCACTTAACTGAATGATGAACTCCACTAGGCTAACCATTTTCTAACCTTTCTGTAAGAAAAGGAGTTAAAATCCAAGTCCTTTTCTTTCTAGGCTATGTCGAGGAGCCATGTCACAAAGACACCTCCCCAGTACATGCAGGAACAGCTGGTTACTCCAATAAAGCAGAGCACCAGCTGGCACCCCAAGTCCCCATCTTTAGACACATTCAGTATGCACACCTCCAATCTTTACCTTGAGTATTCTGGAAGTAATGTCGCCACAAAGGTCTGATTTTGTCCTGGCCTCCAACATCCCAGACTGTGAAGCTGATATTTTTATATTCCACAGTCTCCACATTGAAACCTGAGAAGGGAAGTTAGAAACACTTCATTATGATTTTTCACTGGTCCAACAACTCAAAGTAACTTCACTTAACACGTGAATGGTACTTTTAATTTATAAACCAGAGTTAGAGAAGACAGAGAAAGTTCACAGTCTGTCATTCACTGTGCCTGGTGTCTCAAACACTCATCTAATCACCAACCTCCCAGCCCTGCTTTCTCTAACAGAAAACTTCCAGGTACTTCTGAACAAAGAGAAGCCATCCACAGAAGTGATTTCTACTGCCCACCACACAGTGTAAGAATCTTCTTAATTCTTCCCCATACTATTCGCCCTCCATTCTAAAACACCGGAGAATGTCTAATAGCATCTAATGACAATTTCCTCCACCTGTGTGCTAGATTCAACCTACCCAGACTGTCTAAAGACTTATCTGTTAAAAAAAAAAAAAAAGACTTATCTGCATGGCTAACATCTGTTTGAGACATCTCCATCCAACCTGTCTTCAACAACCCTGTGTATTTCATATTTCACATCTCAAAAAACAAATCTATACTAGGTGTGGTAGCAGATGCCTGTAATCCCAGTACTCCAGAGGAAAGCAGATCAAGATTCAGGGCTATCCTTAGCTACCCAAAGAGTTCAAGAGCAGCTTGGACAGTCCCCGTTAAACCTCTATTCATCTCTCTTAAATCCACATCTTTACCCTCTATGACCTTCTATTTGTTCCTCCTCCTCCTCCTCCCCCTCCTCCTCTTCTTCCTCCTCCCCCTCCTCTTCCTCCTCCCCCTCCTCCTCTTCCCCCCCCCCCCTCCTCCTCCTCCTCCTCCTCCTCCTCCTCCTCTTCTTCTTCTTCTTCTTCTTCTTCTTCTTCTTCTTCTTGAGACAGGGTTTCTCTGTGCAGCCCTGTCTGTCCTGGAACTCACTCTGTAGACCAGGCTAGCCTCGAACTCAGAAATCCTCCTGCCTCTGCCTCCCAAGTGCTGGGATCAAAGGCGTGTGCCACCACCGCCCTGCCTATTTGTTCTTCTAAAGCCAAGGAAATTTCTGAAAATGAGTAATGAACTCTTTCTAATAATATCTGAATAAAGTTCAAATGAATACTGCAGAAAGTGGTATAGAAACATACCTCTGAATGACAACTTAGTATACAATAAGGCATTTCACATTACCACGGAAAAGTTATTCGGTAAATGTTGTAAGGCAACTCCCCACTCCTGTAAGTCCAATATCCAGCCAATGGTCAAGTATGCATTCCTCAAAAAATATGAGTTATTCTTATCTTATGTATATGAATCTTTTGCCTGCATGTATATATATGCAGTATATTTGCATCTGGTACCCAGTAAGGACAGAAGGAGGTATGGGGTCCCATTAAAGATGGTTATAAGCTATCATGAACCTAGGAACCTGAACCTGGATCTTCTGTAAAACCTCTTAAGTGCTCTTAAATTCTGAGCCATCTCTCCAGTCACTAATTTTTTAAATGAAGAATATAAACCTTGTAAAGTTAGTAAGAGAAAACATTAGCAAATAGTTTTATGTTCTTAAGAAGAATTGTCTAAAGATACTTTAAAAAAAAACCAACCTCAGAAGGAAAAATTAATGTGGTTATCTACTGAAAATCCCTTTGTGTTATAGCAAAATAATAATAATAAAAGGTTAAAAGACGAATTTGTCAACTGGAAAATAAGCACCTGACAAGAGTTGTCCATGACCTAAGATGCCTTTCTTCAAATTGGTAAGAGACAAAGACAAACATCACCACAAAAAACAAATGAACACCAAAAATAAAAAACTAATCAGAGCTGAGCAAAGGAAGACATGTTAACTTGTCCACCTACAATAAATAGCATCCTAATAGAAGCCAGGGTTCTCTTGCTACAGATGGCGGATTTCCACTCTTCCCTGCTGGTGGCACAATATTTTTTGGAGAACAGTCTAGCAACCTATATAACACTCTAAATATTCAACTCTCATAAGAAGCCCACTCTTCCAAAGATTACTGAAAGGAAATGAAAAAGTACATGTTTGCAAAAACATGAGACAGGGCTGGAGAGATGCTCAGTGGTTAGAGCGCTGGCTGCTCTTCCAAAGGACCTGGGACCACAGCAACCACAGGGCAGCTCGCAACTGTCTGTAACTCCAGTTCCAGAAGACCTGATGCCCTCTTCTGCCTCAAAAAGCACCAGGTACACAGTGATATACAAATATAAATACACACATAAAAAATTACCCATACACATAAAACCAAATAAAAATTTTTTTAAAGCAAAAGATCTTTACATTATTTACAAAAACAAACAATTGAACCTGGCGCAGTGTTAATAAGCCTGAAATTTTAGCCCTTAAGAGGATGAAGTAGGAGGATTTCTGCCAGTTTAAGATTACCTATTTAAGGTTATGTAGGATTACACAGCAAGACTATGTCTTAAAAAGGCAAAAAACAAACAAACAAAAAACAAACAAACAAAAAAAACAACTAAGGACTGGAGAAAAATAGCAATTAGGAAGCAAAGTGACTGCCTTACAATCATGAAGGCCTAAATCTAATCCCCAGAACAAAGGGTGGGGAGGGGTGGGTGAGGGTGGTAGAGGATATGTAACTCTAAAACTGGAGAGGCAGAGACAGGAGGATTCCCTAGGGATTGCTGGCCAATCAGTCTGACTTGATCAGGTGAATTCATACCAGTGTCTGTCTTAAAAAGGGTGTGTGTGTGTGTGTGTGTGTGTGTGTGTAGACAGTGACTGAAGAATGACACCCAAGGCTGTACTCAGGCCTTGACACACTCTCCAATGCATGTGCACACACATATATAAACATTACAAATAATCTAACCACTTATCAATGAATATTACTTTAAAGCACAGCCATATAACAGAATACTAAACCAGTTATTAAAATTAGATGTTGTCCTGCTGCTGTCCCTTTTAATCTAGTGAAGGCCAGCTCATTCTTTTAGCCTCAGCTTAAAAGTTAAAAGGGTATCTCTTCTGGCGGTGACTTCTGCCTCCTCTTTAGCTGCTGTTACCTAGTGTTACCAGCAGGCCAGACTGCTGTTACCAGGTAAAGTGGTCTTTTATCCTCCAGGAGCACTGGCTTTCAGTTACAGTGATGTTTCACTAGCCAAAGCAATTCCCGTGGCCAAATTCAGCACCACGAAGGAAGGGGCACAAGGGCAAAGATGTTGAGGAGCATGATTCATTGGAGGCCATTAGTTCAACAAACTATCACATCAGTATGCAATTCATTCACCAAAGATTTATTAGACACCTAACATGGCCAGGCATTTAATCAGATGCTGGAGTCAGTGAACAAGACACGTGTGGTCCCTTCCTTATTTACTCTGTTGAGAAGAAGACAGTGAACAATCAATAAGCTACAAATGTTTCTAAGTGCTATTAAGGACTTCAAGCTACTATGGAAACTTAGAGCAAGAAAAAAGGAAAGGAGCCTCTGAGAAATAATGCATACCCTGAGATCTAAAAGAATGGGCTGATGGCATTCACTAGGAAGAAGGCAGGAAAGCATTCCAGAGAAAACCAATCAAGAGTGAGTACACACACTGTTGTATTAGCTACTGGGGAAACAGCACCTATTTTACAAATACATCTAGCAAAATCTTTCAATACTAAAAGAACATTCAAAAACTTGTACATCTTTGCATATAAAAATTTATAGAAGCATGTATTTCTGTTTTATTTGTGTGTATATATGTGTATGGGCGTGCATGTGGCAGCCAGAGGGCAACTTTGTGGAGTCCCAAGAATCAAACTCAGATGGTCAGGCCTGGCAGCAAGAGCCTCTACCTGCTCAACTGTTTACCAGCCTTTATATTGTTTTTATATATGGGGAAAGTTATTTTCATTTTGGGCTAAAACATTTCAATTTGTGTATGTGAACAGTCCTATCTGTTTACAACTTTCTTCAAGTGTTGCAACCTCCAAAGCTAGTGCCGCAGGTGACAGTTGACCTATCTCAGCCACACCAGAACTCAGACAGTGCCCAAAGCCACACAAGAGCCTGGAGATCTGGTTTTGTAGGTAGGTCACAAGGCAAAGATTAAGTTCTGTCAAAACTGCTTCTACAAATCTCTTAAAAAGACATAAAACCCAGCAGTGGTTCACAGTGAGGATAGATTGCTGAACTCCTTCAGTTGGGTACCAACTCAAGTACTTGTCTTGAGTCATAGAGAAAAGAACACAGTCAACCACTACAAACGAGGAGCACACCTGGTTCAGAGAGATGCTCCCAAGAGAAGCCAGGGAGGATGGAGATTGAGAAAGGCAGTGCTCGTTCCTACCTAGGGCTTGTACTAGGTTCCATTCCAACAGGAATGGGAGAAGGTAGGCCTTCCTTACCATCATAACTTTACTATCTTTCCTCTGTGTCAAGCAAATAGGGCTAAATTTGGTTAACCTAAATTTGTTCACAAATTCCCTGTAAGCTGAGGGACTTGCCAGGGATATTAAGAAGCACTTAGAAAAACATATGGTTGGGCACAGTGGTTCACTCAGGAGGATGTCTGAAGGAGTGTCACAAATTTGAAGCTAGCTTGGCTACAGTATAAGACCTTGTCTTAAAAAAAACACACACACAACAGCAAACTTACAGAACTTGATTTGGGGCTACAAACATTTATGTTCTTGAAGTAGTCAAAGATTAAAAAACAACAACAACAAATATTCAATATAAGAAGCATATCAGGGGCTGGAGGAATGATTCAGAAGGTAAAGTGCTTGCCAATCAAGCCTGAGGACCTGAGTTCAGATCCCTAGCACACATGCAAAAGATAGGCCTAATGGCACGTTTGTAACCAGTGCTTTGGGAAGGAGGTGGGGTACAGGAAGACCCTCAAGCTTGACAGACAGACAGCCTTGTCAAAATGACAGGCTCTGGGTTCAGTGAAGAGGCTCTGTCTTAAAAGTAAGGTGGACAGTGACAGAGAAAATGTGTGGGCATGCACACACATGACACACACACATACACATGAAAACTTTGAAAAAGTAGCACATGGAAGTGTAGCACGCTGAGCTATGGACTGGAGAGGCCAGCGACGCGGATGTACCTATGGTAGGGATGGTTGTCACAATCTCGCCCAGCTTCAGTTTGTACAGGATCGTCGTCTTGCCAGCTGCATCCAAGCCCACCATGAGAATCCGCATTTCCTTTTTCCCAAACAGGCTTTTAAATAGCTTTTCAAAAACATTCCCCATGGCAGCTGAATTCTGCAACCTGGATAAAAAGCAAGTTGAACAGTTATTCTCATATAACGACACAATTAGTGATGGCTCCTAATACAAGGTAAGTACAGCTTGGTCAATAAGGAAGACTGTGTCTGGTTTTCTAAAGGAGACACCACTAAGCCATCCTGATGCTCTCTCAGAAAACAGTATTTTCCACTGCAGCATCCAAGTGAGCACATTGAGGGAAGCACAGCCTCAATGCCATGCTATGGTGGCAGCTTTTAGTCACCGTAATCAGGGAGGAAATGCCATGCCATATAACTGTACTTTGTTCTAAGCCCACCTGAATTCAAAATTTATGAAGCAGACACCCTGTTCTCCAAAACAAAGTCCTTAACAATTTGTGACACTCCTTCTGACATCCTCCTGAGTGAACCACTGTGCCCAACCATAAGTACTTCTGAGTAAAACATCAATATCCCTAGGAAACTGTAGTTAGTTGTCGTTGGCTGGCAGACGAGACCAAAGCCCAGAGAAGAACTAGGAAGTTTCAGAGTTGAGGATATCAAATGTTGGGGAATTCTGCTAAGACCCACACCAAGTAGGCAGAGTTGAGGGAATACTTCAGCATCCAGCATCCAATGAGGGTGGCCATCTTCTTAAAATCTATATACAGATACAAATATGGTTGCCCACAGAGGTCTGTGAATGTTGATGCGCCAAAGACAACTTCCAGGTCAAGCAAAAGGTAATTAGCAGACCAGATCCTCCCTGTGCCCCTTCCCAGTCATTACTCCTAGAAGGAATTTATTCTGTTGACTTCTAACACCTTAAACATCAATTGTTTTTTTTTTTTTTCAATAAAATAGCCTGTAGGCTGTATGACAGGCAGTGAAGTCAGATTTCTTTTTGCACAAAGTACTCGGTCTTTGTTTTAACAGCTCAGTCTATTTGAATAACATGATGTTTCAGACTTAAAAGCAGAACTATAATCCGGGCAGTGGTGGCGCATGCCTTTAATCCCAGCACTTGGGAGGCAGAGACAGGTGGATTTCTGAGGTCGAGGCCAGCCTGGTCTACAGAGTGAGTTCCAGGACAGCCAGGCTACACAGAGAAACCCTGTCTCAGCCACCCCCCCACACACACCCCACTCCCCCCAAAAAGCAGAACTATGTACACACCCGTACACTCTTTGACCGACTGTGGGGGTGGTGTGGGAGAGACACTCTAGGGCTGGAACTAAAGCCCCCTCAAAAAACAAACAAACAAACAAAACTCCACAATATATCTGTGTTCCAGAAACTATGGTTTTCCTTTTCAAGTTATTTACCCAGGAGAGCTTTAGTGGTATGTGTGTAAAAGACAGCCATTCATCCAGATTCTGGTGACTCAGAGGAGAGGGTGGCTGATTCCAAAAGTCCCACCTCTGAAAGTCAACAGTTTCTACTGTAGTTTAATATCATGGTCTATGGCCAAGGACACACCACTCCAGTCTACCAGAGAAACGGTGAGCACATTCTCCTGTACATATATGAGAGGCAAATGATCAAAGAAGAAATGACTATTTTCCTCATAGGTTGTCATGGTCTAAAAATCGTCCAGTACCTTGATGCATTCAAAATTCCTAGATTCCTTTCATATTTCCGGGGGTGGGGGGAGAAGTGCCATAGACCAGGAAACTCAAAGAACCATTCTTTAAGAGGAAAAGGAGGAACCTCCTGCTTCCAGGCCCCTGGAGGCAGAGTGTCAGATTCCCCTTGTCACCGCACAGCACAGTCACAGTTGTCCCCCTTGCTTCCCTTCGTTGTCTCCCCACTCCGATGTCTGAGATCCTAGCCCCCATGGTGGGCCTGGAGACCCTCTTGAGTAAGATCTATCAACCTCAGAGCCCTTTTCCAAACGTCCGCGGAGGAAAATAATAAGTGACAGTGACAGTGAGACCTCAAGGGCACGAGCGACAGCAGTAGCCAAGGTGAGCGCGCGCAGAGTCGAGCTCGCGCGCCGAGAATCTGGGGCCGGTGACGGCTCTGCCTGGGACGCCAGGCCGCTCCCTCGGGACAGCGGGACCGCTACACCGCAGAGCCCGCCGAACGTCAACCAGCTCCGCGCCGCCCGGCCCGACAGAGGCGGGGAATCCGGTGGACCCAACCCCTTTCCGCAGGCCGCCACCGCTCTCCGGTGTCCTGCCAACTGACACGCTGGAAACTAACCGGGCCGCAAGCCCCGCCGTCCCTCCCCTGCAGCCCGCGACTCACCTGTCTTGCAGTGAACACCTTCACAAAGCCACTAACGAAAACGCTACTCCGCCGCAGTTGCCGTGAGTAATTCGCCTCGCCTCAATAAAATGGCGACTGGCTGGGGGAGGGAACAGCAGCCAACCAATCATCCGCCGCCTCCTGGGAACTCTTGCGCCAATGTCCTCGAAGTTATTTGAATGACAAGAAACTTAACCAATAGAAAGAAAAATAAGGCTGGACGAGAGTAGGCCCGCCCCCCGCGGCCTAGGCGACGGCACCAAGCTCTGGAATTGCCGGCTTCATCTTCCAATGGGAGCTCACCGCATCTGGGAGAGACGCGCCCACATGCCCCACCCGAAGCTACAAGCGACCAATCAGAAAAGCAAAAAGATTTCCTATTTGCCCTGCCAATCAACTCTGGGACTTTTCAAGGATTGAACTAACCCCGGGAGCCTTCTGACCAACCCAACGCTGGTAGGTGGGAGGGGCCAGGTTCACAGAGATATTTAAGGAAATTTGCTGCGGTTGAGCTAAAAGTAGAAACTGGTTTGGAGCAGAATTCCTGGTCAGAAATACCCAAATTCCAACATCGAAATTAGGCATAAGGATTTCCTATTTGGTATGGAGTTAGACTGCCGCTGTTCTTGTAATACAGACTTTCAACAGTAGGGAGAAATATAATCACCAGTACCTTAGCAGTCTCCCAAAGCCCCGGTGTGCGTTTCATGAGAAAGAACTTAAGTTACTCGGTCCTCTAAATAATGTCAGCTTGTTTAGTTAAAATGGTTACCAAAACCTGTCAATTTTGTGTAACTGAAGTAATTGTTGTAGTAGGGCACTACTAGACAGGAATGTAATAGCTTGGGTTCAGTCTCCTAGCACAGTCTATCAGTTAATAGCTTTATTCAGTGCTAAAACGAAACTATCAAAAGCACGAAGCAAACTTAATTGTACATTACTAAGTGAAAGAGGCCAGTCAGAAAAGTCTCACTATATACTTGTCAATAAAAACACTAAGGGTTTCAAGGGGTCGGTAGGGGAGGGGGAATGAATAGGTGGAGCCTAGTGCACTTTTAGCAAAGCAAAAGTATTCTGTTTGTTTTAGTGTATTTAAATACAGCTGTCTTCAGACACTCCAGAAGAGGGCTTCAGATCTCATTACAGATGGTTGTGAGTTACCATGGGAATTGAACTCAGGACCTCTGGGCAATCCATGCTCTTAGCCTCTGAGCCATATCTCCATCCCCTAAAAGTTCTGTTTGCTTGTTTTAATGTGTTTAGCAAAAGTACTCTGTATGGTAATAATGATGGGTAGTGCCGTCATACAGGTGTCCAAGCCCAGGAAATACACAAGCCAAGACGCACTTTCCATTGTTTGCTTGTGCTTCATCAATGTAGGTTCATCAGTAAGAGCAGATAGCCCTCAAATGGAGGTTGGTATCTGGGGAGTATGTTAGAAAGGGGAGGAGGAGAATGTGGGAGATCTTTACACCATCCTGTCAGTTTTGCTGTGAACCTAAAAGCACTCTTAAAATGACCCTTAAAAAATTAGGCAGATGGAGTCAGACTGAGAGATGGCTTCAAGGTTTAGAGCAGTTCCTACCCTTGCAGAGGACCCAAGTTTGGTTCCTAAATCTATGTTATGTGGCTCAAAAACCTCCCGTAGCTCCAGCTCCGGGGGATCTGATGCCCTCTTCTGACTTCTTCAGGAGCCATATGTGGCATACATACACACGCATAAACACACAAATAAAAGTAAATATTTAAAAACATCCCTGTCCACTTGACATTCAAGTGGACCATTGAAATAATGAAAGCATCTGTTTTATATATATCATATTTTCTTTCTTTCCTTTTTTTATGGTGGTGGAAATCGAAATCAGAGCCTTGCTCAGGCTGGGCAAGTGCTCTACCACTGAGCTACATCTCTACACTTAGGGATAGTGTGTGTGTGAGTGTGTGTGTGAGAGAGAGACAGAGACAGAGACAGAGACAGAGACAGAGACAGAGACAGAGACAGAGAGAGAGAGAGAGAGTTAGAGAGAGTTAGTCTGCTTTCCACTACTATAACAGAGTACCTGAGATAACTGACTTAAAAAGAAACAAGGTTTATTTTGGCCCATGGTTTTGTTTTCAGTCCCTCGTTGATTAACTTCTCATCTATTTGAGATATAGATCATCCCTGTATGATCCCTGCTATACGTCCGTAGCTGTGAGTGAGTTCCCTGCTTAGAGATGGTGCTGTGGTATAACAGGCCTGCTGTGAGGTCCTTGCCTTGACTTCTCTCCATGATAAACTGTGACCCAGAAATGTATGTAATCTAAGTTGGCCCTTTCCTGCCGTCAGTCGGCCTTTGGTCAGAATGTTTGTATCATAGTAGCAGAGAGGAAACTAGAACCCTCAGTTCCAGTAATCTCCTACCAGAGTCCCTCCTTAAGACTTCCTTTTAGGTCCCGTGACTCAAAGGTCAGCACCCAACAGCCTCATAGGTTCGGATGAAACCTATAAGATTTGGGCCTTTTGTGAACATTCTAGATCTGAATTACAATAATATTGTGGTCCCAGGAACAATATTTGTGGCAGATGTGGAGTAGATAAAACTAGAAGAAGATAAGCCTGACTTACCAGTGATGGTATTGAAGAGGCAGGGCTATGATTTTTAAAAAGAAGTTGAGAGAAAAATTGTGTGCTGATTTTACAAATAGGAAATTCAGCTTTTTTTTTTTTTTTAATTTTGAAGAGAACTAAGAACATAGCTCAGTGGTATAGTGTCCTGTCATGTACAGAATCTGGATTCTATCTACAGAACAGAAAAAAGTGTGGTGACACTAGTGTGTTGGCAGACCTAGGTTTGCCCTAATAGAAAACATTTTGGGGGGCTGGAGAGATGGCTCAGAGGTTAAAAGCACTGGCTACTCTTTCAGAAGTCCTGAGTTCAATTCCCAGCACCCACATGCTGGCTCACAACCATCTATAGAGGAATCTGATGCCCTCTTCTGGCATGCAGGTGTACATGCCAGCAGGACTCTATATACATAATAAATAAATCTTTTTTAAAAAAGAAAAGAAAACATTTCTTGTCAATCAGCTGCTTGAGCAACACAAAAATCACAATGTACTCTTGGGGAAAGAGGAATTTTCAAGCTAGAAATGTGCTATTGGGGAAGACTCTCCACTCTGGGTCAGACTTTAAATTCTGTTAATTGGGCTGAGGGTGCATAGAGCTCAGTGGTGGAGCCCCTGCCAAGCATATGTGAGGCTCTGGGTTTCATCTTCAGCAGGAAGAGAGAGAGAGAGAGAGAGAGAGAGAGAGAGAGAGAGAGAGAGAGA
>NW_021604790.1:3842433-3976417 GCF_004785775.1 Grammomys surdaster | reverse complement strand
AGAGAGAGAGAGAGAGAGAGAGAGAGAGAGAGAGAGAGAGAGAGAGAGAGAGAGAGAAGAAAAAGAAACTTCATTGTCAACTTGACTGTATTTGGTGTCCCCTAGAAAACACACCTCTGTGCTTTCCGATGCTGCTGTCTCCAGAGATTAACTGAGCTGGGAAGACCCATGTTGAATGTAGGCAGCACTTTCATGAGCTGGCATCCTGGGATGGTGAGTATGCTGGCTAGTTTTCTGTCAGTTTGACACAAGCTGGAGTCATCAGAGAGGAGTGAGCCTCCGTTGAGAGACGACTCCTTAAGATCAGGCTGTAGGCAAGCCTGTAGGGCATTTTCTTAATTAGTGTTTGATGGAGGGGAGGGCCCAGCCCGTTTTGGTGGTCTTGGGTTCTATAAGAAGGCACACTGAACATTCTTATAGAATGATCAATCTGTGATGTGCAAGCCAGTAAGCAGCATCCCTCCACAGCCGCTGCATCAGCTCCTACCTCATTGTTTTTGATGATGTTTTGAGGATGTGAAACTGTGAGTGAAATAAACCCTTTCCTCCCTGCGTGGCTTTCGGTCATGGTGTTTCATCAGAACAATAGCAACACTAACTAAAACAATGAGTAGGAATGGAAAGAGGAGGACATCTGTACATCAGATTTACCTCTCGGCTTTCTGACTGCAGCTCCAATGTGAACAGCAGGCAGTCTCATGCTGTTGCTGCTACACGGTCCCCATCATGATGGAGTGTATCCCTTAACCTGTGAGGCAGAATAGACACTTCCTTTCTTAGCTTGCTTGGCTTGCTTGGCACTAGGAGTCTTACTGAGAACCATTACAGTCAGTGATATTACCCCAGTCAACACAGGCAGGTAAGTAAGCCCCAGTGTCTTAAGGTTCTAAGTGACTTGCCCCCTCCCCCAGAGACGAACCAGATGTAGGAAAGCTCAGGAGACCAGCATTTAAACACTCCCTTGAAAGAGATGCAGGCAGCTTTCTGGCCCGGACAACATGGATGTGCAGAGTTAGTCTCCCTGGCAAGTGCACTGGTGTTCCAATCACAGAAAAGGATCCTCTGGTTTCCATAGCAACAGTACTTCCTTTCCACGGAAAATCTAACGCGTCTCCTGCCCACTCAGACTTTCCAGAATGAATTGGTGTTTGTGGCTATAGGTGTTTTGTCTTCATCTGTCAAAGTGCAAAGAGACATTCCTTTGACAGCAGCTCTCCCCGCCCCCAGCCCATCCCCGCACAGCTGGAATGCTGCATTGCACCACGGTTCTCCCAGTTCTGTACAAAGTCCACAGCCTCCCTCCATGCCGTTCCCTTTGCTAGTCCTGTACATCACTCCAGGAAGTGGGTTTCACTGACAGAAAACAGACAGATGGCAACTGCATCATCCCAAGCTTGGCTGTGACGGGGCTGTGAAGCTGTTCCCTGGGGAAGGCTGACCCGTGGGTTAGGACTGGAACGACAAAGCATAAGGCTGTCTGCCTACACGGTGTCACAGTCTCTGCCATTTTGCTATTACAGCTTTTCTTTTTCCGCTGCTTCTCTGGCGGCATCCTTTTAAATTGCACCTGTGAGTACATTAGGTTACTAATGTGGGCTAATCTTGGGAGAGGTGGGAGGCGCACAGAGGGAAGGGTGCGAAAGGAACTCTGAAGATTGCGTTTGCTGCACAACGACCCTGGCGTGATGTTCTCCGATCCTGGGCTCTTGTACCCACTGCAGGTCCCTCTGAAAATTAAAATGCAGTGGAAATGTTGCCAAGTAGAATGGTTCCTGAATCATCTGCATACAAGCCAGCTGGAAGACTTTTGAAATTCACCCCTTCTATGACCCTAAACTCTGTCCCCAACACCATTTCTCTAACTCTATAGTCTCCACAAAGCAAAGGTATGTGGCCCTTCTGGTAGGGTAGAAAGTATCAAACAGCAGCATCCTGAAAAACAGAACCTAAAACATAGCACGATTAAGCCAAGTATGTCACATTGAATCAGCTCAAGTCCTGCCCTTAGTATTACCCTACCACCTCCTACAGACTTAGGAGAAGGTTCTTTCCCCCTGTGAAATGAAGTCACCACAATGACCATCAAAATAATCTATGTCACCAAAACCTTCCTCAACCCTAACTGAACTGCTTACTAGACAATGTGTGGGGTCATAATTGGAACATAAGCTTCTACCCATGGGCCGTGGTTGTCATTACATTGGTGACTTGCCAGGAAGTATGTGAAAATACTCTGTGCCACAGAGTACTCTCTGGAATCACTTCCATGTCACTAACTGATGAGAGACAGACTGTACTCTGGAGAGGTCCTCAGAGAAACAGGCCTGAAAGGATGAGTGTATAGCTAGGAAAGGTTACTGTTGTCTTACGTGATTATGGAGGCCTGGCAAGTCCGAAGTCAAGCCCGACAGGAAAGGCTGGCAGGATGGACACCCAAGGCAAAGTTAAAGTTCTAATCCAACAGTAACCTGAATTATCTCTTGGTCTAAAAGAGGTGAGGTTGCTTTTGTATTTTTCACACAGGGTCTCACTGGATAGATAGCCCTTCTCAGCTAGGCACTAATTATGTTGACCATACTGGTCTGGAGCTCACAGAGATCTTCCTGCTTCTGCTTTCCAAGTGATGGATTAAAGACGTGCGCCACCATGCCTAATAAGGTAAGTCTTTTAAAAACTTAGATTATTTTATCATAAATAAAATCATGGCCTAGCTAAATTAAGGTAAGTACTCAAACAATTACTTTGGGATTGGCGACCTCTTATTCTGTCCGGGGACCATCAACTAATTGGACGAAGCCCATCAACACCAAAAAGATGGAAGCAATTTTTTATTCAAAGTCCACAGATCTAAATGTAAATCTCATCCCCAAAGCACTCTCATAGAAAGCCCAGAGTAGTGTTTGAGAAAGTATTTGGGTACCATGGCCTAACCATACAAAACACTCTCACATTGGGTCACAAGAGCTGTGGCCAAACCTTGACCCTACTTCTAGTGTCTCACTGTCTGTCCTTTACCCTGGATTCTGCTGTTTCTACACCTTTTGTTATCATCTTCTTTACTCTGCTAGTTAGTTTTTACCAACTTGACAAACTAGAGTCACCTGGGAAGAGAGACCCTCAGTCAAGGGATTGCTTGTATTAGAGCAGCCTTGTGGGCATGTCTTTGGGATATATTCTTTTTTTTTTTTTTTTTTTGGTTTTTCTTTGGTTTTTCGAGACAGGGTTTCTCTGTATAGCCCTGGCTGTCCTGGAACTCACTCTGTAGAGCAGGCTGGCCTCGAACTCAGAAATCTGCCTGCCTCTGCCTCCCAAGTGCTGGGATTAAAAAAAGCGTGCACCACCACTGCCCAGCGGGGTACATTCTTGATTAATGATTGATGAGAGAGGATTGGGCCCACTCTGGGCAGTGGCATCCCCCAGGCAGGTGGTTCTGGATTGTATAAGAAAACAAGCTTAGCAAGCCATGAAGAACAGGCCTGTAAGCAGCCTTCTGTTGAGCTCTCTGTTTCAGTTCCTGCCTCCAGGTTCCTGCCTTGAGTTCCCACCTTGACATCCTTCAGTGACAGACTGTGATCTGTAAGTCAAATAAACCATTTCCTTCCCAAGCTGCGTCTTGTCAGTGTTTCCCCACAGCCACAGAAAAGAAAACCAGACATTCCCCCGCCCTTTCAAGTACATTTTCTCTCTGATCTTATTCTTAACTCTAGCTCCTGGCCCCCTAAAAAGGCCTCCTACCTGTAGAAAGTGAAGTTAGTCATTTCCATCTTAGAGCACACTTAAAGCATTTGGATAGTGTCCTTACCCATCTCACGATAAAAGGAAAATAAATTTCAGAAATCAATTGAGAGTCGAAGGATGTAGTGTTTTGATTTTGTGAGTGTGTGTGTGTGTGTGTGTGTGTATGTATATACACACACATCACATTTTGCAGAAGACAGAACTGAGGCAACCTCCAGGGAGTTGGAGAACTAGAGAATGACCTTGCCAGCATGTGATCCCAATAGTAAAGGAACCCTGGCTCTTTCCTCTTGAGGACAGTCACTACAGTTGTTTGGGAGAGCATCTGATTGTTTGCTCAGGCCAGCCCAGGGGAGAGCAGAACATCTTGTCTGAGCATCCTTCCAAGGTCACATGAAGTGAGCAAGCTGCTACCAGACAGACCATCAACTACCATTGTAAGGGCTGTTGAAGAGGTAATGCAGCATTAGCTCCTCTGTTTCTAAGATGACCTTGAACATGAGCCAGAGCAAGGCAGATGGGCTGCAGAGACACACAGACAACCTGGAGCAAGGTCTCTGAGTCCTTCGCCCTCGCTTAAAGAACAAGCTGTGTTTGCCTGAGGCATCACCGGTAGATCTTGCAGGGCTGGATGCAGGATCTGTTTAGTTTTTAACCATTCACAGGCAGCTGGGCCTTCCAAGTTGATAAACATTGGTCCTTGTTGAAAGATCTGGAAGAAATTTCCCCTTGCAATCCTTTTACTGAGCAAAACAAGATGAACAAGCCAGTGGTAGAAATTTGAACACCAGCCTTGAAATTGATGTTAGCTCTTTGGACTGAGAGCCAGTATCATCTGTATCTGGTAACTGGGCAAAATCTCTGTGATTTATATAGGTTTAATGACAAAGTCAACTCAGTCAACCAGGTCTCAAGGGAAGGAGTGAGGATGGAAAAGAAAAAGACAATTAAAAATTATAACATGACTTCAGCCAGTGTTGAGGCTGAATCAGGTTTATTTTTTTTTTCAGTCTGCTTTCATACCATCCTAAGTACATGCAAAGAATAAAGTCAGTTCTAGGTCAAGGAACAAGTAAGGCAATAAACAAAAATAGTCAAGGAAAAAACAAAGCAACGAAGTCCCATGGTATTCAGGGACTTACCAAGATGATCAAGATCTTGAATCCATGTCCTAGCCCAATGTCAAATTCCTGCCAAATTTCTAGAAGCAGCCCCCAAAACGTTCCACAGTTTAAACTAAAAATAACAATAAAAATGTAAGATGCAATCATTATGTTTAATCAGTCTGTAAGTCTCAGGGGGATTTACAAGCATCTCAATTTTCATTAGGAGGGCTGAGGCTCTCATAGATGAGAGACAGAAGACAGGAAAGCCTCCTGGTTCTTTACTTCTTCCAGGTCCCCCCCCTCTTTCCTTCCTTTTCCCTTCCTTCTCTTTCTTTCTCTCTCTCTTTCTTTCTTTTTCTTTCTTTCCTTTCTTTTTTTGCTTCTAAACAGCCTTTTCCAAGTTAACATCAGAATTCAACTGTTTTCCTCCCCTTCCTCAGAACCCCTGAGATCACTCCTGACTCAGCTATCACATCCGCACTGTCTCACGCAGCACTAGGGGCTCAGATTCAGTGGGACTCTGTGAAATCCACATAAATTCTTTCTTCTATTCCTGGTTCATCTTGAGCTTACACCTTGATTTTATGAGTTATTTCTTGGTTTTGTGTCTCTCCCCCATCTCCCAAGACAGGCTTTCACTGTGCAACCCTAGCTTTCCTAAAACTCCCTCTGTAGACCAGGCTGGCCTCAAACTCACATAGTCAGCCTACCTGTGCCTCCTGACTTCTGGTATGAAAAGATGTCATCACTATGCCTGGGTTGATTTTATCAGCCCTTAATTTTAAATTGCTAAACGTGCAGAGCTTTAATTCTTTGCTTGTTTTCTCTCATACTGGACAAAAATTCCCCTTTTTCCTAATTAATTATGAGTGACCGGTCCCAAGGAAACCTATGACAGGTCTCACTCAGTACCCGTGGCTCTTCCCAGCATTTCTCATTGTACCCACTACCCTGAACCACTCCAACCCATGGACTGGGCTTTCCCTCCCTTCCCTCACCTTCTAATTTCTAAATAACTCAGCTAGTTTGGTTGGGTGCACTCTTGGTTCCTCTCTCAGCTCTCCTCTTGAGCTCTTGTTTTTTCTGCCTCTCCTGGTCCTCTCCTCACCTCCTCTTCCTCTCTCATTCTCCCCTTCTCTCTCTCCTCTCATGACCCAACCTATTCTGTTAACTGTCTTCAGTCTGGACTCTTCCAGACGCCTCTAGCTATGCTCTCCCTCGTAGCTACAATAAAACCCTTCTCCTTAACCTCAGAGCAGTCATGTCTTCAAGTTCTTCAATAAGGAATTAAGGCAAAAACCCTAATATAGCTTATCGTCTCAAGCAAAACGTGAAAAGAAACATTAACAGGAGGATTTACAAGCATCTACTGTAGGATCTTTCTTCCTGCAGCCTTTAGTTAGGCCTTCTGAGATGCCCGTGAAGGCGGAAGGCAACATGGAGATGAAAAGACTGAATCAGGTTTGGGGAGAAGGCCAAGTGTTAGTGTAAAGTGCTTCTGTGAGGATGGCAGCAGGTATTTGTAATCTCAGGGCTATAGAGATGGAGACAGGAGTCGTCCCTGGAAATTGCTAACCAGCAAAGCCTACATGGTAAACTCCAGGTTGGGTGAGAGATCACATCTTGAAAAATAAGGTGGACAAGCGATGGAGGAAGATGTCTTGGTATCTTCTGGCCCAAACACACGTAACTTCTCACACACAGACTGAACCTAGGGCATACTTTATTCTCAGAATACTTTAATAGTGAAACAATACTGGAAGATATAAATTGTGTGGGCTGAGAGATAGTTCCGTGGTTAAGAGCACTGGTTGCACTTCTAGGATAGCTAAACTCAATTCCCAGCACCCACATGGCAGCTCACAACTGTGTAACTCCAGTTCCAGAGGATCTGGCACAGATGTGTAGGCAGAACACCAATGCACGTTGAAATAAAACAAAACAAAAGAACCCTTTAAAAAGATGCAAGTTGTGCTAATAAATGAAAATATCGAACTATAAAGCTAACGCATATATAATTATGACTCACTTTCAAAACAAGTGTGTCTGCAAAGAAAAGCTCAGATTCGAATAGAGTCTGAATTCAGAACCAGCTTTCGGCTATTTCCCCGCCCCGCGCCCCCCACCCCCCACCTTGGGGAAAGGCCAGTAACCACACGGGGTTTTCTCGGCGCATTCTGGTTTAAGAGGCCTGGAAACAGAAAGCTAAAAGTCTATTAAAGGCCACGTGGCCACATGACATGGCTTTATGGAAACAGAGCAGCAGTGAGCCGGCCACCTTGTCTTCAGGCAAAATGGCGGAGCTCGGCCTGCGCGCGCGCGCACGGGATGGGGAAGGGCGCCGGGGATGCGGCCGGGCGCGGGCGCGGCCTCCCGGCGGCTGCGCGCCTGCGCGAGAGCGGGCTGCAGGCGGGCACGCGCGCGGCGGGGGCGGGCTCAGCAGAGTGCGGTGCTGCAACCTGGGAGCCGGACGTGTCCGCGAAGATGGCGGGCCGGGTGAGTTGCGGCCGGGGAACCCGGGCTCGCAGCGGATCGCCGGGGCCGGGGTCGCGACCGCTGCGAGGTCCACGCGGACTCCGGGGAAGGGGCGCGAGGCTGTGCACCCAGGAACGCTGAAGGAAGGGAGGTCAGAGCAGGGCTGGAGGCGCGACAGGGAAGCTGCGGCAGGGGATTAGCTCTGCTCAGAAACTCTGTCCTCCCCGAAGGTTGTCTCTTCGTCCCTCGGGTCTTCCCTGCCTCCCTTGCCATGCCTTGGGGCTCCTTTCTCTCGTCCTCCAAGCATCTTGGGGGTAGTGGCCACTGGAGCCCCCTCTGACGAGTGCCGAGTTCTCTCTGCACTCCTCCGAGGTTTCTGATGTGGCACTGCCGGATAACCGCGGGGTGTAGTCTGCTGCAGTCAGGGCGAGGGTGTGGGAACCCATTTCTCGATCTTCCTAAATGAATGATGTTATGAAAAAAGGAAGGGGACTGCAAATTACTTTTACGGCTAACCTCAGACCAATCCTTGGGGAGAAACCTATCAACTGTCGAGTGAAGCAGCAATGTCTTTAGTGCAGATGGATTTGGGGTGTCACGTTTTGTTTTTCTATATGACAGTCGCTTCGAATGCAGCAGGCTGTGTTGTAGTTTCAGGGATTTACATTTTACTTCCTCCTTAAGCTTGTAGACCGTGGCGTAGGATTTGAGTCAGAGAGGAGAGATGGGGCCAGGTCACTGCTGTTATTGCAGTATGCATCAGAGCTAAGAGCTCTGATGGATGGATCCTGCCCAGAGATTACACTGTTGGAAACCTGGGGACATTAACTGCGTCATTGCAGGCTAACGATGTGCTTGACTGATTCACCTACACCTGAATAGCTGAATAAGGTCGAATACATGTATGCATATATGCAAATGTCCTGTCTAAAGAGAACTGTAGGTCATGAGAGTCTAGAGTCCCAAAGATACATTAGAGGTCATCAGTCTCGGGCCGTCTCTTTCTCTTTTCTCATAACCCCCCTTTTATCTCAGGCTGGCCCTTCTAACTATACTTCAGGGTCTATTTTTGCCTCCTCAAGAGCCCCTCTCCTGAATCATCAGCCCTTCTGGAATGCACTGGTCTCTTAAACTCTCCTCAGCCCCCACAGATACCACTTTTCCCCTTCCTATTTTACAGTGACACATTCTGGTGATTTTCTCTGTGTGTTGTCTCATTTGTTTACCACCTGCTCCCTCGGTGGCCCACCACAGTTGGACTGAAGCCCATCCCTAAAATTAATGCCCGTTTTTCAATCCTTGTTATACTTGTCTCAGAGCATCTGACATTGTTGCCTGTCTCCTCCTTAACAGAAGACACTCTTCCATGGCTTCTGTGATGCCCTGCCGCTGTTTTGACTGTCTCGTTTGCAGACTCACCCCTCCACCATGTCATCCAGTTCCCACACTCTAGCTTATCTCCTCAGGTAATCCCTTCGGAGCCAAAGCTACAACTGTCTGTGTGCCTAGGTTCTCAGGCTCCCATCCGTCCCCTGCAAAACTGCCCTCTGAATTCCAAATTGATATGTCAAAGAGTCTACTTGAAATCAAGAACAAGGACGGGTGCACACCTTTGATCCCCGCAGAGGCAGGAGAATCTCTGCCAATTTGAGGCCAGCCGGGCCACATAGTGAGTTCCAAGACAGCCAGGGGTTCATAGACACTTTCTCAAATAGATTAAGTGAATGAATGAATGAATAAAATGAACTAATTTAAGACTATTTGAATTCTAGTTTAAACCCAAAGCTGTGATCTAAGCCCACCTACCTAGTACTTTCTCTGTTTTTCTTTGTTGAATGACACTATCACTCATCCAGTGGAAACCTGGAGGGTATGAGGTGTGTGTGTGTATGGGGGCAGGGGTACATGCATAGCCGTGTGTGGCAGTCAAAGGACAATGTTGGGTATTTGCCACCCCTGTTTGCGACAGGGTTTGTTGTTCACCCCTGCCTATGCCAGGCTAGCTGGCTTTCTAGCTTCTGTGGAGTCTTGTAACCCAGGATGACAGATGTGAGGCATCCTACCCATTTTCCAGCGGTTCTGGGGATGTGAACTCAGGTCCCCACACTTGCAGAACACATGCTTCATCCACCAAGCCCTTCCCATCCCTGTTGTCTGTCCCTCTTGCCACATCCCTTGTTCCATCCCCTGGACAATTCATCACCGTCTTCCTACATGCACACTAAAGAAAATAAAAATGATTTTTTTTTTTAACAAAGGATTTAATCAGGGCCCAGAAAGGGTAGACTCGGGAGCATTGCTGCTTTAGGCTGTCTTCCATACTAGAATCACCCGCTGCTGATGCTGTATCCTTCTCCCTGGTCAGTTTACCATTCTGCGCCCTTGTCTCCACCCCCTTTTCTCTCTCTGGTCTGGATAACTGCAGGAAGTTTCCCAGTAGTCTCCTTTTGATGTTCTGCCTCTCTGCCATCTTCCGTTCTTCCCGAACCCCTTACTGCTTAAACCCGTCCTCGGGTTAGTTTTTGGGAGAAGATCAGATGCTTAACAAGGCGGTCAAGGCTCTCTGTGGTTTTGTTCTGTTTCCCTCCGCTCACTTTCGCGGTCTGTGCTCAGGTTATATAAGCCTTTCAATGCCTTGAAGCTTCAGTTGTTCCTCCCACCACAAGGTCCTGGCTGGGTTCTTTCTTTTCTTTGTAACATTCTGCTCTTAACCATTTACCTCCTACTCAGAGGACTCTTCGGAAGCCTGTTCTGATCTCAGGCTATAGGTCGAGATACTTTGTTACACTGCCTTGAGAACCTGTGTCCCTCTCTTAGAGCTTTATCTGTTTCTCATTGTAACTGTGTTAGTATGCTGTATCCTGTGTGTTGGCACATGGCCTGTAATGCCAGTGCTTGGGAGACAGAGGCAGGAGGATCACTATATGTGTGAGGCCAATCTGGTGTACATACTGAGTTCTAGGCCGGCCTGAGCTATGGAATAAAACCCTGTCTCAAAAATAAAGTATTCGTGTTAGTATTTACCTCCACGTTATGAGACCATGCTAGATATTTATGTTCGATATCTACTCATTACCTCTGCTTTATAAGCTTGCACTTGTGCATGGATTTGGTAGAGATTTAAAAAGAATTGTCAAGTGCAATAAATTTTAGAAAATAAAATTTAATTCCTTAAAGCACTACGAATGCATATGAGTTTATTTTTTTCAAGCACTTAAGGCACAAAGGTGAAAGTATATTACTGTTTTTGCATCTATCTGTTTACTTATGAGCATGCACATCTATGCCGTGTGTGGCACATGTGTGTTGAGCTCGAAGACAACTGGTGGAGTTAGGTCTGTCCTTCCACCCTGTGGGCTTGGATTCAGGATGCCAGACTTGGTGCCTTTACTTGCTAAACCATCTCACTTGTCCAAAGGTATATTATTTTACTGTAACAAAATGTTTACTTGATAGAAGAGTGACCGCTTAGATACGCTTGCATTCGCAGTACACTAAACATTTGCTGAAATGCTGGTTATTTTTTTCTTTGTTTTTGAGTTTTCTCTTTGTTTTTGAGACAGGGCCTCGAAATGTAGCCTAGGCTGGCCTGGAATTGGCTTTGTAGAATAGATTGACCTATCTACAGAGATCTGCCTGTCTGTACCTCCAAATGCTGGGACTGAAGGTCTGTGCCACCCCACAGCCCTGTAACACAGCTTCTAAACATCCACTCTCAGAGTTGCTTACATTAAGCTTAAGAAAAGCAAAATGATCTGATCAATGTAATTTCTGTTTTGTCCTGATTACTGGAGAGGCTGGGCATTTTTCCTATTGGTCAGTGGAGAGTTCCTCTGTGCGTCATTATTGCTTTTGTGCACTCTTTAGTTGGGATATTTGTATTTTCTTATTTATTTGTGTCGTTTACCCTTTTGAACTGCAAGTAGCTTCTAGATGATTTTCTTCATGTTATTTACAAATTCTTAATTTAAATGTTATTGTTATATTGTTATAGTTTTGTTTTGGGATCTATATGGTTTATACTTTTGTTTGATCGTCAAGAAAGCTCTCTTTGAAGTCATAAAGATCTTAGTTTAGAGTTTTGTTTGCTTTGCCTATTTTTGTGATTAATTCATCTGTAACTTATTTTTGTATTTGGTGTGAGTCATGAAGTTAATTTTATCCTTCCATCTGCGAGGACAGTTGTCCCGATATGTATCGAGTCCATCCTTTATCCGAGCTGATTTGTGATTCTCTCTCTGTATCATGAACCCGTTGCCTGGATGGGGGCTGGATTGCAAGGCTGGACTTTACTCTTTCATTCGTCCTGGTGTCTCATGGAGTGTACTTCTTCCTCATTTTAAAACTGACATTCGTTTGTTTTTGTGTGTATGTGTGTGGTTGGACATGTGCAAGGCATGTATGTGTGGAGGTCAAAGGTCAAAGGAGTCTGCTCTCTCCTTCTACTGTGTGTGTGGGTCTTGGGGATGGAGCACTGCCTTGGAACCGTCTTTCCTGGCCAGCCGGCTCTTTCTGATTTTTTTCCACATTTTCCATTTTGATCCCTCTCCACGTGAATCTTAGGAGTAACTCAGCCCCTTGCTTCTTCCAAAGAAAGTTACACTCTGTATTGCTCTTGACTTTGACCTGTACTCACCTCCTGTGTTTTACAGAGATAGATACAAAGACTAGTAAAATTCAGCTAAATAAGTTTTGAAACCGATTTTATCTTTTTGGGGGGCAGGGGTTGTATACTAGTTTATCGCAGCTCTTAGCTGTGCACATGAAGCAAGTGACATGGCACCAGCTCTTTAGGAACCACGAGGGGTGTTTCCGGCCTCAGCCTCGGTTAGAATGAGGTCAGTGGATTTCGCAAGAGGGAAACAGGGGTCAAGGGAGAAAATGGGAAAATCATTCAGGTAAGCATAGTGGGCTTTGAGATCACTGGACCAATAGGGTATTTTACAGAGGCACTAGTGGTGGTTGGCTTTTGTTGTAAGAGGTTTTATAGTAAAGCTTAGGAACACATAAGTTCAGTGACCTGACAACCATTGTCAGTATTGTCACCAAATTCTGGGTCTTCTAAAATTAGCTGTCGTTACTAAGACATGTTCTCCTCAGGAATGATACTGATAACATCTTGTAGTTCCCCTCGTTTAGAATGGAGCCTGGAATGGATGCATTCCGTTCAGTAAGGTATTGCAGAAGACCAGCACCTATGAAGTGTAGTTCAATATTAATGTTGTCTTTTCAGCCGAGCTGTCAGATAGTCCTAAGTAATGCTGTTGCTTCTTGTATTACCAAAACTATTAATAATGTACAACGAAATGTAAGCAACTACTTGACTCTAATATAGTTCTTTTTCTCCACCTGTAGATAAATTGAATCTTTTTTTAATATTTAGCCTTCAAATCAGTTTAGAGTGAATTAAATAATATAAGCTTAATTTGAGTTTGCTAAATTAAATGATGTGGCATATTGAGCATTACTGTATACACATTGCCTTTGCGTGTGTGTTTGTGTATGTGTGTGTATAATAATAATAATTCTGGTTTTCCCTCCTCCAATTACTCCCAGATCTTCCTCACCAACCCAACTCTACACCCTTTCTTTCTCTATTTAGAAAATAAACAGGCAAACAAAAGAAACAAATCATAATTAAAAGAAAAAGAACAATAAACACACACACAAAACCTACACAAAATTCATAAAACACAAACTAAGAAACCATAATATATAGCAAATGGGCAGTAAAATAAATGATGCACAAACAAAGCCATAGGAGACAGCGTCTACAAAAATACTATTGAGTTCATTTTGTGTTGGCCATCTGTTGTTGGCCATAGGGTCTACCTATAAGTGTGGTTAATATACCCATTGAGACTCCATTGGGTGAAATTTTTTTTTTTCTTTTGCAAGAGGATGTCAGTTGAAAATAGCTTCTTGGTTAGGGATGGGAGCCTGTGTTCATGTCCCTCATTCAGTGCTGAGAACCTGTCTGGCTTGAACCTGTGGAGGCCCTGTGGAGGCTGCTATAGTCCCTGTTTGTTTGTATGTGTGTCAATGGCTTAAAAAAACTGAATTGTTTGATGTGTATACATTTTGTCTGCATAGATTTCTGTCCACTGCATGTATCCCTGCAGAAGCCAGAAGAGGGGCTCAAATCACCTGGAACTGGAACTGTAGACAGTTGTGCCTGTGGTGGGAATTGAACTCAGGTCCTCTGGAAGAACAGCCAATGCTCTTAGCCACTGAGCCATCTCTCCAGTTTATGTATCCTGGGTACAACGATTCTCAGTGTGTTCTGCAGACCAATTGGTCAGCGTCACCTGAGAACTGGTTAGGGAAGAGCTCCTCAGGCTTGCTCGAGACCGAGTTCCAGACTCAGCACTCTCCTTCAGCAGACAGACTCTCCAGTTACCTCTGCTTCTCGAGAAGGCTGAGAACTGTTGACTCTCTGTATCTTACCTCTCCAAGGTAGTTCCTTGTGAATTGTTGAAGGTCTTTATTTTTTAATGTTTCTACAACCTTGATATTTGTTATAAGCTCCGAGGTCGTCTTTTCTCCCTTTTAAGTCCTCTGCTGGCACTCAGTTTTTCAGATAGCTGCGAAGTTGTAGTTATTCCTTCTACTATATTGAATTAGATCCTCCCATCCATCTTCCCACACAAAAAGTTTTACATGCTAGATAAAATGCTCAGGGCTGGAGAAATGGCTTACTGGTTTTGATCACTTGCTGTTCTTTTGGAGGACCCAAGTTTGGTTGCCAGCATTCATATTAGGTAGCTCACAAGCACCTGTAACTCCATTCCAGGGAATATGATGCTACCTTCTGGCCCTAGCAGTCTCCTGTACACATGTGGCACACACATACATAAATAACAAAATTAAATCTTAAAAATACTTGACTTGAGGCAGGTAGCTGATAAGGGTTAAGGACTGATCAGGCCAAAACCTATGTGCAAGTGGGGATTAGAAGCCGAGTGCCTTTCCCTCCAGAGAAGCTTAGAGACAGGAGGTAAACATTGGTGGTTTTGGTAGAATCCCCCTAGTAAAGATTGTACCTCCAGGGGATATACCTTATAATAAATGTCAGCTAGGAATAAACTTGTTCCATTCAGGGAAATGAAAGGAAATTTTCCTGTTGCACTTCGGTGCTAGGAAGGGTCAAACATACAAAAACAAACTTAAAATCCTCTTAATTTTCTTTCTTTTTTTTTTTTTCTCACTGCATCACCTTGAAGTCTGGAATTCTGATTTCATACTACCTGGTTGGTATGAAACTCTTAAGGTAGTAATTAAGTATGAAGAGCCACAAGAGTGGCAGTGCCTCCACGCTGCCCGCCCCAGTAGCAGCAAGCATAAAGCTTCTTGGAAGAAATCGTCTTCCAAGAACCCCAGGACTTGGGAAGTTCCTAAAAAGGAACTTTTGAAAAAAATATAAGCCCAGAGTCACAAATGACATAAACAAGGCTCCACAAATGAAAAGTCAGCAGAAGCAGTAAAGAACGGGGTTAGAGAGCTGTTGCGATGGCTGCCTGGTGACCTGAGTTCGATCCCTGAGACCTACATGGTGGGAGGAGAGAACTGAACCGAGTCCTGCATGAGTGACCTCTGACCTCCTCAAGATGAGGTGTACATACCCTTCCCTAGTGAACTTTGAGGCAGGCTTGAATTCTTGAGAATTCTAGTCCAAACCTGCCTAGTCTACATACTGAGTTCCAAACCAGCCAAGGTTACATAGTGAGACCCTGTCTCAAAATAGCAAAACAAAACAAAACAAAAAACCCAAACCACCACCACCAAGAAAAAAAAATAAAAAATAAAAAAAAAAGGAGTTGGATTTCTAAAGGCTTCAGATACTGAAATTAGCAGACACATAGTAACTATATATATTTAATATGCTTGTACAAATAAAACTTTAAGAGTGAGGAACAAGTGTATGAAGTGATGATGGATTTGAAGAGGTGTAGGAAAATAAATTTGTTTTTTACTATTTTTTTAGAGGTAGGGTTTCTCTGTGTAGCCCTGGCTGTCCCAGAACTCACTCTGTAATGTCTACCGAGTGGTTGGTCTCAAACTCAGAGATCTGTCTGCCTCTGCCTCCCAATTTGTATACACTATATTGTAATCACACTTTCCCCTCCGTCAGCTTCTCCCAATCCTTTCTCCCTCTCCACACTTCAAACTCTACACTCTCCTTAAAAATCAAACTAAACCAAGAACATACCAAAACCAGACCAAAACAAAAACCCCAAAACAGTCCTCACAGAAGTCAAAATATACTAGGGAAAAAAAAAGGAAGCAAAATAAAACAAAAAAGTCAATGAAAATACAATTAAATTTATTTTGTATTGGCTAACTACTTGTGGCCAGAAAAATAAAATATTTGAAAAAAATCATTTGGAATTCCAAGGACATGGAAAGCGATGGAAAGGGTCCAGAGAACAAAAAAGCAGAGAAAGGAGCTCAGGCTAATCAGCCTCCTGGTGAGGAACAGTGAGTGAGGAAGCCATCATCTGAAGAGAGACCGCCAGAGAACCCATCTGTCTGCCCGTTCAGAAAGTCTAAAGAAGCCAGGTGTGGTGGCTCTTCTCCATCCTAGCTGCTGGGACAGAAGGGTTGCTGTGAGTCTGGGGCCAGGCTGGGCTACATATCAAGACCCTGTTTCAAAACAAGAACAATGGCAATACTAGTAATCGAATCAATGTCTTGTGGGCGTGTCAGCCACTCGAACTAAGCATACGATGGGAGCTGCACCTGAATGAGGTGAGGCTAGGCTTAGACTCACAACACTTTATGATGTTCTCCTCAGAAAGGAGGTAGAGCTTCTTGAATAGCTTTAGACTTTATATGTATATTCATATTTCCAGGGTAACCACAGAAATAATAAAAATACGACTAACAATGGGAAATTGAATTTTAAAAATTTAAGAAGGTGAAAAATAAACATAGAAAAATGCAATTAAGGGGAATCAAAGTGATAAAAATAAAATAAACAGGAGCATAGGCTGGTGTGGTGGTATGTGCTTACGATTGCAGCATTGAGGAGGCTGAGGCAGGAGGATTGAGAATTTGAGGGTAGCCTAGCCTATGGACCAAGACCCTGTGTCAAAAAATACTCACATTTCCAAAAAATGAATAAATGTAGAACAAATTCTACTAGGACTAAATGTTTCATTCAAAAGAAAAGAATGCCATTTTAGATTTTAAAAGAGTATATTGAAAAAAAAGTCTAAACCCAGCAACTATTTATCTATTTATTCATCTATCTATCTATCTATCTATCTATCAATCAATCATCTATCTGTCTGAAATAGGTTTTTTTTTAAAGATTTATTTATTTATTATATATGAGTACACTGTAGCTGTCTTCAGACACACCAGAAGAGGGCATCAGATCTCATTACAGATGGTTGTGAGCCACCATGTGGTTCCTGGGATTTGAACTCAGAACCTCTGGAAGTGCAGTCAGTGCTCTTAACCACTGAGCCATCTCTCCAGCCCTGAAATAGGTTTTACTATGTAGTCCTGAGTGGTCTCAAACTTGCTTATGTAGAACAGGCTGGCTTTGAACTCACAGAGATAGGCCTGTGCTTCCTCCCACTGCTGGGGTGAAAGGCATGCATCACCTGTACCTGGCTCCTGGCCATCATTTTTAGGTTAGTCACTAAAGATACAGCAGCTAGAGAGCAACAAAGAAAAGATAAAAAAGAAAAGAAAAAATGTTTCATCAGACAATTCCCAAACAAAGAAGAGGTAAAGTAGCTACAGTAATGCTAGACAGGGCAAGCTTTAAAACAGAAGGGGTAGAGCGCCTCTGGCAGCAGTGGGTTCAGTTATCCAGAGATAAAACAGTCCGAAGCATGTGTGCATCTAATTGCCTCCATATATAAACTAGAAAGTGATGGAACTGAGCAGGCTAGGAGGACAGGGAAAAATCACAGGGACATAGGAAAAGAGAGGCAGACGCCTTCTCACCTCAAATTCTGCTTGTCTCTTACCAGCAGACTCAAGAATTTCAGCACAGTTGAAAAAAATTTTAGCAAAGGACTACATGGAGACAAAGCCTTTTGTATAGAGGTATTTACAGATACCGCTAATATTGAGGGACTTTTGCTTAAGGACTAAGAGTGTACAGCCTTTGATTATAGCTCTGTTTCCCCCCCACTTATAAACCTTAAGTTTTCTGAGAATCTCAAACAAGACTATACACTTGATTTATGATTTTTAAAAAGTGTCTGAATTCTTTTTTATAACCCTTGTGACCTATGCTTTTACTTTACCAGCTGCAGTCCTACTCAGTCCTCTTTAGGACTTACTGAAAAGGAAAAAAAAAATGAAAAGGTTTCTTTGCAACCCTTCGAGGCGAAACTTCAGATGCCCCTAAATCACATGTATAGCTGTCACAGAGAGCTTAAGTGCTTTCTTCTGAGAAGCCCACACTGGGGTGTGTAGTGCCCTTTCTTAAGCTCACACATGCTTAAGTGTGTGTTAATAACCTTTCCTAATAAACTCCAGCCCCACCTCATACTACCTTGTCTTGAAGCTATTATCTGCTGCTTAGTATAGGCTCTTGGCTTTACCTGAACAGCGAGTGGTCTGTCAGAGACTCCTTGGGCCACTCCAGGTGGCAGGGTAGCACCACCTCTGATCAGGCTGCTTCTGACAGAAATGGTGATAGCAGGGAATTTCAGGCTTCTCTTAGTCATTGATGAAGAAACAAAACGGTTATAGGTATAAAATGATAAAAAGCAACTTAAAAATCCAGTTTCTCTCTAGGCCTAGTGGTGTGGGGCCTACTTGAGAAGCTGAAGCAAGAAGGTCGCAATAGTTAAGACCCTGTCTGGGTGTTAGTTGTAGTATTGGGGTTGGAGTAGATTTATTTAAAAAAAATAATAAATCCAGCTTCTCAGTTGAATTGACCGCATTTCAGGGCTGCATATGACTAATGGCTGGCTGCAGGAGCAGACAGCACAAAAACTGTCTCCGCACTACTCCGATTTGGAAGGCTCAAATTAGCAGTCTTATTCAGGGTAAATGTTGAGTAGCATACCCAAGAGCTCTGTACTGAACACAGTGCAAGTCAACGAGAAGTGAGACCACAAAATGACCGAATGGCCGGGGCCATCAGATTTCTTACTCGGAATAAAAATAGAAATAATTATGGAGTAAAAATAGACTCCATTATATTAAAGACTGCTTATCAAAGGGCACCCTTGTACTTTGCTCAGACTAATGTAACAAAGTCCCACATATAGAGTGGCTTAAACAACAGAAATGTATTTTCTCCTAGTTCTGGAGGCCAGAAGTTCAAAATCAGGGTGCCTGCACGATAGGCTGATGAGTTATTTGTTCTGGACCAGATGCACCATCATCATGGGGTGAGAGGGAGGAAGGAAGGAAGGGATGGATGCAGGTCAGGGAGAGAAAGCTGTCTTTCCCTAGAAGGTCAGAATCCTTTCTGAGTAGAGCCCTATCCCCTTGATCTTAACCTTAATTCCCCTCTAGGTGCTAAATCCAGAGTGGTCACTGGGGTAGCAGTGAAGGCTTTAGGTCTCAGGACCGTGGTATATAAATATGAGTGCTTGGGAGATGGCCAGCGTCCATCCACAGCACACACCAAATGGGAGAAGGAAGACAATCTAGAGTGCAAGAAGACAGCATGTGCATTTGATACAACTTGCACCTAGACTACACACCAAACAAAACCTGCCAGTTAATCATTAAAAAAAAAAAAAAAAACCAGAAAGCCAGTAGAAAAATAGACCAAAGATTCAAACAGGCCTTTCAAAAAGATGTCTGTAACATTCACTACTTGACCTCATTTATCCTCAGAGAAACAGGAACTGTAGCTCAGGGAGGCAGTGCTGCACTCTCACCAGGAAGCAGATTAAGAGCCCCAAGATCCTAAGTGCCCTGCTGAGGAGCAGCTGGAAGGAAATGAGGACAAACCAGTACAGCCCCTTTGGAAACACCTGTGATGTTCCAAAACCTGCACACAGAAACACATCCCTGGATTTGGTTCCACTTTTTGTTTTGAGACAAGGTTTCTCTTTGTAGCTTTGGCCATCCTGAACTCACTCTGTAAACTAGGCCAGCTTCGAACTCTGAGATCCACCTGCCCCTGCCCCTGCCTCTGCCTCCTGAGTGCTGGGATTAAAGATGTGCACTACCACCACCCAGCATTGGTTCCACTTTTACAGTGTGAACTCACCCAAGGAAGTCAATACCCGGTTTAAGAAAGAAGATCCTCCTAGCATCCCTCACTGCCCTGTCTGCATTATCCTGCCAGCATCCCACACAGCCCTTGTCTGCATTATCCTCCGGCCAAAACTGCTGTCACCTTCATCAGATCAGCCTGACCTGCCGCCCCTCCCTTGACGTTCCAGCCACTCTTATGCAATGTGTGTTGCCTCGGAATCAAGGGAAGATGGTGGAGTGAAGAGACAGAAGACTAGGAGGAAGGGGTCTTTATCTGTGTGGCCACAGGGTAGCCATCGTGCCGGGTGCAGACATCTTTCCCTTTTGTTTTTTTTTAGTTTTTATTTTTTGGTGTGCTAGGTAAACACTCCAGCCCTGAGCTGTACTCCCAGCTTACCCAAAAGAGCCTTTTTAACTAAAGAACGGAAGTAGGCTAGTAATGCCTGATTGCATTTTATCAGCCACTTTGACAGAAGTATTTAAAAGTAATTTCTAAATTATAAAATATCTAAATGATATCATTGTTATGCTTGTATTTGTTATTAAGCTGTATTAAATGAGAAACCTTTCAGTATTACAAATACATTGTGAGAGTGTGTGTGTGTGTGTGTGTGTGTGTGTGTGTGATTACAGGGGTGCAGATCAACACCAGCAATTAAGGTAATTAGAGTGAGGCCCATCAGTATAAGTCAATGCTGCTTTGAAGACATGGTATCCATTAGACCTTAGACTCCATGATGTCCTTTGGTGCAGCACTGTTTTTCATTTTTATTGATTTATTTTTTGTTTGTTTTTTGAAAATCTGGGATCAGATTGTTTTATTTAGGAACCTTTGGAGTAAAATTTTTCAGAGTAAGAAAACTCTGTTGTGGGATACAGTCATAAACAAGACGGTGTTATGCAGTTGTAAACACACCTTCACAGGTCTTTTCTTGTTAGACTCTCAAAGCAACCTTATGAGCTGGCACTGTCAAAATCTGGCTCACAAAATAAAACCCAGCCAACTAAGAACCCACAGCTGTCATCATACTTCTTCACGGCGAAGGTTAAAGGCTTCCCCTAGAGCTCTGAACCAAGGCTAGGATGTCTCCTGGCCACTTCTATTTAATATCATTGCAAGCATTAGGTAGGGCCATTGTGCCAGGAAAGGAATAAAAGGCACCTATAACCACCACTCTATGCAGACAGCATGGTGCTGCACGGTTTCCTGTGTTGGTGGTGTTTTGAGTTGTACTGAACCTAGAGACTAAGTGCATGCTGGGTAAGTGCTGTACCACTGGGCTACATCTCCAGTCCCAGATGCCAGTCCTATAGAATGTATCTATCTGGAGGGTAGGGAGAGACTTGGAGCTAGTAGCAAAGTTGTATCGTAGGAAAGCAATGTCCAGAGCCAGCTGCGTTTCTATCCCATGACAATGGCCAGTCTAAAAGAGGAAATAAGAAACAGTTCCCTGCTCTAGCGTCAGAGAGAATAAACAAGAACAATTCAAAGACCTAACTCTGATCCTTCCAAGAAGGGCCAGATTTTAAAAATGCACGCTCTCGAAAAAGCATCAGCAATCAGGAGAAATAGAATTTTAACAAAATTGAAACTTTAATGTGTCAAAGGAGATGATTAAGAAAGTGAAGGCAAGGCTAGAGAGATGGCTCACCGGTTAAGAGCACTGACTGTTCTTCCAGAGGTCCTGAGTTCAATTCCCAGCAACCACATGATGGCTGACAACCATCTGTAATGGGATCTGATGCCCTCTTCTGGAGTGTCTGAAGACAGCGACAGTGTACTCACATATAGTAAAAGTTAAAAAAAAAAAAGGCAGGAGTGAGTGGGCCGAGAGCAAAAGGGAGAAGGGAAGTGGGGGGGGGAGATAAATCTTTTGAAGGAAGGAAGGAAGGAAGGAAGGAAGGAAGGAAGGAAGGAAGGAAGGAAAGGAAGAAAGGAAGAAAGGAAGAAAGGAAGAAAGGAAGAAAGGAAGAAAAGAAAATGAAGGCAGCCCCCAGAATGGAAGACTTTGTAAATTAGGTATCTGGTGAGGATGTATCAGAAAATTGAAGACATACGTTCATGTGTAAACTTATACATAGAGCCAGGCATGGTGGTGTGCACTGTAATCCTACCACTCCAAAAACGGAGGCAAGAGAATCACAAGTTAGAGACCACAGTTGGCTCTGTAGCAAGACCCTGTCTCAAGAAGCAAAACAAAACAACAAATAACAACCCCCAAATTCCACATTCCACTTCTGCCTGGCTGTTCGTAGCAGCATTATTCTTAAAGCTCGTAAGTGGAAGCAACCTGAATATTCACTGAGGAAGTGTGGCCTGCCCATATAGAGGAACATAGCCCAGCTGTAGAACAGAATGACGTGTAAATAGATATGCGCTGCAGCCTGGGGCCTGGGAAGCAGTACAGTGAGTGGAATAGGCCAGACACAGGACAAACACTATATGCTCGTGCTTTCACAGACGGCTCCTTCACCCAGCATTACGTTCGTATATACGCACATGCACATGCTCCCACCCAGCTGTAGCAGATAGGAGGGCGCCTACTCCAGGTTACTCATTATTGCTTGCTGAGGTTATTCAATTAAATGTTTAAGCTATCCTTTCTATGCCTCTGTGGAAACACATGCTTTTGCCACATGCGGCTTGTCCTGTGATTGTCTCCAGCTTGAGCTCATGAGAACTTAGGTGAGTGCTCTTGGCCTTCAGAGTATAAATTGTCTGATACTCTGACTAAAACTTCAGTTTGCCTCACATATTGATTGGCCCCGTTCTCCCAGATCCTACTGTCCGTAGAATGGTAAATATATACACCAATGATTACTAGTATTTCATTTTATGGCTATATCGTAGTTGTTTATCCATTCATCTTTCGGAGGACATTTGTGACATTTCCAGTTTTGTCTATCATGAGTACAGATGCTATGAACCTTTATGTTTAGTGTTTGTGTGGACGTAGGTTTTCAGTTTATTGTCCAAAGACCTGGGGTTACGTTTGCTAGGTCACATAAACTTTATATGAAGCTGCTTTGTACTGTTGCCAGTACATGATGTTGTTGGCGTTTGATGTTCTGATTTTTCGGCATGGATTTTCCCCCTGAAAGATCAAAGTGAAAGCTTCTTAAAATAGACGTTTATAAAAGAATCTTGAGGACTCGACAGGTGTCAAAAGATTCGCTCGTTATGTGCATAGCATTCATCTGAGGGAATGTCAAGGACACTCCAAGAGACTTTTGAAAATAACTATGGCACACCAAGCTTTTTGTAGCCCCCCCCCAGCCCATCCCCGTACCTCATGTCTTCAGAATTTTTTTTTTAATTAAATTACACTTATTTATGTGGGGGCCGGGGTAAGGAGGTTTCTGCATGTAGAAAGCTTCTGGGAGTCTGTTCTCCTTCCACCATGATGGTCTTGGATGGAACTCCTCAGCTTGGGGGGAAAGCACGTTTACCCCTGAGGCTTCTTACCAACCTGTCTTCAAAAGTTTAACAAGAAGACCAGGTGTGGTAGTTATGCATATAACTCAAGCACCAGGGAGGTGGAGGTGGGGGGGGGATTAGAAATTCCGGCCCATCCTTGTTTATATAACAAGTTGTAGGCCAGCCTGGGCTACTTGAAACTCTGTCTCAAAAAAAAAAAATAAAAAAACAAAAAAACATAAGACAAACCGAAACCAACCACATATACACACACACAAAACCAACTAACCAAAAACCAAAACAACCCCCTTTTTCTTAAGCTGCAGGTATCAGAGGAGTTTATAGTGTAGGGGGGTCTATAGCCTTGCAGGTGGCCATTGATGGTAACATTTCTATGTTGCTCTGGACCAGTCGTATCAACTGGAACTAACTGCAGTGGTAGAGATTGGGCACTTGTGATACTTGAAATGTGAATAGTGATACTCCAAAATGCAATCCTAAATTTTCACTAATGTTACCGGTCATATGTCTAGGAGTTACTTTGTTGAAAAGTGAAGGCTTCTTCTATCTTTCTCTGAGATGGTCAGTCCCACGTTGAAACAGCCATGGACACTTGTGGCCATCCTCTTCCTGTCTCAACTTTCCCAGTGCTGGGATTACAAATGTAAGTCATGGTCCACCCCCCCCATCCCCAACACACACACACACACACACACACACACACACACACACACACACCCTGCCCCTCATGAAAGGGCAATTCTAAACCCTTAGTTTTTCAGAGTGATACCCTAGGAGAAATAAGTGGTGGTGGTGGGGGGATGTTAGCTGGGCTGGGCCTGGGGCAAGTTTCTGTATTTTCCTCTCCTCTTTCCTGTGGGAATCTGCAAGCCTCTGGAGAAATGTAACCAGGACCTGAGGCTCGAGGCCTGAGGAAGAGACAAAGTGTTCTTAAGGGTTATAGTCAGGGTAGGAGGGACTGTCTGGTAATAAGCCCTTTCTAGTCTGCTAGCACAGTTTCTGGTGGTGTTGGCTGGCCTTTAGTCCCTTTGTCGCTGAGAGTCATCTTAAACTCCTGATCTTCGTGCCTCCACCACTCAAGTGCTTGCTGGGTTTCAGGAGCCTTCCACTCGCAGCCTCACATTGTATTTTTCTTTGTTTATTTGGCTGTACTGTTATTTAATTTAAAAGTCACTCAAGTAATCTATTTTCTTCAGGAAACTTACATAAGAGTTTGTTATTTAAACTTGCAAACTTAAATATTGTCCAGAGAAATCTTGCTTAAGGTCTGTGCTTCTCCCCTTCCCCTCCCCCCCCCTTTTTTGAAGAGAAGCAAATTCTCTGCCATTTAAAGGCTTTAGAATAAACCATGTCATAATTACTTTCACTGAAGGTCCCTTTTGTTTGATAACCTTGACATTCTTTAAGAATTGCCAATGGGGCACCCCTATTCCCTGGGCTTTGGGGACTGAAGTGGTTAATATTGGGCTGTTTTTCTAGGGAAAAGTAGTGATTTTGTTGGAATAGGGAGGAATAGCTAGGATTTATTGCATAGCCATAACATATTGGTAGAAATCTGTATAATTGTTGTTATAAGCTGAAGTTATAATTTCTTAAATGGTACAAAATTTACTTTGATTTCAAATTTAAGGTTTTCATTGGTACGAGTTTCTTATTGATATAGAAGTGAGATTAATGTTGTTACTCTTAGGCATTGTGCCTTTATAACACATTAGGAATACAAGACTTAGACTCAATCCTTTAACTTTTTTAATTGATTTGAGATGATTAGCCTGTGAGTTAAGGGCCTATAGCAAATTCATGGCTCTGAGTTTATTGTTACGGTGTTTTCTATATTTTATTTAGAAATAGCTGAGAGGAGTTAACAGTCAACAGTCCAGATTGCCTTACATGGATAGTTGGTTTTCAAAACGTCAGAAGTCCACAGAATTGACGTTACAAACATTTCTGCATTAAGGTTCATTTTGATTAGAGACCTATCTGCTCCTGACAGCTTCCTGTCTTGGATTCTAAGAATAAATTGAGCGTCTTTGGAGTTACTCCAGTTGTGGTGAGACAGCCACTAGGTAAGAATTGCCTCTTTTCATCTACAGACAAATTACTGTCCTGAAAAGGACACACTTGCAGAATAGTTGACTGATTATATCTGCCAAGACAGAGTAATCAGCCCTTAATAATTCTGCATCACTAGGTCTGTCAGATGATCCTGGGCCAGAAGGATGCTCCAACGTTTTGTAGTATAGGGACTGTCCAGGTGTTCAGCGGCCTCTATAAATTGGCTAAGTTTTAGAAGTTTATGCTTTGTGCTTCCCATAATTTCAGTTAATTCAGTCATTCTGGATCTCTGACGGGGTTGAAGACTTATAGTCTCATAGCCAATCCCGGCTATTTACTTTGAGACAAAAGACTTGAGAGGATGGTTTTCAGCTGACATTCATTCTAAAGCCAAGAAAAAAGCCAGGTTCAGAACTAAGTCTTTTAGTTAAGAGAGATGACAGAGGTTCTGGTTAGTCAACAAAACCGACTGGGTATTAGGTCTATCTTGTACCTTACTGATACAAATTGGTATGGTTATGCTCTAATTGTATTTTGAGAGAAAAGTTTTATCTTAACAGGAAGGGTGATATCTAGGAGAAGCTATGGTGGGAGGAGTAAGGAGAGGAGGAGGAGCTAGGAGATGAGAGGGAGAGAGGGAGAGAAGGAGAGAGGGAGGGGGGAGGGGAACATGGAGGCAGATCTTCATGTGTCTCCGCCAGTCAAAGATAGTTGGTATATCTAGGTTGGGTATTGGGTTACACTTCTGATTGTATGGGCATCTTGTTATTGAGCGTTACCAAACTTATAAAGCCTGTGGTTAACATTTTAAAATAAAAATTAAAAAAAAAAATTGCCAATGGCCTATAGCCCGTCATCTATACTGTTTGGCATTTTAAGTTACAATGAAGACATTTCTATATCCTTAAAACAGTTATGTGTTCCAGTAACTTGAACAACACAACTTAATAAAACAACTCATCACTGATTGTAATTTCATGTTTAAAAGGCTATATGCCTGTAGTGGTTGGCTTGTATTATTTTTCCCTAGAGGCAAAGTCAGTTTTAGAAAAAAATCATGGAATTTTCCCTTGGCATTTCTATGGTAAACAGACAACTTGACTATTTATAGAGACTTAACACTTTGTTTTAAAATGAGATACCCTGCCTGGCTTACCATAAAAACACAGATGCTTCTGGCTTCTAATAGGGAGGCCCTTTACTCGGAGCATCTGTTTAAATTGGCCAGCCAGATGATATCCACAGAGTCCCACCCCGCTGCTATTAAAGGATGTTGACGGGTGACCAAGGTTACGACTGAGGTCAACTTAGCATTTTGTAAAGTTTCTATTGTGTTGGCTCCCACATAAGCAATTTTGTTCCATTTATTGATTTCTATTTTTCCAAGTGTGTGTATGTATATGTATGTGGTGTGCATTTGTGTGTGTATGTTTTTTGCATGTGTGTAGGTACACATATTTGTGTGTGTACATGTAAAGTAGGAGGATTATATCAAGAATCACCCCTCAATTACTCTTCTTTATGTACTGAGATATCCACTCTTGGCCAAACTTAGAGCTCCTGGATATGGCTAGCTTCCTCATCCAGTTTGCTGTGTGGATCCCTGTCCCCACCTTTGGAGCGATCTTACTAGCCCCAAGTTGTGTAATGATGAAGTCATTTGAATCTAATTCTGTTATATCCTAAATGACCTTGAAGGGATACTGCCTCGGACACTCGTCTTTTGGGTGGTTTGAAACAGATTTGTTTTCATCTATGATTAACAAGTACTCACTGTGTACCAGGCCCAGGAATAGTCCTGAATATATGGACATGAGCAAAATCTAGTCTATGACCTTAGGAATTATCCTATGTATGGTTCAAGTGTGTATGCAGACAATAAAGGCCATATTCAGGGCTTTCATGTATGTTTTATCAGTTTAGTTGGGAGCGGCAGCTGTCCAGGATGTCTCCTAGAGTAAGTATTGTCTAAGCTGAGAACTGTAGAGTATATTAGAGTTGGCCAAGGAAGGGAAGCAGGCCCAGGGGGAAGATAATCAAAGGAAGAAACTTGAAGGTGAAGAGACTATAGGAAGATAGAATGGCTGGTCCAGGTGTGACCCTAACAAAACACTGTTTCATTTGGAAGGCAAGCTTGTGACCTTTCCTCTGTTCATGTCATGGGAAATCAGTGCTTTCCAAACACTTGGTTATGAATCCCTATGAACCCCACATGTCACATCATTTATGTAACCCCAGTGTGTCCATATTGCATATTCCATTGGTGTGCTGAGATTTTATACACACAGTGAACCATACAGAAAAGAAGCCAGCGATCAAATGTATAATCTCATATCTTTACCAGTGATCTCTGAAGCAAAGCGACGAGTCATTGTTCTTCAGCATCTTGCTTAACTGTTTTGCGGTGCATCTGCTCAAAGGCCCGTTCCCAAATTTAGCTTATTTTGTCACTTGATTTTAGTAACAATCAAAGCTTGGATCAAAGTAAAGGAATTTGGCTGTACTTTTAAAATTATGACATTGTTTTTTTTTTTTAAATCAAACTAATCACCATTTATGGAAATGTTTTACTGAAATGTAGCTAGTACATTTCCATCTGTCTACTGTTTTTCTTCAAATTAAATAAAATGCATTACACTTTCCGTAGTGCTAATAAATGTGCTCAGAAAACTCTTGGAAGCCTTCACTCGGATAACACGAAGCTTAAACTATTCTGTTCCGAAAACTTTACAAAAACACACACTTGGGGCTTTGGGGTTTGTCTTCAGGTTGAATGTCCTGGAGGTTGCAGGACAGCTTTCAGGAGTCCGTTCTGTGGCTCCTGGGGCTTGAGCTCAGGTTGTCAGACTTTGGCAGCAGGAGTCTTTACATGCTGAGGCACTGGCCTAAATATACTCGAATTAGGTAACCATTCTTGCTTTAAAACCCGTTTGTATCTTTTTTTTTTTTTTTTAAAGATAGGATTTTTCAGTGCCTTACGCTGCCCAGAAGTCACTGTGATGTCCAGGCTGCCCTGAAAGTTGTAGTCTTCCTGTCCTAGCCTCAAGACAGCTGCAATTACAGATGTACACTAACACCTTAAGCTCTTTTAAACATTTTGTAGTTACCAATAATCCTATATGATCTTGAGAGAGGGAGAGGGAGAGGGAGAGGGAGAGGGAGAGGGAGAGAACGAGAACAAGGAAAGAGGCTGGAGCAGTGGCTCAGCCGTTGAGAGCGCTGGATGATCTTCAGAGGACCAGTTTGGTTCCCAGCACCCATTCTGGGTGTCTCACAACCATCTGTGACTCCAGCTACAGGGTATCTGACACTGTCTTCTGCCCCCTCAGATACCCACACACATATGACGTCTATCACACAGACCCATACACATACATAAAAATAATTTCTTAAAGAAGAAAGTGATGCTACTTCCTATCTCCATGTGGAGTGTAGGGAAGAGTCAGTATTGTAAAGACCTTGTTAGATAAAAAGACCTCAGGGACATCTAGTGACATCCTTCCTGCACACCTCTGGTTCTGACCAACCTGTGTTGGTAATTTACCTGTGAATAGGGCAATGACTGCTCATTTTTTCTACAGGACTTGTGTCTGTTCTTCTAGGAGAGTAGCTGTGCTGGTACCTGATTAACATAAATACGCTTTTGTAAAGCGCTGCATTAACTAGCCCGTGCCTTTCAGCAGGTGGAGAAGTTCATCTTGTGCAATGAAACTTAAAAGTCCTGACAGAATTTGAGGCTTTTTTGTGTCATTAGGTCTGGAAGGCTTATCTTCAATAAAATCTATAAAATAAATAGAAGTACTAATATCAGCTGGGCGGTGGTGGTGCATGCCTTTAATCTCAGTACTTGAGAGGCAGAGGCAGGTAGATCTCTGAGAGTTTGAGGCCAGCCTGGTCTGCAGAGCCAGTTCTAGGATACCAGGGCTACATAGAAAAACCCTGTCTTGAAAAACCAAACAAACAAATAAACACCCCCCCCCAAAAAAAACCCCAAAAGTTTGTTGGGACCTGTGATCCCAACACCCTAAGGCCAAGGGAAGAAGGGTCATCAGTTTAAGGCCACTTGTCTTGAACATGTCTCAAATAGTCAAAGCATGAAAATTAAAAAGAAAAAAAAACGTATACACAAGAAAAGGTCAAAGTTCATTATATCAATTTGTATTTGGGCAACAAATTTAAGTATGATTGGCTTTGGCTTCAAGTTTGAAGAGTAAACACTTAGAATAATGGCTACTGATGTCAGAGCTGCCCAGGAAACTGTAGAGAACAAAAGCATTACTGGATAAAAACACCCATGAGGCTGGGGCTGAGGCTGGGGCTTCGTTGGTGGAGTGTTTGCCTAGCAAGCATAAAGCCCCAGGTTCAATCTCCAGAAGCACATAAACCAGGCATGGTGGCACAACCCTATATTGCCAGCACTCAGGAAGTGGAGGCAAGAGGATTAGAAGTTCAAGGGCAAGTCTAAGCTATATATTGAGTTGAAGGCTAGCCTCAACTATACCAGGGTGTTCCACTATTTAAGAGAATATTTGGCTCGTAGGTATTAACCAAAAAGGCCATTGATTGCTGGTTTTCTTTTTGGGTACACCTTATATAATTATTTTTGTTGAGAAATGTTTGGAAACTTTTTGTGGTTTTTGTTTTATTTTTTGAGACAGGACCTTACCGTGTAGTCTGGTCTAGCCTCGGACTTTCAGTACTCCTCCTGCCTCAGGCTGAAAGATGATTTCCTTTCATCTATAGGAAATATAATTCATAGTCACTTGAGATTTCTTATAGAAAGATGCCTTTTCATAACACCTTTTTATCAAATTTACTACTTGACTTTATTGCATTTTATCAGTCATGATTCTTTTCTATGAAAGAGAAAATCAATTCAAATAAGCTTGAGCAAAAAAAAAAGAATTTATCGGTTCTAAGCAGTAGTCCGGACTTGCCTCAAGTACTTTAACTTGGTTGTCGGGTCTGTGTTTCCAAGTGTGTGTTTGTTGTCTGTGGCCTTTGCTTTCTGTAGGACAGTGTTGATACCATTTACAGTGGAAAGCCTTTATGCAGTCGTGTGGTAAGGAGGAGTGCTTTCTTTAGGGCCAGGGGAGATGGGAGACATGGGGGATAGGAGTGAACTTGGCTGCACACAGGCTCTTACTTACAGTCACACAGGCCACAGAAAATGAGAGACAGGCAGCTTCCCAAATGAAGGGCATGCTGCTATCCCAGAGGAAGAAGCCCAGGAGTCAAGATGGAGGAATGTTTACTGTAGCGTTTGTGGTGACTGAGAGCAATGAGCAGGAGGCTTGCAGTGTTCTTTAAGGTTGTAAACATGACTTAGTCTTATGTTTCTAATCATTGATTCTTACAGACTATGCAAGCTGCGAGATGCCCTACTGATGAATTATCTTTAAGCAACTGTGCAGTTGTGAATGAAAAGGATTTCCAGTCTGGCCAGTGAGTAGCTATCTTTTAACTTGCTAGGTATTGTTTTAGAATATGATTCCAAAGAATCATTTTAGGGAAACCTTTGGAAATTGCCTTTTTAAATTACTTTTGCCAAGCTGGAAAATGGAGATGAGAATTACATATTTCTGTCATTACTCTGTCAAACTTTGATAAATGCAGCATATTAGGTGTTATTCATAGAGTGTTTTAAAAGCTGATTTTCTTAGGGTAGACACACTGGATGTAAGTATTATGTAACATGGTTGGTAGTCCTCTTGCTTTGGAGTCTCATTGTCCAAGTTTGGATCCTAGTGCTGACAGTCACAAACTGATGACCACAGGAAAGGGATTTGCCCTTTTTTGTGTTCTTATGTCCTGATCTATGAAATGAGGGAGCTGTGAGGGGTAAGTTGCTCTAATAAAACATTCACAACAGTGCCCAGCACATGAGTGATCCCTTCATGGAGTTTTATTTGTGTGATCATTGTTGCTATGGTAATATAAGAGGCGTGGAAGCTGAAGATAGACAAAACCTTCAAGTCTTTAAAAGCTTTTTCATCATAATTCATCTTTACTGATTCACATCGCCTACTGACCTTCCAAAGGCTGTTGGCAAGGTCAACGCCATCTATATGAACAGGCCACCCGGGGACTTCTGGAATCAGCCTCAGCATGGGAAGGAGGTGTATTGAGCGTTCTGTGACGTCAAATTGAAGAGAAGACTGATCAGTGAGGGAGTGTTATGGCATTCTTTCACACGTGCTGAGCTTCCCACTTAAATATAGTGGATATAAAGAGCAAGCCATTAAAATAACAGCACTGTAAGAACTATTTGTTGAAAGACAAGGTGGGTTCGGAGGTAACGCTTAGTGGCAGAGTGTGTGCCTGGCGTGAGTAGCTCTGACAGGTTTGCTCTGCAGCCATTCCCATCCTCCATCTCACTCATATACAAAAGATAGTGCCAACACTTGACAAAAGTCAAAGCTTCTACCTCAAAGGACTCATTAGCTTCCTGGGGTAGAACATTACCATGAGATATATTATGGGTAACTTCTGGTAACTTACGAATCGATTCAGAGTTCTTTGAAGTTGGGCTTTTGTATGTATTCATGGAAATTTTTCATTTGTAATATCTGTTTTATACACTGCTATCATAATGTCCAGGCTCCGAGAGAGTCTAAGGAAAGATTTAATTAACAGCCTTAAAAACTAATGGCTATCTCATATATATCCTCTTCTGCCTTTGGTTTGCTTGTTTTTATTTTATTGGGATATGTGAAATTACTCTCAGAAAAGGAAATTCATCTTCCTCTTACTTAATAGCAAGGACTGTGAATCGGTGCTTCAGTTTCCTGTAAACTGGGAACCTCACGAAGTTGATGATTTGAATTAGATATTCTCTCTCTTTTTTAAAAAAAGATTTATTTATTTATGTATACGAGTATACCACTGCTGTCTTCAGACACACCAGAAGAGGGCATCAGATCCCATTACAGATGGTTGTGAGCCAACATGTGATTGCTAGGAATTGGGACCTCTGGAAGAGCAGTTGGTGCTCTTAACCGCTGAGCTATCTCTCCAGCCTGAATTGGATGTTCTCATTAGAATTTGGCTGGATTCTGCTCCTGTTGTGTGGGCCTAGGTGTCTTTATATCTAGAAGACATTTTGAGTTATGGGTTTTGGGAGCCCCGTATGTGGTTTTCTGTCAGGCTCTCCTATGTGCTAAGTTTCTATCTGTGTCCATCAAACATGGGTATGGGAAGAATACATGTAGAAGCCATGTTGTCGTTGGCACCCTGACTGTGCTCTGTCTTCTAGGCATGTGATGGTGAGGACGTCCCCCAATCACAAGTACATATTTACCCTGAGGACTCATCCATCAGTGGTTCCAGGATGCATTGCATTCAGCTTACCTCAGGTAACAAAAATGTGTCCTTTTTAGCCAAAAAGTTGCAGGCGTCAATTCATTTTAAGCAAGCGTTGCCCTCTGGCTGTATTGATTCATATTGAAAGAAACCACCTAGATGTTACATACAGAATTTAAAGATATATTCTTTTTTGAAAAAAGTATATATTTTACTTATTTATGGGGAGGGCACTCATACCACAGTGGAGGTCAGAGAACAGTTGGCAGGAGTCAATCTGTCATGTGGGTCTCAGGGCTCAGTTTCATGTCATTGGGTTTGATGGTAGATACTTTAACCTTCTGAACGATCTCACTGGCCCTAAAGATACATTTTTAATTTGTCAACTATTTGCAGTAATACCTTTATATTATCTTCATGGTTTTTTAAATTTAAAAAAAAAAGTCTGAGGTATTATCAGTTGGCTATTGGAAAAAGTGTGATGTTCTTTTAACACCAAATCTCAGGGTAACAGAAAACGTATCAAACAACACATCATTTATATTAATTATAAAATGGCATCTAATAATAGAGGTTTTATAATACTGTGCTGTCCGACCTAACCTGTGAAGAGTGTGATCTCGCTTTCTGGGCTTCTCTAGAGCTGGGAAGGTAAAACTGTGGGGGGATTATGACTCCACAGTCATGATGCCCAGTGCTCACCCCCAGTATCACAGGTGCCACCTGACACCAGTGACCCATATTCCTAGCAATGTAAATTTTATATTTGTTTCTATAGATTAAAATTTCGGGCTATATGCGACCCTGATCCTGCCTCAAAAAAATAAATGAACTGATTAGTTTAATAGTTTAGCTAATATAGTTTAACAAAAAGTTTGGGCTATCACTGGGTTTGCCAACTTTGAACAGAGCTCCAGGCTAGCTAGGGCTACAAATTGAGACCCTGTCTCAAAAAAACAAAACAGAATCTTCCCAGGATACATTCCAAGCATCATGGAATGTGGTAACTGATTCCAGTTCTCAGGATAAACACAGGATACCGGTATTATCATCCAAAGACGTTCAGGTAAACTCACACCTCAGTGTGACTGCTTTGTGTTCCAAAGTCTGGATTGACTAGCATGCTGCTAAACGCCATCTTGGCCAGAGAGAAGATGGGTTTTATAGAGTCTTTTAGGGGATGTGAGGCAGAGTGTGACCCCTGAAAAAGAAATTGGCAAGGGAACACTCGTTGCACTTTCTCATGGTGTAGCACCTTTTAATCACCCATCCTAGAGCCCACTGTGGTCCCACGAGCAGGCAAGCAGTGGGTTTTCAGCCAGAAGTTACTTTTCCCAGAAGTCTATGGAGCACTATCAGTAATAACTGATTTTAAATCTGACAGGGTAGCCCTGAACTCTTACCTAAGTGCATTCTATTCCTGACTCCTGCCAGGATAGTCAGGACAGGTGACTGACTCTAAGCACCCGAAAATCCTTTGGACAGATTGCACAGAGTAATCCTGACCAGTTCATGGTTTAAGTCCCAGCTTAAATTGCAGTGTAGATCATCTGACTAGTTTTAGTTTAATTTCATGAATTTAATTTGTTTCTGTGGTATTATAGCAAATCACACAAAACTAACTGCAGCGGTGCACTAATACAGAACCATCTGCTGTAGTGAATATGGTAAGATGTATCACCATGTACAAAACTTTTTCACACCATGGATAGCTTTGCTCTAGAAGGGCACCCGGCACGGTGACATTCAGTGGCACATGCTAATCTTAAGAGAGGAGGCAGAAAGATCTCGGGTTCCAAGGCCAGCCTGGGCTACATAGTCAAGCTTTGTATATTTTCTATAAGATGTAATCTACATTCATGTCTGAGTTATCTTATAAAAAAGGAACCACAATTTGGTTAGCTTAAAATAATAGAAAATTTAAACTATAATAAAAAGAAAACAAAAATGGATAAAAATTAAAAAATATTCTCTCATAATTCTGGAAGCTGGCAGCTCATAAAGATAGCACAGAGCCGCTGCCTCTGAGGCTAGGGCTCCAGGAAGGCCGGCCAGATGTTGGCAGTCCTTGACTGGCATCACTTCAGTTTCTACCTCTGTCATCACATGGTGTTCTCCTTGCATTTCCAGTCCCGTTGGCTTAGGGCTTATCCTAATTCAGTCTGCAAAGACCCTGATTATAAATATAGTTAGAGTCACAAACCCGGGAGCTAAAGACTGGCATTTTGGGGCCAGGTGGGTATGGGGGTCACAGTTCAGTATATAACAACATACTGTGTCTTGGTTTTACAAGTCTTTCTGGAGTTCATAGCTATCCATCTGTGGGGTTTTTTTTCTATTTCTCTGATTTTGATTGATTTGATTTTAATTGTCTTTTTTTTCCTCTCATTTATTTTATAGCGAAAATGGGCTGGACTTTCTATTGGACAGGACATAGAAGGTAGGTATTTTTTTTCTAGCTACCTAAAGCTAATTTTCTGTATTATTCTCAGTTACTGAGATCTATATAATTATCGATTATTGGGCCTTAAACATTGATTACCAATGACAGCTGTCCAAACAGAGAGGCGTTGTGTGCTGTGTAGCCTTTCCTCCCTTCTCAATAAAGTATGTGATAAAATCACTATACTTCATCAGATTTCTAACCTGGCTTCTGGAGCTGAAATTCAGATCCTCATACTTATGCAGAAAGCATTTTACTAGCTGAGCTATCTCCATGTCCCCTGATAATTTAATTTTTAGCTTAAAAAAAAATCTTAGTTTTCCTTTCTTCATTCACAGAATCTTAATAAATTCACCTGAACTTCTCTCTTGAGTAGTTTGCTAAACTCATGGCCTGTCTTGTATTTATTTCTGTTCTTAGTTTTAATATTCTGATTTAGTCTTGAGGGGGCTGGGGTATAGCCCAGTGAGTGTCTGTCTTGTGTATTGGTTTGCTCTCTATCACTGTCATAAAGATCATGACCAAAAGCAACTTGGAGGGGACAGGGTTCATTTGGCTCACATGTCCTGCTGGGAGCCAAGGCTGAAGAAAGCCAAGCAGGGCAGGAAGCAGGGCCGAGGCTGTGGAGGAAGGCTGCTTCTAAGCTTGCTCTCTGTGGCTCGCTAAGCTTGTTGTCTTATACAACCCAGGACCAGCTACAGGACTGGCACTGCCCAGAGTGGGCTGGACCCTCCCACATCAATCATTAATCAAGAAAATGCCCCTCTGATTTGCCTACAGACCAGCCTAATGGAGACACTTTCTCAGCTGAGGTTCCCTCTTCCCAGATTACTCTACTTTATGTCAAGTTGACAAAAACTACTTGGCACACCTAACGTGCATGTGTACACAACCCTGGATTGGAGCCCTAGATCATAAAAAACAAACAAGAAAAACCCAGATCACAGGCTGGAAGATGGCTTAGGGCTCATGAATGCAGGAGAACCAGGAGTTCAGATCCCCAGCACCCACATAAATGTCGGGTGGGTGTGGTAGCCTACTTAGGACCCCAGCATTTGGGAGGCAGAGATAGTATCCCTGGATCAAACTGGCTAGGGTGTTCTCTGATCAGCAGAGTCAGTAGCCCCTGGTATAGCAAGACTCTACCTCAGTAATATAAGGTAGAAGTCAATGAAAGACGGTCTCTGCATGTGTGTGCATGCACATGCACTCCCCTAGACATACATACACTGTCCCCAGACACATACATATAGGCACATATGCATACACATGCAAATCAACAACAAAAGATTTGTGTAAGAATAAATGATTTAAATTGTGGTGTGGGTTGGGGGGGGTGTGCATGTGCGTGTGTGTGTGTCTGTGTGCGCGTGTGTGCACGTGTGTGCGTGTGTGTGTGTTTTCTATTCTATGGATATTTGGGGAAGACATTTCACAATATAATGTTGTAGTATTTTGTTATATGTTGCTTTTTTAGTGACTTTCAAGCAGATATCTTTCTCATGGCTTTGTAGATAAGGTTATTGGTCTAGGAGCGTTCTTTTCAGTTACTATGAAGAAGTGCAAGCTTTATTGTAGACAATTAGTATGAAGTAGAAGAGGAATTAGAGAGGCTGGTTAACATGGCCTGTTTCTCTGTTGTTTCTGTATAATCCATAATTTCCTTTCCTAACTGCCTTTTTTTTCTCCACTGCCACACTTCTCAAAGTGCCATCCTTTATTTATCCGAGTCTTCAAAAATAATTGATATTGGGCCTGAAAGATGGCTCAGTGTATAAGAGCATTGGCTACTTTTCCAGAGAACCCAGGTTGAATCCCCAATTCCCAGGGAGAGTTTCACAACCCTCTGTAACCTCAGTTCCGGGGATCTGTTGCCCTCCTCTGTCCCCCAGCGGCTCTGCATGCACTGATGCCTGGCCATACGTAAAGACAAGACATTCAGTTAAACAATTGGAAAAATGTTCTGACTGTTAAAGGCTAAGCTCACAACCAAAATATTTATTTAAAAAAAAAAGGAAAAAGATTGATGTTGCTACCTCTAGTCTTATTTATTTTCAAATAATTTCTCTGTACCTGGAGTTGTAGAGTGCCACAGCCTATGTTTGTTTGTTTTCTCTACTTGAGATAGTCTCACTATACAGCTCTAGCTAAATGGAATTCACTATGTAGACCAGGCTGGCCTCAAACTCACAGAGGTCTGTCTTCTTGTGTTTGTCTTCTGAGTGCTGGGATTAAAGTCGTGCACCACCACACCTGGCTGAATTCCAATTCTGATTCTTTGCTTTACTCTTGCTTGCAGCTATACTTCCCTTTGGGAGATGGTTTTGCCCAGGCTCTGTCTGTGATCATCCCTCTCTCCCTCCTCCCTCCTCTTCTGCTCCCTCTTTTCTGAAGTGGGAGCTCTGTATGCTTGATTCCATTCTCATGGTGTTCTGGGACCGCTGCCGGGGACTGTGTGTTGTCCTCATTGCTATCACGGGGCCACCGTTATCTCTCAGCCCCGTGACTTTGAAGACATTCTCAGATGTAGTAGCTTTAAACTGGATCAAAGGCGATGATATTTGAGAGAAGTTAGTATAAAGTGCCAGCACATTGTTCACCTCTCTTAGAAAAGTGACAGCAAAGTGCTAGAAGAGAATCCCATGGGAGTGTTTGCCCAGAAACACGCCAATTTACTTTTTTTCCCCCTGAGTTGGAAGGAAGGGCCGGCATTGAGCTTACCTTTAGTAACTTACTTTTTTCCCCCTGAGTTGGAGGGAAGGCCGGCACTGAGCTTACCTTCAGTTGCCTCTTTGTTCGTTCTGGAAGCAAATAAGAGGGCCGAGAAAAGCCAGAGTGAGAATGGAGGCCCTTGGTTGATGGAGAGGGATGCACAGTTGGAGCTTTCCAGATGAACCTGAAAGGGTTACCTGCAAGGTCTATCTTTAGAAACGGTTTCACAGGCTTTCGGGGAATCTGATTCATGTGACTGTGTTTTAACAGCCACCTTTAAGCCGTTCTTCTCAGTCACATTTTAGAAAACACTGACCTAAGTGATTCCCTTAACCATCTCACCTGAAGCATAGCGTGGTGCTGGGAGAGCGGAGGAGTTAGCACCAAAGCGAAGTAGGTCAGCGTGAGAGGCCAGGGCTCCCTGCGTGCAGAGACGAGAGCAACTACCTGGCTAAATATTTCATGAGGCGATGCATTTGAATGTAGGACGAGTTTCTAATTTCTTTAAACTTATTTGTTTCAATAGAAGGGCAAGAGTGTCTTTAAATCTAACTTTTAAAAGATTTATTTGTGTGTGTGTGTGTGTGTGTGTGTGTGTGTGTGTGTGTGTCTGTGTCTGTGTCTGTGTCTGTGTCTGCATGATTTTGTGAGTTTATGTTTATTTACATACCTGCTATTGCCTCCAGAGGCCAGGGCCATCAGATTTCCCTGGAACTGGAATTCCAATTAGTTGTAAGCTGCCCTGTGTAGATGCTAGGAACTGAACCCAGATATATGCTCTTAACTTCTAGGCTGTCTCTTCAGCCCTTAATTGTAACTTTTAATAATATAGTTGTTTTCTGTTTGAAAATGTGTATGTGGTGGTTTAGTTGCCAGTGTTCCCCACAGGTTTATATATTCCAATGCTTGGTCCCCAGTTGGTGAAACTGTTTGGGAAGGATTAAAAGGTGTGGCCTTGTTGGAGAAGACATGTCACTGGAGGCTAGCCTTGAGGTTTCAAAAGTCCATGCTGCTCTATCTCCATGCCTCATGTTTATGTACCAGAATGTAAGCCCTGTTACTGTCCAGTGCCATATCTGCTTTCCTGCTGTCATGCTCTCTGCCGTGATGGCGGTGGATTCTAATCTTCTGGAACTGTGAGCCCCCAAATTAAATGCTTTTCTTCTCTAAGTTATCTTGGCCATGGTGTCTTATAGCAACAAAAAAGTAACCAAGACTGTGTACTGCCAACTTTCATGGGTTAAAAGGTGTATCTTATGACTGACGATATGTTTCAAAGCCAGTTTTCTTCTACTAGAAGTGGCTTTCTTGTCTAAAGTCAGATCTTTAGAGAGGTGAATCAAGGGGACTTTATGACTCAAACTGTAAGTGAAACAACTGAGCTGGACTAAGGCAGGCGCAGCAGATGTCTGAAGGACACACTGGGGCCTGGCTGATGTGAAGAGTGTGGAGGCTGTGCATCAGTGTGGGTGTGATGCAACAGCTATGCATGCCTAGGTGAGGCCATCGGATTCCCTGGCCCTCTGCAAGAATAGCCAGTGCTCGTCAGTGCAGAGCCATCTCCAGCCTTCGTAAAAGCCACTTTAATTGGTATAATTGTGTGGAGCCTTCAGCCACTTTGGGACTGGCCATGGTCCTGACCGTGTGCTACACTGTCCATGGTGCTGACCACAGTCTTGGACATTGTAGCAGTTTGGTTTGCTATTTAGGAGCATGACCTTAAACTAAAATACATTTAATAACTACAGTTTAGTGATCATATTTTCATACACTCACTAATAGCTGTCAAGTTGAAGATAGTGCACATATGTTGTGTATGTATAACATAAAACATATAGGTTATACTGCCTTGGATTCTTTAATCCACAGAACAGTATCATAATGTACAAAGAAAGCCTTATGAAGTATATTTTTCATTCAGTATTTTAGCTATCTTTACTAAATTAGATCAAGTTTTTATTTTAATAAAATTGCTGTACAGTGTTCCATGTTGTGAGTTTACTGGATTTTGTTCTGTGTTCCTTTACTGATCAGTGTTTCTCAGTGCTTGGCCCTTGCAGATGCTGCTCTAGCTGTCTGTAGATTTCTCTTTAGACAAACCTTCAAGAGTGTCTCGGGCAGATACCTGTAATGGAATTACTGACACATTCATTTTCTCAATGCTTCAAACTAGAAGCATTTTGCTACATGGAAAGCAACTAATCTCTCTTGCTCATAAAAGTTACTAAGCTTTTGACTATGTCCTACAGTTGCTAGGCAATGTGACAAGAGGACAGAATATCAGAGTGGGAGGCAGGAGAGTATTCTAAAACTTCAGGCCCAAACTTGAATTTATCCTTTCATCTTTATTACATCTCCCAGACCTGACTGTATCTCTTGTTATTTTACTTTTGAAATATTTAAAATACCTTTGCCCCATTTAAGGATGCCAAGTGAAAGTATAAAAATTTGATTTACACAAGCAGTTTTACTCAAAGAATTGCAAGAAGTCTTTGTGCACAAATCAAATGGCTGTAATCTGTGAAGTAAGTTTAGAGTAGAACTTGGAGTTTTCCTGATCACTAAGGCTTACCTAATCAAGTCTTTTTGATGACGCACATGTGACAGTTGAATGCACAGAGAGATTAAATGACTTATTTAGGTTCCAGGAGGATCTGTTGATACAGACTAAGAATTCCTTTGAAGAGAACATCTTTGTAAAACACCGAAATCTCAGACTTAATAATGATGAGTCATTTGAAAGCCATGCAATGACTTTTTTGTTTAAAAAATAATAAATGACATTTATTATTTGACCAGTGTAATTCCTAAATGGACCATACCTCTTGTCCAAAATGAATTTTAAAAATCCATATTTTTTATGTTTTTAAGATTTCTTTTTTTGAAGCTGGAGAGATGGTTCATCTTAAGAGTTTTTATTGCTCTTGCAGAGGACCTTAGTTTGGTTCCTAGAACCCACTTCCGGCCACTCACAGCTGCCGAGGACTCCAGCTCTAGGGTATCCGATACCACTGGCCTCTGAAGGCACTCATGCGTGCACACACGATAAAATAAATCTTAAAGAGTTTGTTTTTCTTCTCTGACAGTTTCATACATGTTTATAATAAATCTTAGTCATGCTTGCCCTCCTATTGTCCTTTCATGCCCCTCCCCCCTCTGTTCCCCGGCAGCTCTTCTGTGTTTATATCTTGTGCATGTGTGTGTGTGCCCCCAAGTTTATTTAGACTTTTTTGCATGAGTGTGGGTGGGAAGTTATTTACTGGAGCATGGACAGTTTATCCATGGCTATACCACTGAAGAAAATGACACCCTTCCCCCAGATATCCTTAACTGCCCATAGTCCCTCTGGGAAGGCCCTGTGCACCCTCCCCTCTTCCATGATGAAAAGCTGACAGATCCAATCTTAAAGCTGCTCTTATATGGATAACAGATTGGTGTGTTCAGGACTTCCAAAGCCGTGTTATATCCAGAAGGTTTTTTCTTTTTTTTTTTTTTTTTAACATTGATTTGGCTGTGTAGGGATTGAACTATCAGAGTTAGCAGTGAGTACCCACTAGCCAACTGAACCATTGTGCTAGCCCAGATGTTCTTTTGCAGTGCCCCTCCACATCCTCTGGTTCTTTCATTCTTTGAACTCCGTCCTCTGGGAAACAAATCCTAAAGACCGTCTTTATGAATATGTGTGTGGGTATGTACGTGCAGGAGAAGGTGCCAGTGGAGAGCCATTGGATGTCCAGGAGCTAGAGTTACAGATAGTTGTGAATCACTCATATGGGATAGGGACTTGAACTTGAGTCCTCTGGAAAAGCAGACAGGTTAGCTGCTTAGCCCCCTTTCCAGCCCCTTTATCACCGGTCTTACGAGAACCATAGAAACATGCATTTGGGGACTGGAAGCTAGTCAGCTGCAAGGTTGGCTAAAGGCCCTTTCTTGCGGGTTTGGTCTGTGTCTTTTGTGTATAAATTTCAGTTGTGAGCTCTATATGGGTTTCTTTGAAATGCAAGGAGAACTTAGATCTTTTAAAACATGTGAAAGAGCATGTTGAAATACTTTTTAGATTTTAAGAGGCTGTTGTTATTTATTTTATGTGTATGAGTGTTTTGCATGTATATCTGTGTGTCTGGTGCCCATGGAAGCTGGAGAAGGCTATCAGAGTCCCTGAAACTGGAGTTTCATGGTTGTGAACCACCATGAGGGTGCGGGGGGTTGAACCCAGTTCCTTTTAGAAGAGCAACAAGCACAACAAGCACTCTTAATCACTAAGATATCTCTCCAGTCCCCCTTTTGGATTTTTTTATAGATTTTATCCATAAACTTTCTAATTTTTTTTGTTCATGCCTAGCTGATTTTTTTTCATTTTTAAGAACAAACTCTTCTTTTAAAGTGTTTTCCACAATTGTAGAATGTCAAATTTTCATATTTTAACTAATTATACAATTACTCTACCAAGCATAACTAGCACAGATTAGAATGAGCATGACAAACCTATGGTATGTAGCAGCTCCAGAGCCTGGGGCCCTGCAGACTCAGAGCAGTGCCAGCCCAGTGGCAACTGCTCACAAGCACTTCCGCTGTGTTGTGAGGGCCTCATCACAAGACACAAGTGCATATATACATTAGCCCTGCTGCAGGGCAGGGTGGGCTCATACTTGCTGGGCGTGATCGAGTTGCCTTGTTGGGGGAAAGTCAAATGCCTTTTGCTCCTCCTGGTGCTCCCAGGATTGTATGCTTCTCCTGATGCTCCCAGGATTGTATGCTGCATTGTGATATCTTTTGCTTTAAAAGTTTGTTTAGAAACCAGCCCTTATTAACATGCACAAGCTGAGTTTTAAAAATCAGCCTCTTTTTTTCCCTCTGAAAATGCTTCTTTGCAATTATATATCATTGAGAAAATTTCTTTTAATACCCATTTCTATCAATGAAAACTCTGTATTGTGCAGCTAAGCATAGGGGGCTGAATAGTTATTATATAATATAAAATTATAGTAGTGTTTTAAAGTTTATGGCATTGTGGTCTAAAAAGCTAGTTTAAAATTCTTCCCAAGGCTTAAGTAGGACTGTCTTACTCAGATCTTTATCTATGCTTGTCTTGTGTGTTGTTGGGGAATGGCTACAGCTCCCAGATACAGTGGTGCTCTGTAAAAACACTTGCAGTGCTACAAAGAAGCATAAGTTACAACTTACACTACAGAAAACTAACCCCTGGAAACACTGTTTCTCAAGTGCCCCCCATCCTGTTTTTTACTTCCTCTTGATAACCTTCTTAGGGCAAGGAGTCTGCCTACCTCTCTCATGGTAGCACGTTCTTAAATAACTCAAAAATCATCTTTGGTAACCACATGCTGTGCCAAAACCACTGAGGCCACCCACACTGTCACACTGTCCTCTGTTAAATCAGGAGGAGGGATGTGCTTTTTTATTTTTATTTTTTATTTATTTATTTTTTGCCATGGAGAGATGAGGGGTCAAAAGTGAGGGAGAGTATTGTTTAATATTTTTTTCTTAGCACAGGTGAGTAAGGAAATCTCTATTAATTTTTCACTTTGTGCCTATGCGTTCCTCCAGGGAGGCCCACATGGAGCTCAGTTTGGGTCAGGTATTGCTATATTGTGTTGAACTCTTTGAAACTAGATACGTAAGTTTTGGTATCCCTGTGGTTCCTCCTAGTTGCCGTATATTCGTTTGACAAAGCCAAGCAGTGCATCGGCACAATGACCATCGAGATCGACTTCCTGCAGAAAAAGAACATCGACTCCAACCCTTATGACACCGACAAGATGGCAGCCGAGTTCATCCAGCAGTTCAACAACCAGGCCTTCTCCGTGGGACAGCAGGTAGGCACAGCTGCACTTAGCCCTTCCCTTTGTAGGCAACCGAACGCTGGTGTCCAGGATTCTGCTTTGGAAGAGCTCAGAGGCGGAGCTTTTCATAGGAAAAGTTCCATGCAAATTGAAGTGAGTTTGCCGAACCTATAGGAGTCTGTTCACAAAAGCCTCCACACAGCTTTAGAAGGCCAGACAGATGGCTCAGCAGTCAAGAGCACTGGCTGCTCTTCGGCAGGATCCAAGTTCAGGGCCCAGCACTCACTTTGGGGCGACTCACAACTGCTGGTATGTCCAGCTGAGATGCAGTGCTCTCCTCCAGCGGCTGGCCTCCAAGGGTACACATGGCACACAACACAGACATGAACATTTTTCAGAAAGGCTTTGAAATTGTGTTAAGATGTCCTGTATAGTCACAACAAGTTTTCTCCCTGCAAATTTGGGAACACAGCAATGATACATAGTCTGAAATGGCTTTTTTTTTCTCGTTGTGGGACATGAGATTTGTTTCTGGGAAGTCTTCCTGTGTCACTAGTGTGTTTTTGTAGAAAAGCAGACCTTGGGGCTGAGGAGATAGCTCAGAAGTCAGTAAGGCGCCTGCTGAGATAGCATGGAGCCCCGAGCTTCACCCAGGCACCCAGGCAAAGAGCTGGGAGTGGTGGGATATTTGCGCTGTGGTTCTACCCATGGGAAGGCAGAGAGGAGCCCTTGAGGCCCCTGGCCAGCTGGCACAGCCCAAACCGGTAAGCTCCGGGTTTATTGAGAAACCCTGGCTCAAAAATAAGAGGGCTGGGGATAGTGTGGAGAGCACTGGAGGAACAATGCTTGAGGTTCTTCTCTGGCTTCTACACGCATGTTGGTTGTATGCATAGCTGCAGCTGCATACACGTGGGCATGCACATACATAGTAGGTCTCAACTTTTGGTGTATGTGGGGGTGTGGTCTTCCAGAGATTAAGAAAATAAAGTCTATATAACATCAAGTTCATTGTAGCGTCTCGGCTTAGTGCCACTGGAAACACTCGCCAGCGCTACCTTTTTACACTTCAGTACTCTCAGATGGTTAATATCCTACAAAAAAACATCCTATTAAACGTAAAGTGTGCTTAGCTGGTAGACTGCTTCCCGGCATGCATGAAGCCTGGGCTCTACCACTAGCCCTAGCACCAAAGAAAACCAGGTATGGTGAGTGTCTGTAATCCCAGCACCAGGGCAGTAGAGGCAGGAAGGTCAGGAGTTCAAGGTCATCTGTCCTCAGTTACAAAGGAAGTCTGAGACCAGCCAGGGTTACACCAGACCTTGTCTCAAAATAATTAAAAAGCAAGTGTGAAGCCATACATTGTTTGTACGGGCACCCTGACTACCAGAGCAGATATGAACATCTGGCTGTCCCCAGTAAGCCAGACAGTAAAGCGATTTGCAAAAATGGGCTACTACCCCCTTTTTTGCCATTACAGTTTTTTGTCTTAGTGATTTTATTTTAAATGGACACATTTACTTTTTTTCTCCTCTAATCTCTAGAATGGTAAATCCCAGTAGATGCATTCCATCGAAGCTCTTTGGGTCCTCATAAGTTTAAAAGTAAACAGCAGGCTCCCGGGAGCAAGGTGTCTGGCATTGCTGAGCACACGCACTGACGGCAGTGTGCTGACCATGCCCCCATCCTGCCCTGAGGTCTCTGTCTTGGAACTTAACTGAGGGGGAGGGCAGCAGCAGTGGACGGCAAGAGCTATTGGAGTGGATGGAGTGTTACTTTTAATTCATTTTTCCTGGTAAATCTGGAAGGATTGTAGTCTAAAGTATTCGTATATTATGGTATTAAACTTTTGCAGGCAGAACCTGAACTACTGACATACAGGAACAAAATACAGTGTGTTTTTAAAGGAAAGCCTTAGAGAGTTAGCTGGCTGTAATAATGCACACCTTTAATCCCAGCACTGGGGAGGCAGAGGCAAGAGGATCTCTGAGTTCCAGGCCAGCCTGGTCTATATAGTGAGACCCTGTCTCAAAAAAGAAAGAAAGAAACCAAAAAACAAACAAACAAACTAAACAAAAAAGAAGGGAAAATTAAATATAAGAAGAAAGCATTAGAATTAAAATGAACCTTGGATATTTTCCTGTCTGACTTCCTCCCAGGTGAAGAAGTTTAGGTCCAGAGAAGATAAATCCTGTGCTCATGGATGCACAGCTAGGGACTTAGATAAGAGGTAAATATTTAATAGCATGAAGTATATCCCAGTCACTGTTTTTGGCAGGGCAGATCAGCAGGGAACAGAGAAGATGCTGTTTCTGCTGCTGCAGAACTTTCTAGTTGGAACAGCACGGAGCAGTGCCAAGCCTTGTACTCTTAGGTGGAAGGCCCCGCGTCGTGCTCAAGCTGCTGCTGTCTGCCTTAGGTAGTCTAGAAGGCTCCTAGTTGCCAACCAACTGTATTTGTTGACTACTGTCCATTGCTGTTGGGTTGGAGTTTTGTTTTTTATTTTATTTAATTTTTGTCTGTGCTGTATTCTTTCTGGATTCCTGGAAAATTTTAAGCCTATTTGTATTCAGCTTGTGAGTTTTACCATTTGACTTTAGCTTTGGGACTTAATTGAAACTCTCTGATGTTTGCAATAATTAAAAACCCAATAAGATGTAGATATCTGTAAGACCATGAAAATATTTGAGTATTTGAGAATAGATAGATAGATAGATACACATACACATATATACATTTGTATATATAATGTAAAACCTATCTGACCCCAACCAAGTGACCATTCTTTCCAGCAGTTGTATGGCAGAGTCATTTATTGTGACATCTCCACACATACAGGAGGCCTAGCTTGTTGAAGACACTCTCTCTGCAGGTACTTGCTAAGCAGACCATTGGGTTTACAAGGCTCCTACACTTGTGTGGCTGGCATTTTGTATTACTTATAGGAAGGGCTGATGTTTACAATGACAGCGCTACGTCTGACCTGACACTGTCATTTACTGTGTCTGAACCCTGATGCTTAATCTGTTTTTGGAACTCATCTGTTCTGTTTGTTTGCTTTTTGAGACTGGGTCTCTCTGTGTAGCCTTGACTGTCTGCTCTGTAGACTGGGCTGGCCTCGAGCTTGCTGAGATCTTCCTGCCTCTGCCTCCTGCTTGCTGGGATTCAAGGTCTGCACCATCACTGCCCTGCTGGATCTCGGTTTTCTTACTAGTAGTTTCCCAAAGTGTTTGTGAGTGTTGACTAAGTCACACTAATTAGTCCTGTCATACTAACACACACGTTTCCTTTCCCTGTCACTGGGTCTGTGATGGAGTGACTGTGGAGTGGACCCGAGAAGGACAATCAAGAGAAAACTGGTTTTTCACCTTTGGAAAATGTTGGTGATGTAGCAGGAAGCTGTTGTGCCATGGGCTAACCCTCCTCCCCTTCCTTCTCTCCATAGCTTGTCTTTAGCTTCAATGATAAGCTCTTTGGATTACTGGTGAAGGACATTGAAGCCATGGATCCCAGCATCCTGAAGGGAGAGCCTGCATCAGGCAAAAGGCAGAAGGTAAGCTTTTTTCCTAGTCTCTGTTAGGTAATCTTTTTGACATGACTTGCACAGGGTGATATGTTTCTTACTATCCGTCTGGTGTAGCTTTCCATACTGTGTGTTCTCCCTCTGAGCTCCTACGACCTCACCATTGCTGTAGCCAGTATTGCTACTGACCTAGAAATTGAAACATACTTAATTGCAGATCTATTAATCTGTACTAGCTGAATACCGGTATCTAGTGTGCATCAAAGGAGATGAACTGTGAAGACACAGACATTGCCGTGTAGGAATTGTGGAAGATAGCTGTGAGAAAAGCAAACATAACTCGGATGACTTCATTTCCCCCTCAAGTCTAGCCTGGCTTTGAAACGCCTACAGTGTACTAATTATCATCCTTCTGTACAGATTGAGGTTGGACTGGTTGTTGGAAACAGTCAAGTTGCATTTGAAAAAGCCGAAAATTCATCACTCAATCTTATTGGTAAGATTTACAGTTTTTAGAAAATTTCAAATGAAGTGGCAATGTCTCTGATATTACATGTGAGTTGTGTAAAATGATTTTCAGGTGGGGCGGGGGAGGGAGACCCTTCCTGTAAAGCTTGTGCTGTCAGATGTGCTGATACAAGATCTCGGGCCTTCCACTGGAGTGCCCGTCCAGCTGTAACAGTGTGAAACACATAGGCATATTTTCATTTTCTTTTCTCCTAGCCATACTTAAAACAGTTCAAAGGGAACAATGACTTTAGATTTTTGTTTGTTTGTTTGTTTGTTTGAAAGTCTAAGATAATATTAGGCTCACGAAGATTTGTATATGTAGCTCCAGAATCCCAGTAGCCGTTGCCAGTTTCTCCTGGTGTGACTATCATACAGTGCAGTTACCCAGACAAATTCCATAGAGCCATTGCTGCTGCCCAAACTACCGTCTTAGCTTGGATTTCACCGGGTTTTCCGTTATGCCCCTTCTCTCTTCCAGGGTCTCATTCACGATCATCCCACCCTACTCATAGTTCTGACAGCTCCTCAGAATTTCATTATCTTTTATGACCTTAGTCTGTCACTGTCCTTTAGTGACCGGCTGATGAGTGTGTGCTTAAACTCTTCCCAACAGATTGGACCCTGTTTTCTAGCCTTACTTTGATATGCTAAAATGATGCAATTTCATCTCTAGGAATAGCAGCTCATCTAAGTAATAATGTGCTAACTCAGATTTATGTTCATGTCTGTCCCGATAGAGTAGAGATTTTCATTGGCTATACAGCCTTGTCCAAAATTACTTAACTTTGTTTAAATGTAATTTGGGGGCATTTTATTGTTTTTTGGGGGATTTTTGTTTTGGTTTGGTTGTTCTTTAGTCAATAATTTACCAGTTTCTGCTTTTTTTCTTTTACCTTTTTAGTAAAAGATTGTTTTATTTTTTTCATGGTGTGTGTCTGTGTTTGTGTGTGAGTATGTGTACTGTGTACGGGTGTCCTTGGAGGCCAGAGGGACAGTGTCAGATCCCCTGGAAGTGGTGTTGTCGGTGGTTATAAGCTTCCCAGCATGAGTGCTGAGAATCAAGCTAAGGTCCTCTACAGAAGCAGAACATGGTCTTAACTGCTGAGCCATCTTCAGCCCAGACTTGCCTTGAACCTGTAGACCTCTGGCTCCCAGGGCCCTAGCATGCTAGGACCAAAGGCACATGCCTCGTGCCTATGGACAAGTATTCACTAAAACAACCCATACTTTAAATTGGATTTTATTTGTATAGTATTTATAACTTATCTTATATAGTTAGTATGTGTGTGTTTGAGCGTGTGTGGCATGGCACATGTGTGGAGCTCAGAGGACAACTTTCGGAGTCAGTTCCACTGTTTGAGCCGCAGGGATCAAACTCAGGCTATCAGTCCACAAGAGCCTAAACTCACCAGGCCACACCAGTAACCCTTGATTTGCTTTTTTTTTTTCTTAAGATGTTTCAAGCATCGTAAATATATCTCTACAGTATAATTTTAATGCCCCCCAACAACATTTTTATGAAGGCCATATCATTATGTCCTATTACTGATACCAGAAATTTATGATGTGATTTTCTTATATTTTACTTTTGTATACTTTTTGTTAAAATAACTTATCCCAAGACAGTTCTATAACTTTTGCACAGTGTAGGTGTTTTCAAGTAATTTATGTGAAGATGTGATGTCAGTTGAAAAATGAATTTGTATAGTAATTTGGTTTGTAGTAAATATGACCACAAGAGGGCAGTAGAGTATAAGCAAAATACTTTTGATCACCTTCTAAAGGAAAGCTTTAGCCTACAAAATTCTAACCAGAAAATTATTATCTGAATTTTTTGTTTTGTTTTGCTTTTAGTGTGATGTTTTCTTTTTTGGCTTTGTAATAACCATATTTCCCCCTTTTTTGTTTAGAGCGTGCTATAAGGTATCTTGTTCTTTGTGTCCGAGACAGGCGTGGTTCTCTGGAGTTACTTTAGGTGGCAGTCTGACATTTAAATTAAACAGTTTGTATCATGAGAGAATTTGTAAGTCTAACTTTTTCAGTCATTAAAGTCTTTAGAATGTTTCTTGTCTCCATGTGACAAGCCATCAGATTCATTCCACATATCTTCATAGGCCGAGGTCTAGGTGAGTACGTGTATCTCATACACACTTACCAGGAGCTGTGAGTGAGCACTTGCTGTCAGTGATTTCTGAATCTAGTGGAGTTAACATCAGACATACACATGGTGTTTCCGTTCAACAACTAAGTTCATCTGGTTGGATTAAAGGTTCATGAGAGGGAGTTCTGTGAACCGATTGCAGGTAGCTTAGATGAGCATCAGTTTAGTTGGGTTTGGAAGTTTATTACTGACCATGAATGGAGACCAGACAAGATAGGAGAGTTGGGCTTCCCCCTCTCACTAGATGGTCGTCCAAGAGCGTGCCATCCGCCTTTACGTAATAGGCTGTGTGTGGGTTCATCTTGAAGTCCAGGGGTGTCTGTCCTTTTTATACTTACCTATGGTGTTTTCCTCACAAATTCGATTCCGTTTGTTTGACACAGGCAAAGCTAAAACCAAGGAAAATCGCCAGTCGATCATCAATCCCGACTGGAACTTTGAGAAAATGGGGATCGGCGGTCTGGATAAGGAGTTTTCAGATATTTTCCGAAGAGCATTTGCTTCTCGGGTGTTCCCTCCTGAGATTGTGGAACAGATGGGTGAGTCTGACCAAGCCCCGTGCTCCTAAGGAAGCACATAGATGATGAGGCGGTCTTCTCAATGGTTCTGAAATGACTTTTCAGATCCATCCAAGTATTTCTAATGTTAACCTCTTAAAAAAACCAATCCCCCTCCCCCAACTTAAAAAAGAAATTAAGTTTCACGAGAAACTCAAAGTATTACTCTTATGGGAGAAATAATAGAAATGGTACTTACAGTTTCTCTGTTGTATCTGTTTAGGTTACATTGTTTTTCCATGGGCATTTTAGAAATGGTCCCTCATTCTGAAGACCCAGCGTGGGTCAGGTTTACCTGACAAACTGTCATTTTCCATCCAGCTGAGGACATTGGGCGGATGCTGGCTGCCACATTGTGCTGTGCTGCCTTACAGCCCCGGTCAGCACTTCTTCGTCTAGTAAATGGATACTTGGCAAGGTTTTTAATTAGATAAGTCTGATCCCCAGAGACAAATGCAGGAGATGTATGGGAGTCTCCATACTTGATGTGAAGAAATACTCACTCTCTTCATTTGTCACTTTTCTCTTGACGGTTTATTTAATTTATCTGTGTGAAGCGATTTTCTTTGCCCAGTGGAAATACTGTCAGGACTGTTTTCAAATCCGTATCATTGGTTGGATTGGAGTGTGAGCTGCAGAGTATCTGGGAAAGGAATTTATAATAGCTTCTTGCAGACTGAGTGTGAAAACAGGATCCAAAAAAGCTGGAGGAATACAAATGTACTGCCCCCCTCTCCCCCGTTCTTTCCCTTTAAATTGCTACCGGGAGATAAGAGTATATTCATCACAGCGGACAAGAGCTGCTTTCCAGGGACTAAGCTCTGGGTCGTGTTGGCCGGCTGTTGGTTGCTTTTCTGCCCGGTTGCTCACTCTGGTGAATTACAAGCACAGCACACACCTGTTCGCTGGGTAAAGGTCGAGTTTAGAATTGGATTAAGACAAAATGACAGAGGCCCTCATCACCTGGGTTTTATACATCTTGAAATGGCAGTGGCATATTTCTTATCTGAGAGATACAAAGGCCAAATCCATAAAAAAAAATCCAGACTCCAGTTTGGAAAGTTGCAAGAAATGTGGCAGTTCACTGCCTGATAATATGTGTTTGAGGCTCAGTAAATCCTTAAGGAGTTTTGACAAAGACTTGGAAATATTATTTAAATATATTTTAGGTAAAAACGGAGTCAATGGGCTGATTCTAAGTGTTGAATGTTGCACGTTATTCTTGCAGAGGATTTTGCCAGTTTTAGGGCTGAGTCCTGGGAGAGGGGAAGGATTTTGTGTTTTTTACTATTTGTGGGGTCCAGCCAACCAGCAGGAAAACAGTTCTTCCAGGAGGATGCTGTGCCGATGTGCCCCCTCCCAGCTGAAATTAAATCAAGCAGGTTTGTTGTTTGTCCTGGATTTGGTCTGTCTTTGGTGTGATTTTGAAGAAATGAACTGTAGTAGATGTTTGTCCCAGGACTCAGGCTTGGTGACCGAGGGCTGTGGACCTGAAGTTTGAGGGTTGCTGTCCAAAGCCTTTTTATGACTTTAGTTCTTTTACTATGCTTATACTATTTTAAGACACACACACACACACACACACACACACACACACACACACACACACAGGCAAGTTTTATTCTTTTAAAAGTACCCTGCCATGACTTTCTTCCCTCAAGAAGCAGGTATTATCACTTAATTTAAATAACAGCCTGCTGTAAAGCTACCTGGGCTTTTGAGCTGAATTCAAAGCAAAACAACAAATAACAAAAACAACAAAACTCTGCTGCTTTCCTTACTTTAAAGAAAATGCCTGAGTATCTTTTTTTAAAAAGAGATTTATGTGTTGAGAAATTATTATCTTTTATGTAGATATTTCTTGAGGTTCCTCTTTTCCTTTAAATTTTAGGGGAATTAATAAAGCATTTTATTGCCCTCCAGTTAGAATTTGGTCACACACTTATCATTTGGCTTGGTATAAGTCAAAAGCTCTACATGAGAATCATGTATACACTTGAGCTTTGACAAAAGGCTGAGAAACAATCAAGCCAAATGTAAGTCAAATTACATGTGTTCACTTAGGCATATTTTATGTTCCTTTCTCTGCTAGATGGAAATAAAATTGGCTGATTTTTTCACTCTTCGTTCACTAAGTAGATTTAATAATATATCCTGTGGGTTTAATAACTAGACAGGGTAAGATGAGTTAAATCAATCAAAAGAGAAAAATATTTAGAAAATAATAATTTCTGTAAATTATAAGGCATTTGTAGCTGAAAACTTTATTTTGGGCTCAACAGATGGTTCCTTCCCATGAAGTCTGGAGTTATACTTACATTGAAATAAGAATGCTAATTGGATTTGTTTTGCATGTGTACATATATCTTTATATGGATATCAAGATTCTAATTTAGAAAGTCAGATGATAATCTTTGCCCCTCTGGCCATTGTGTCTATGAAACTGATGGTCACGTCTTTAGGTAACTCATGCCTTCCATTTGGTATTAAAATTTTATATTTTCTTCTAAAAACTGAAAACAGAGATTAGGCTATTGTGATGACAAAGGGGTTTAAGCAGAGACACAGTTATGAGGTAGACCTAGAGAGCAGGTGAGGTTGTATTCCTACAGACCGCTCTCACTGATTTCAGGCTAGCGTCTTTGTCTTCTGGTACTTTCAAGTACATGGTATATACCTTCCTGCTTCTTAAAGTATTTTATTTAATAGAATTAAAACTCAGAAATCCTAGCTGGGCTTGGTGGCGCATGCCTGAGAGGCGGGCAGATGGATCTCTGTGAGTTTGAGGCCTGCCTGGTCTACAAAGTGAGTTCCAGGACAGCCAGGACTCTGATCCACAAAGAACACCTGTCTCAAAAAACAAATCAAATAAACAACAACACCACACACACACACACACGCACGCACGCACGCACGCACGCACGCACGCACGCACGCACGCACGCACGCACTAAGGAAATCCTTAATCAGCAACCCCCTTAAGTCCTTCCTACCCAGGATACCAGCACCACCATTTGTACCACACAGCAGTGTGAGCATCAGAAGCTAGCTTCTGAAGGGTAGGTGAGTGAGCTCAGTGGCTCATGGCTGCCCTTAAGCATTCTCAGATGTCCTCTTCAGACATTTGCTGTGCTTGCCCCTTGTACGAAGTTTTGTGGGGAACAGTTGGGATGGATAAACAAGTGATGAATTACCTCACTTCTCATTCTAGCTCTAGCAAAGGGTGTTTCTACAAAGAAACTTCATTTTCAGCATCCCTGGCAATAACCACGTAAATGTTGGAGCCAAAGAACAAATTTTTAAACACTGGAATATCAGCTAACAGTCACCCAGTGGCTCCGAACGCTATTCTGGGAGTAGGTTCACATCTCCCCATGGAGAGGGGCTGTGTCTTGAGAGCTAGGGAAAGGTTGTAGGGACCCAGAGTCACAGAGTCACTGCCCTTTCCTAAGGACTTCTGACCCACTCTTTGAATTGGTTCTTTTTGTCCCCCTCCTCACCCCTCCCTCACTAAGTCCGTTTCCAACCTTCATGCTTAAGATTTCTTTTGAAATTCAAGAGGAAAGCAGCTCTCCTCTGGTGTAAGTGAGGCGGCAGCTCCTCTGAAGGAGAGTCTGTAAGGGGCCTTTCAGTCACACCCAGAATCTCTTGAATGCTAAGAACATCACAAATAAGACCTAGGGGAAGAAAGGGCTGGAGCTCTGTGAGCGCCAGCCATGTTGTGGAGAAGGGGAGTTCTCGCTAAGATTAACATAAACACTGACAGTCTGGGAATGCATTCACACCCCCACTCCGGAGAGGTTGCAATTTAAATGGGGGTTAAGACATCTCCTCGAACTCCCAGGCTCTGTAAACGGAGCCCTGAGGCTAAAGAGCTTATCTGAAATTTAAAAAAAGGGGAGGGGAAAAATTGAAGGTTTCTGACATTCATCTTTTTTCCTTGTATTAGTCATAACTTGCTTTTCAGCTATATTTTAGGTTTTGAATGCCAACCTGACATCTGTTCAAGTCTGCCTGTAATTTATTAGCAGAGGAAGAGAAAGCAGTTGCTCACTGTGGGGAGATGCAGACTTCTCTCCTAGCCTTTGCGCTGGATTTAAGGAATGCAAGACTTACTAATTCTCACTTCAGGTTAGGATCATTAGAAAGGTTTTCATTTCGTTCTTTTTCTAATGAAAAGAAAATAGTTTATGATCATGCAACTTCACCATCTCTACTGCAGGATAGAGGCAAAGGGTATATGCTTGAAACAGAACACCCAGAGGTAAGGTAGCCTTTTGCAGGTAGAAATTTGTTTTACCCTGGATTTTTTCCGCCGTTGTTTGCCTCCCCCCCCCACCCCTTTCTGCTCTTCCTTCTTCCTTCCCTTTCTTCTGTAGCCCAGGCTTGCCGGCAGCGCCGCCTCCCTCCCTCCCACGTGAGCCACTGAGTGCTAGAATGAGAGACACGGGCACAACACCCACTCCGGCTCATTGTTAACTTTTACATTACATCTGTACGTGAGTAGGAATAATGTACTTGCACATATCTCAAAGTCAGGCTGCATTCACAGTCATCCAGCATTTTGAAAAATTAATCTTCAGGCAAAGCAATCGGCTGGTAGAGTACACAGTGGGTCAGATTTCCTGGTAACAGTGGTGTTGCCAATACAGAGCTGATGCTAGAGAGGGGATGCTAGAGAGGGAGAGGGCTAGCCCAGCGTGCCATCAAGTCCTTGGTTCAATCCCCAATAGCAACAAACAGCCAGACAAGCCAGCAAACAAAGGGCTAGAAGTTGACCCGAATGTGCCCCAGGAAGGAATGACAAGGTGGACTGTGGAACGAAGCACTGTGAGTACAGACATGGCAGAAATCAAACATGCCAGCCGGGCAGTGGTGCCACACGCCTTGGGAGGCAGAGGCAAGTGAATCAAGGACAGCCAGGGCTATATAGAAAAACCCTATCTCAAAACAAGATAAACAAAAAGTAAAACAAATGCAGTATAAAATTCCCATTGAATGGGAAGAAAATGTTTATCTCTATAAGGGGTGAGGACCAAACAGAGACCTTGTTTCTTTTCTATTTTCTTGTGTGTATTTTGAGCAAATACAATTTCTTTATTTTGTTTTTTTGATACAAGGTTTCTCTGTGTAGCCCTGGCTGTCTGGGAACTGCTCTGTAGACCAGGCTGACCTTGAACTCACAGCCTTCTGCTTCTTTCCTCCTGAGAATTAAAAGCATGTGCCACCATACTCAGCCCTGCTCTGTGTATTTTATTAGGAGTTTGTGTTTTTACTGTACAGTTTTAAAACAAGCAAATAGATACTAGCACAGGCTATCTCTTAGGATGGCTCTTAGAACAGAAAGACATCTGAGCACAGGTCTGTCCCTTTTCCTTCACAAAGTACATAGGGTTCCAGGCCCAGATTCCCTGGACCCTGGTGGCTGAGTGACAGAGTGCAGACAAGACACCTGTCCTACTCTACTGACGGAGAAAGGGTTTCTTGATAGATAATATCTTCCTGTCAACTACTTGTTCCCAGTAATTCCCACACAGAGATGGGTGTAAGTCCTGTGTCTTCTCTTCAAATGGGTGAGCAAATATTTTTGTGGAGATCTTTAGGTGGCTGGCCAAAGAAACACAAGAGGGGAAAGACTGGGAGAAGAATGACTTGGGATAGCAGAATTTCTGACAACTGAAAAACCGTGCCCAAATTTATCTTCGATAATCAAAAGCCTCTTGAGGATTCAGCTCCCTGTGACCCTGCAGTGAAACAGTGTCTCTTCTGTCTTGTGCTGCCACTGCTGAAGCAGGAGACACTGCCGCCAAAACGGCAGACACTGATCTAAATATTTTGCTTGTATTTTGTATATCAATCTATTTAATCTCCACAACAACCTTTGAGACATCTACTGTATTGTTCCCATTTTATGGAGCAAGAAACTGAGGCTCAGAGAAGTCAAGGAGTTAATCCAAGACACCCAATAAACAGTAGGGGTAGATTTGAACCCAGCATGGCCTCAGTTCATGCCCTTGACCCCTCTGTTGTTCTTCCTTAATGAAAGCCCACAAAGAGAAATCACTGGAGTGGGTCTTCCTGAGCCCAGTTTGGAGGAGTCAGCCTTTGAATTAGCCACAGCTATTTCAGCCCTGGCATCATTAATCTGCTGGGCCAGACAGCTATTCAGTACAGAAGGCAACTGCCCCGCACACTGTCAACAACTCTTCCTGGCAATCCCATATGTTCAGGTTGTCCCGACCTGAACACATAAAGGCTGCTGCAATGCTTACTGTAAATGCCACTTTTTAATATGTGCATTTTTAGCATCGGTTGTAGCATAATACAGGAAGTGACTGCTAGGTTGTGTCAGAGAAGTTGTCTTAAGGAAGCAGTCAACCTAGAGGCAAAACATAGTCAAGTTAAAGGACCACTAAACGTTAAATAATGGACCCTATTAAAGGATGTCACAGCCAGCACATGATTAAGTCCCAACCAAGTGGTGATGACAGTAAGTCACCAGGGACTTAAGGAAGTTTCCTTCAGGCTCCATGGAGAGGGAGCTCTTGAGCGAGAGGCCTTGGATGGCAGAGGACAGGTGCTGCTGTCCATACAGGGAAGCACAGTAGGCTAGACAGTGGGAAGCATTTGGCAGGCCTGGCATGCAGAGCAACAGTATTAAGATTCAAAAGTCAAGGTGTCAAGTTGAAGCTGGGTTGTGGAAGTCTGTAAATGAGATGACTTTTCTGTCCGACATGACCTTCTGAATTGTCTGCGCTCTTTACTTCCTGTGTGCCGTTGATGTGCGTAAAGCCTGGCTGCTCTCTTGCTGCTGCTGCTGCTGCTTGGGAGTTTTCTTATTTGTTTTTAATTAACTAATTAATTAATCAATTATTTTTTGCAACAGGGTATCTCTGTAGCCCTACCTGTCCTGAAACTCATTCTGTCTACCAGACTGCCCTCAAACTCTGAGATCCACCTGCCTCTCCCAAGTGCTGGGATTAAAGGTGCGTGGTGGTGACCCCCAGCTTGCTCTGTCAGTCTTAACATACTGCAATTGTTTGTGTGCGTGCTTGAGGCTGGGCAGTTCTTTGCTGTAAGGAACTCACCCTGGACATCACACATCATAGGAGTTTTAGCAGCTTCTCTCCCCTGAGTCTTTCCTTATACCCCCACCCATGTCAGTTAAACAATGTCTCACCTGGCCAGCAGAGTCATCCTCTTTAGGGAGTCAGTGCTCAAAGGCTTTGAAGGCCACAGCCACACTGCCTTGAGTTGTCCACATCCAGCTGTTTGGAGTGTAGTCCGTCAGCTGTTGTTGGACTAGGAACTACTATTACCAGTCCACAATAAGATAATTTGTTTGTTCATTCTTTTTCTAAAGAGTTATTTATTTTATGTTTGTGAGTGCTCTGTCTGCATGCCAGAAGAGGGCATCAGATCCCATTACAGATTGTGAGCCACCATGTGGTTGCTGGGAATTGAACTCAGAACCTCTGGAAGAGCAGTCAGTGCTCTTAACCACTGAGCCATCTCTCCAGCCCCTTATTTTTGTATTTTCAAGGCAGGGTTTCACTGTGTAGCCTTGGCTGTCTTGGAACTCATTCTGTAGACTAAACTGGTCTTGAACTCACAGAGACCTGCCTGCCTCTGCCTCCCGAGTGCTGGGATTAAAGATGTGTGCCACCATCTCTGACCTAAGATAAACATAGAGAAACCAAGAGTGAGCATCTAGAAACCCTTATGCCAATTTAACATCACCATGATGTTTCAAATTGTATTTTATAAAAGTATTGTAGTGGTGGCACACGCCTTTAATCCCAGCACTCGGGAGGCAGAGACAGGCGGATTTCTGAGTTCGAGGCCAGCCTGGTCTACAGAGTGAGTTCCAGGACAGCCAGGACTACACAGAGAAACCCTGTCTCGAAAACCAAAAAAAAAAAAGTATTGTAATAGGTGGAAAGTTTTAAAAGCAATTAGTAGACCACAGGTAGTTTAGATGGTCCAAGAATCATGGAGATATATATAAGTAAACATTCATCAGGTGAATGAGACGGCTGAACAAAAGATTTTAATGAGAAGTCATCTGAGACTTTTCAGCAGTGAAGTGGAGCCACTAAAGTTAGTCCTTTAGGGTAACTGAAACGGTTTTCCTGTGGGACAGGATCACTGGAAAGGACTGCTGAGTGGCCTGGGGACCAGTGGCTGCTGGCCATCTAGTTGTGTGGTGTGCAGAGCCTTGGCTAGGACAGTACTAACAGGAGTGGGAAGAGAGGCAGCTGGGAAGCTTGGTAATTAGACACTGTGCATGACCAGCTTGGAAGTGACACTCAGGCCTTGTGAAAAGATGTGGGAATAAGGAAGTCGCAAGGATCTACATGTTGGACAGTGGGAAGAGGCTGTGACACATCTTCTCAACACTAGAAAGAACAGGAAGCTGAGCTGGGGAAGATCTCCTGACAACTAAATCGGGCCAGCGTCAGTCTGCACGTACTTAGGAATTAAGGACACATTGGCACTGTCGTGTTCTTAACTTGGCGTCTCTTACTGCCCTGCCTCCCCCTTATCTATCCCCTTCATGTTCCTTAAGATGTGTGTGTGTTGGGGGTGGGGCTCCTCCGGAGTCTGTCTTAGATCTCTCTTCTTTATATTTTCCCTAAGATGGATTGTGTCCACTTCCAAAGCATTAATTAATATCTTGATGCTATTAACTCTTAAATATGCGGATTCTTTTTCTCATTTTAGAGCCCACGTTCTCACAGATCTAAGCGATTGGTTATGTCTCCATCCCGCAGTAAATCCGAGGTTAAACTCCTTTTGCTGCAGCCGTCCTTACCCAGCACACTTCCGCCTTCGAGCAGTTTTCCTGGAAGTGTGAGAGCTGGGACCTCCTCTTCAGCTCCTCTCCTCTGCACATTTGCAGTCAGTCATGGAACAGGCCTTCGGCGCTGCCCTTCAGTGTCTCAGGTCTGCGTGTCTCACACCTCACCCTGCTGCTCTTCCTTCAGGATTCTTGCCTGAATCTCTGTGAGCTGCCTGTTCTTCTCTAATCCATTCTCCACACTGGAACCAGAGTCGTTTTTTTTTTTTTTTTTTTTAATAAAAGGGCATGTCTGATCCTGTCATCCACTGCTTCAAACTCCTTAGCAGCGCCCGTAACTCCTCGCACAGTTTACAAGCCCTGAGTGTTCTGGCAGCTGCCAAACTTTCCTGCCTCATCTGGGCCCTGCACCCCTCCCCCATGCGCTGGGTCCTGGCCAGAGTGAGCTATTTTCAGTGCGTCTAATTTGCTGTGCTACCGTCTCTTCCTTCTGTATCTTGGGGCATGTTTTGACCATAGTTTCTTGACATCAATTCTTGTTCATCCTTTAGGCCTCGGCTTTGATCTGACTTTTTGCAGACTGCTCTGGCTCTAGCGTGCTTCCTGTGTATTCTATCCCATATGCTTTTTTATGTTTATGCTATGTTTTGTTACATTGCTTTTTATTACACAGCTATACATTTTGTAGAAATGAATGCCAGTGAGTTGACTTAATCTAGACTAAGTAGAACACTTACACTCTTGCCCTCCCCTCAAGATGCTTCCAGTCCCTGTGGGAATAACACCACATTTGTATATTCCAGAGCAGTCATGTGGTAAAGCACACAGACATAGGAGGCGGTGCTGGTGCTGAACCCTGTGTCTTGCAAGTCAGAGTAGAAAGCATGGTTCTGGTTCCCTATTAAGTTTGAGGAGGTTCTCTTCTGTCCCATTTTACTCTAGGAAAGACTTATTGGATTGATTCCAGGTAGGTTTGAGTCCAGAAATGGCAAGGGGCAAGTTTTCTTAGCATCGCTCAGCTGATACTGATTTCTTTGTCGATGGCTTTTCATATGTGTTAGAAGAACAGAGTGTCAAAGCTTCCACTCAGGTGGAGGAGGGCACAGCACTCACTGTCTGTGTGCACATCCGTGCATCTGTGGTATTACAGATTATAGAAGTCATGATCCTTATAATGCAATGCCAAGATGCAGAGGAAAAATAAGGTCTCCATTGTGTCCTCCCGGGTGCTATCAGAAATAGTCCCTGTAGGGCTAGAGAGATGGCTCAGCAGTTAAGAGCACTGACTGCTCTTCCAGAGGTCCTGAGTTCAATTCCCAGCAACCACATGGTGGCTCACAACCATCTGTAATGGGATCCAGTGCCGTTTTCTGGTGTGTGTCTGAAGACAGCTACAGTGTACTCATATAAATAAAAATGAATAAATCTTAAAAAAAGAAGAGAGAAAGAAAGAAAGAAAGAAAGAAAGAAAGAAAGAGAGAGAGAGAGAGAGAAAGAAAGAAAGGAAGAGAGAGAGAAAGAGGAAGAAAAAGTCCCTGTAACATCAGTGGTTGTTTTCAGACCCTTTCATGAATATTTATACACACATGAGTATTTAGCTTTATCTACTCATGTATAGGTGTTTTTTCTTTCTTTCTTTTAACTACTGTTCTGTGACTTTTTTTTTTAACCTAATAATGTATCTTGGTCCTTTTTGATATGACAAAGAGAAAGTACAAATCATCCCAGGTTTGAGTTTTGATAAAACATGGATGGATAAGCATTTTACTTTTTAAAAAAAATAAATTAATGTATATGCATGCCTTTCAGTGGTTAGCCCATAATCCTTGGGTACTGGAGAAGGTTGGTTTAGAGTCTTCCTTTACCACTTGTCACATGTGTGTGCCACCTACGCCCCGGACCTGGAAATGCTTCAGGGCACTAGCCTCCAAACTCTCTGAGCCTTGTGTATTTGCCCACAAAAGCATTTCTTGGTAGTCTTATTGTCTGGTTAGCACTGATGTGAAATTTTCTAACCTGGTGCCTTGCTTACACCTCATGGACTGTACTTGCTATAACAGCATGGGCGAACACCGTAGCTCTGTAAAGGGTAGCAGTGTATAAGCCAATCCCTTTAACCGGGTGGTGAGGTGTTTCCTTCTCATCTTAAACTTTCCTTGCTGTTGAGAAAAGTTAACACCCGGGATTATCTTCTCGGGCTGTTTTGTAATTACCCATTCTGAATAGTGTTTGTTGATGGGTAGTCAAGGGGACACTTGGCGATCCTCTTCTGTTTCTGAACTCAAACCTGGGCTGATTTGTATTCACTCTTTGTCACATTCCATCAGAGGACTGATAAATGCTCTACCGCTGCTATAAATCCTGTCGGTTCCTTATATGTGACACACTGAGCTCAAAAACAACAGACGGTGATAGACACAGTAGAGAATACAGTGCTGGAGGAAGAGAAGCAGAAGGAAGAATTAGTAGTAGTTGTGATAACAAATTTTACCTGGAATTTAGCTGCTAACTCTGAGTACTACCTCAACTCATTAAGAATTTCTCAGAGTTTCATACACTTTGTTATTAGAGGAATCTACCTTTGATATGTTTAACATGATTATACTTTAAAAATGCCTACAAGGAACTTAGTTTTGTTTTGTTTCCTAAAGAATTAACATGCAACTTGACTTTGATCCATGCAAACCATATGGTTTGAGAGAACCAACTCCAGCAATTTTCCATTCTGCCACATGTGCTCACAAGTGCGCACGTGCACACACACATACACACACACACACACTCACACATAATCACTAAATAAGTGTTAAAAAAGAGAAAGAACTAACATAGATGGGATGGGATGCTAGGGGCGGGAGCAGAAGAGGATTTAGAGACATTAGACAGGTAACTCCCTCTACACACCACTTACGCCATTTTATAAATATTGCACAATTTGACCTTGAAAGAAATGACTAATGTATCAAATGTTCAAAGATTGACTTGTGACTCTTGGGTTCTGCAGCACCTCCTCTGGCTTTCATTTCCTCTCTGAGCAGATCATAGTGTGAGTCCTGTTCCTACTTCAACAACTGAACACTGGTGCATGTAAAGATACATGCATCTATACCTTAAACTTCTGCCCTGCTTACTTGTGTGCTTATTCTAATTTGCCTTCAATTTCTGTGATTTTTGGTTTTTCGAGACAGGGTTTCTCTGTGTAGCCCTTGCTGTCCTGGAACTCACTCTGTAGACCAGGCTGGCCTCGAACTCAGAAATCTACCTATCTCTGCCTCCCAAGTGCTGGGATTAAAGGCGTGAGCCACCACTGACTGGCTAAATTTCTGTGATTTTTAAAATACTTTGTTAAAAAAAAAATCTGTTTAGAATTCTGCAGTGAGAAGACTCTTAGACCAAGGGCCTTTGACTGTCTATGCATAGTTACTAGGACAGGCCGTCTTGAGGTCGCCGCCATCCCACATGCTCTGTAGCCTCTCACGTCTCTCTCCACTACCACGTGACATACCTTCCTTTGTGAACCTTATTTAGGCACCAATCATGGCTGTGGTGCGCTTAGGAAAAGAGAGAGAACCGGTCAGGATTATCACCTGCATCAGAGATTCTTGCAGCCGCTCTTCTTTATCTGGCCATAGTAGGCTGACCACAAGTGATAGGAGGTGGCCATGGGAGTGGTGGGTTGTTGAGGCTCTGTGCGTGTCGTGGGTGGGAGTAGCTTCAGTGGGATCCTGTCAGTCTTTAGCATGAGAGACAGCTGAGCCCTTCCCATGTACTTTCTAAGAAGAAGATCAGTGTTTAAAAAAATAAATAAAAAAAAGGGTTGAATTCATGTTGAAATAATTCTGCTCTTAGAAAATCATGAAAGGCTGGGCAGTGGTGGGGCACGCCTTTAACCCCAGTACTTGGGAGGCAGAGGCAGGCGGATTTCGGAGTTCCAGGCCAACCTGGTCTACAGAGTGAGTTCCAGGACAGCCAGGGCTACACAGAGAAACCCTGTCTCGGGGAAAAAAAAAGAAAGAAAGAAAGAAAAAAAGAAACTCATGAAAGAATTTGAAGAAAAATATGACTTGTAAGGACACACAGAAATTGGACAAACGATACTGTTTAGATTCATCGTTTCTGTTATCTTCACCAAACATGGTTTTGCCCTCTTGCTGGTAAACTCTGGCTTTTTGCTCTCAATCGCTGCTGGCAAGTTGCAGGATTTTTCTCCCATCTGGCATTATTTAATTCTCCTCTCCATGTCTGCAACGAAACCAGAAGTGGATGTGTGTCTTCACATACAGGTTTTGGTGCACGAGGGGGCTGTATCGTTGACTCAGATCTAGACTGTGTTAGGATGGGACCTTGGAGGTCTGTAGATTATCAAGTGCTTCTGTGGAGATGCACCTACAAGTGGTCCACAGAACACCAGTCTGAGACGTGCTACTGTGCTCATTCTTCCCGCTGGAGAGCACCGGGCTCCCAGGACACCAAGCACCTTAGACTAAAGTCCCAGGCAGGGAGAGGCTAAGTCGCCTTGCCCTCAGTCTGGTGCCCTTTAGGCTTTGTGACTCAGACACATAAATGATCTGATTTATTGTTGGCTTTTTTTAAATTTCAGATTTCACAACTTGGTTGAGAAATTCTTGAGAGCAGGCTTCACAGCCTTCCAGAGCCTGTGGTTGATTCACAGAGCCCCTTCTTGCCTCTGACAGTCCCTGCAGGTTCCCTGCCGGGCCCAGAAAGTTTGGGGGGGACAGTAGTCATCGTCCCCTGCCTTTTTGTGAATGGTTTAGATCTCGGCTCCTGCGAACATTAGAAATGTGTATTCAGTATGGATCACTATAAAGAAAGGAAAGAGAATAACTATTTTTAAAAAGTAAAAACAGTAACTATTAGTATTCTTGGGGGATCATTCTGTTAGTTTTTGTTATACTTCTCTCTCTCTCTCTCTCTCTCTCTCTCTCTCGTGTGTGTGTGTGTGTGTATTTACACACAATTTCTTTACTTTTTTTTTTTTTAAAGATTTATTTATTTATTATATATGAATACACTGTAGCTGTCTTCAGACACCTCACAATAGGGCATCAGATCTCATTACAGATGGTTGTGAGCCACCATGTGGTTGCTGGGATTTGAACTCAGGACCTCTGGAAGTGCAGTCAGTGCTCTTAACCACTGAGCCATCTCTCCAGCCCCCACAATTTCTTTTTTAATTTTGTAACAGGTTTTCTGCCTGTACAAGTTAACTTTAAGTAGGTGATACTCCATTTCATAAAAAGATAATACCATCGTTTATTTAATCAGTTCCCTATAATCCTTTGAGTTTTTCATGATTATATACCATGTATGCCAAGCGTCCCTGGAGCTACATATTTCTGCCTAACCATAGCTCTTTCAGATAAATTCCTGGAAGTGGAAATGCTGAATCAGAGAGCATTAATAATTATACCCATTCTTGTTATGCGCTGCCAAAGTTAGCCTTCCTTTTTATGTATTGTTATTATCACCGCCACCATCACCACCATCATCACCACCACCATCATCACGATCACCATCACCACCACCATCACCACCATCACCACCATCATCACCATCACCATCATCACGATCACCATCACCACCACCACCACCACCACCACCATCATCATCACCACCACCACCACCATCATCACCATCATCATCATCACTGCTTCTATAGGTTTTTCAGGACAGGGTCTCACTCTGTAACCCAGACTGGCCTAGAATTCATGGCACTACTTCTAGAAGCTTCAGTTTCTTGAGTGCTGAGAATATAGGCTGATGCCACCGTGCTGACTTTAGATGTCATTTTTCAGTCAGAATGTCCTATAACTGAGAGCAGACACTATGGAAGGGCACTGGAAAAGAAGTAATAATATTAAAAGCGTCACAGGAAACTGATGGACAGTGGAGGCACTGGTTTAGTTTGAGATTCACGCTTGGGCCTCAGTTCCCTCATCCTTATTGAGGGGAAGGTAGAGCAGGTACCAGAACTTTGTGAGCCCCCATCACATGAGTCCCTCGTCCCAGTGGAATATGGAGGCCGTACACACAAGCTCTGGCCAGGAGGATGCTGTGTGCGCATGCCCCAAGTGCAGCTTGAGCATCTTTGGAAGAATTACCACACAGACGTGCTCCCACAGTAGGAGTAGTTACAGAGACTGCCGTGTGTCCAGAGCGAGCTTCTTTAGCGCAGTTCTTGATCATGCACTAGTGCAGTGGTTCTAATCCCTCCCACTGCTGCAACCCTTTAGAACAGTTCCTCATGCTCTGCTGACCCCAACCATAGAATTGTTTCACTGCTACTTCATAACTGTCATTTTTGCTATTGTTATGAGTTGTAATGTAGATGTCTGATCTGTGACCCCAAAGGGCTGTGACCCACAGGTTGAGAACCACTGTACTGAGACTGAGCAGATAGTCATGGGAGTTGAGTGTGATACATTGAATCTTCATCCAAGGCCATAGGAAAGCAGACACCCTACTCACTCTCTGTCTTCTGAAGACCACACTTCTTGCTTCATTTTCTGTTGCTATAACAGAACACCTGAGACTAGTTGGCTTATAAAGGAAACAGGCATAGTAAGCTCACAGGTATAAGACCCGAAAGTCCAAGACCAGACAGATGCAACTGGCAAGGGCTTCATGCTCTGTCCTAACCTAACAAAACCCAGGACTAGAGCTGTGCATAAGAGGTGGAATGTACAGGGTAGGCATTCCCCATAGCAGCTCGGAGAGTAATCAGTTCAGCAAGAGTGAGACTTAGCAGGTTGGTAACCTCTTTAAAAAATGTTTTTAGATTTGTTTATTTTTATGTGTATGGGTATTTTGTGTACCATTTGCATGTCTGGTCCCCAAAGACATAAGAGGAGGACGTGGAATCCTTTGGAACTGGAGTTACAGATGGTTGTGATCCACCATGTGGGTGCTAGGACTCACACTGAGGTCCTCTGGAAGAGTGGCAAGTGCTCTTAACTCCTGGGTCATAGCTCTATCCCCCCAAAAGTATATTTGGTAACACTAGTTTATTTTTTTAGGGGGGTCATCTTGTTTGTTTGCTTTTGTTTTTGGTTTTTGTTTGGTTTTTGGAGGCAGTGTCTCACTATGCAGCCCTGGTTGTCATGGAACTGCCTTTGTAGACCAGGCTGTTCTTGAACTTGCAGAGATCAGCCTGCCTAACAAGTATTGAGATCAAACATGTGCTACCATGCCTGGCTGCTCAATACCCTCGCCTCTCAACATTTCCATTCTGGGGACTCTCTTTCAACTTGAGTTTTAGACGGCACATACCATATACAACACAGAGCACCTACTGTATTTCTTCATTTTGAGGGGTTATTCTAACTGTCTCCCATCCTTCTTCTGATGCTTTTTCCTAGTCACTAACACAGTATCTCTTTTCTCTGGTGTACATAAGAATTTTTGAGGCTTTGAAGGAATACAGATTTTCAGGCTTGGCCTCAAGTGTATAAAATCTGAGAACCAGGCAAGCCAAGACTCAGCCCCTGGGCTGCTGAGCCACCTCCCTGGACCTTCAGCTCTGTCAGGGAGACTGGTGTTCAAGACCCAGATCTACCTCTTACTAGATGTCTCCATGAGAAAGTCATCTAGGCTCTGTGTTCTTTCCCAAAGAGAGGAAGAATAGCACCTTGTCATAGAACTTTGTGATATGAGAGAACACACTAGTGATTTAACACCACACAGTACCCCTTAATAGATACAACTTTGATATGTTTGTTTATCAATTATTTTTTAAATAAAATAAATCAAAGACTGTATAAAACTCTTAATATAGTCCCTCCCATTTTGTGGTTATTTTAATCTCTAACTTCTTGGGTCCTATATGTATTTACTATTTATTTACTTATTTAAAAATAATATTTATATTTTTTCCAAATTTTGGGGGTCAGCATGCTCACACAATACTGAGAATCATAAGAAGCAAAGCACTAGAAAACTGTCCTAACTACCAGCAAGCTGATATTCCCTTTTACTCCTTATATATGTGTCAGTGCATTAACAGAATACACACGTTCTGCGTGGCTGAGCGCATGTGGTATGTATCTCACTTGCCCACACATCAGGCTACTTATGAAGTTCCAAAGCCTTGGAATATTTTCATAACCAAGCACTTGATACCAATGCCATTGAAGGTGTATTTTATTATCATTCTTGAAAACAAAGAAATACCTTAAAATCAAAATGACATTAAGAGATACATACTGGTAGATCAGCAGCTACACAGCTGTTCATGTAATGCCTAATTTAAAACAAGGTCCATGGCATGAGAGTGGAAACTGTTTAGACACTTCAGTATCAGATTTGTACTATCATAATATCTATATAAACAATGTTTCCATTTAATTGTTTAATATTACATTCCTATACTACAGCCCAAAGAAAGGCGCCACCTATCAGTGGTTATAATCACAGTGTAAACGTGGAGTATCTGAATGCACCTCTGCTTCTTAATAACCTCGGAAGTATTGATTATGCGGCACAGAGGTGGTTTAACAATGCCACATCCCAGATGTTTCTTTTCTATTAATTTTCACAAGACACATTTGCGCTCTGTCGAGTTTGCTAGTCCCATTCTTACCATACATTATCATCTGTAAACATCTAAAAGCTTTGTGTTGTGAAATAAGGGCTGATAAACACAGGCACGTTACCACAACAAATCATGTCTATAGAAACAGGTTATTATTTGAAAGTGTCTCTGGATGTGAAGATCCTTGTAAGGAGCTTTCTCCTCGCCTTTCCTCTCCTTTCTCCCTCCATTCAGTGTGGAAGTGAAGAGCTGTGTTAGCTTACGTCAGTTAATAATAGTCATTCCCAGAAAATAAGCCTTCCTATTCAGCAATAAGCCAGTTTTTTATTGAAAATGGGCACAGCTCAGCATTGAGGACCTGTTTGTGCTTTATGCAGACGCCACTACTAACTTAGTGTGCTTACGGAACAATGAGTCCAAATTTATCTAATGAAAGACACGTGGACCTTTTCCGTCCCCTTCCTCTCCACCTCCCTTACCACCCAGTGACCAAACAGAGTGCAAGTCAAACAGGTGACGTTTAACAGTTCTGTTTGAATTGACTTAGAAAATGCTTAAAATATGGGAATCGGGGAGATGGTTCAGTTGGTCAAGTGTTTGCCAAACAAGCATGGGAGCCTCAGTTCAGATCTCCAACACTTGTGCAAAAGCTGAGTGTAGCCTCTGTAACCCCAGTGCTGGGGTAGGAGGTAGAGACAGGTAGATTCCTGGGGCTCAGAATCCAGTCAGTATATCCATGAACATCAGTAATTTCCAGGTTCATCGAGAGACCCTGAATCAAAAAATAAGGTAGTGAGCTAGAGAGATGGCTCAGTGGTTAGGGGAGCTTGCTGGTCTTGCAGAGGTGGGTTCAGTCTCTGGTACCAGTATGGCAGCTTACAGCCATAATTCAGTTCCAGAGGAGTCTGACACCCTCTTCTGGGTCTTCAGGTACCAGGCACACAGGGGAAGCTCATACATACTTGTAGGCAAACACTCATATACATAAAATAAATAAATCTTTTCCAAAATAAGGTAGAGAGTGACAGAAGCAAACACCCCAGTGTGAGCCAAAACAACTCTTCTTCCATTAAGTTGCTCGTGTTGAGTATTTGATCACTAGGACACGATCCTGGAATACTTCAGGTACCTACAGCACTGGCTACCCCCCGAGACGTCAGCTTGGCGTGATCTCCACAGTGCACCAGGTCCTGAAGCTCAGCTAGTCTACATACCTGCCTTGGGTTCGAATCATCTCTGTTTTTCCTGAGTGACTTCTGCCACCCCAGGTGACACTTCCTAGTTAAGGTGAGGCATGTCTTGTGAGCAGCTCTGGTTTTCTTGAGACCACAGAGAAGGAGAACACACCTACTTTTCCCTTGTGAAACATCTTGAAGTCTGTGAAGAAAGCAATTCCACTGATCTCCACAATTCCTCAGAGCCACTGCTTCTCCAAGGTTCATTCTCCAGTTGGTTTGGTTCCACGACCTTCTGGAGTTTCGTTAGTCCTTTACCGCCCTGCCCACATCTCTGAACTTTTTTTTAAAAAAAATAAATCTATTTATTCTATATATGTGAGTACACTGTAGCTGTCTTCAGACACACCAGAAGAAGGCACCAGATCTCATTACAGATGGTCTGTAAGCCACCATGTGGTTGCTGGGAATTGAACTCAGGACCTCTGGAAGAGCAGTCAAGTGCTCTTAACTGCTGAGTCATCTCTCCAGCCCATCTCTGAACTTTTTTTTAGCGTCTGTCTATAGTTACTTTAAACTGGGTACCCAGGGTTCAGTGGAGTACTGGGACTGTGGGTGTTAGACACAAGTACCCTCCTTTAGTGAAAACATCAGTCTTCCAGTGCAGGTTGAGACGGTATTAACCTTTAGACATCTTCAGTCCGCCTTCACTCCTGTTGACTTCACTACTGAGTTAACTAACAAAGCCTTATCTCCCCCTGCTGCACTCAGGTAGAGGAGACTTACATTTACTCCTGATAATTTGGTCTCCTTAGACTTGCTCAGTCTCCTACAACTGTCAAGGGATAAGAAATGTCTTTTTCCTAGCTTGTGATTCAGTGGAGGCCAAGGACATACACTTGGTGAAATAAAAACTCAAGGATACTTAGGCAGCTGAGTCTATCATCAGTTGTAACTATCTGCAGAGTGTCCTCTGGCTTGCTTTTAGAGACATGTATGGGCACATGTTAACTACTTACCTACCTCAGGTCCCCTCCAGACTTCATGAGTTTCCGTGTCTTGGAGTGATGCCTGGAAATAGGTATTTAAATAAACCCTGTAGGACCTTGATACATTGTTTTCAGAGTTGCTACTGTAATTATTGAAGACTTAAATCCAAAAGATATGGCCAAAGTCAGATAATGTTAATTAAGGGAATGATTTTTTTTTTTTGTAGCCTAGGCTGGCCTCAAAGTCACTTGTTTAGCCCAGGTTGGCCTTGAACTCACAGCAGTCTTCAGTACCCTGAGTGCTAGAGTTTCAGACGTGTACCACCTTGCCTGGCTTATGACTGTGATTTCTGAGGAACAGAGGAACATGAACTAGACTAGAGGTTCCCTGTGAAGGAAAGAAGCCGTACGTTGTCAACAGAGCAGTGTATTTCAGCTGGAGGAGAAGGGCCAACCCGCGACTGCTGAAACCAGAAAGCGCACGATGCCAGACGACAGCAAGGCAGGACCTGCTACAGAAGCAGCGTGATCTTTGTCATCAAGAATTCATGAAATACCAGGCAACACCCTAGGAGGGAGTGTAGAAGGGTGGGGGTGTCAGCAAAGATTAGTTAGGAGCGTCGCTCCACACATCCCATCCCTCGTTCTGAGCTATCTGATGAGAAGATCTATATGAATTTCAGTTGACTAATTTGGACGCAGACCAGTCAGGTGGTAGACAGCTCGCACAGCTGCTCAGTGCTCAGGGCATGGGTCGTTTTCAGGCGCTCACAGTGGAGCTCAGTGCATCCTGGGCTCTTTAGAGCCGGCAACTGCATACCTCACCTAAACAAAATGATGTCAAGAGATTGGGGTCCCCACTTGAGTGGTCTTGGTCTTGAATGTCTCCTTGAGGATTTAGAAAGTACACAGATGGAGTACGGAGGGTGACCCACCTTCCACTCTCATCAGCAAACACTCTTTGAAACGGAAGTTGATGAAAGTCGTGCTCCAAGCCCTTCCTTCCAGCATGGCTAGAAACAACAGAGTGGTGCTGGAGAGGTGCTCAGTGCCCAGTGCCTAAGGCGTGGACCTGAGTTTGGTACTCAGCACTGTACTCTTATCTTGCAGCTCACAGTGGCCTGTAACTCCGGCTCCCTGGTTCTAAAGCTTTTTCCTCCCCTCCGCCAACCCTGCTCTAACGTATACAGAACAACACACACACAATTGAATCTTGCTTGGTGTGGTGGCATGCACCTTTAATCCCAGCACTCAGGAGGTGGAGCTCTTGAGTTCGAGGCTAGCTTAGTCTCTATGACAAGTTCCAGAACAGCCAAGACTACACAGGTAGACCTTGGCTCAAATAGGATGAATAAATAAATCTTTTTTTTTTTTTTTAAAAAAAACCCTGTTTCCTGACATGAGCATTCTGTACTCTGAAAAGAGGAATTTAAGCAGAACTAGTGCTTGTTAGTTTCAGTTACTACTTTTTAGAGACTCAGGCTGAAATTATGAAAACCTAGCGAGATCAAGTACTAGCAATAGCTGGGACCGTACCGAGTACAAGTCCACGCACCTTTTAATGTTAGACATTCAGACCTGGTTTGCTTAGAGAAGCTTGCAATACTTGTGGCGATGCCCCAACTTGCACTGGTCTCAACAGACTCATCCTTGGCAGGCAGTGTTGTCTGCGTCTGAGCTGGAAGCCACTGGGATTCCCCTTTTAAGTATCACTAATCAGTGTCATCCTGCCCCCACCCCTGAAATGAATTAGGCACTCCTTGCCCAATGCTAATTCGATAGAGATTGTTTCTAATTTATTGACATTCTGACAATAAGTTTCTTCCCTTGAATACCTGCAATTTTGCTGACAGTTTTTCTTGATGCAGTTGGCCTCTGGTGACATCTAGGAAAAAAAGTTGTTTAATTCACATTGAAAAAGAAAAGCTTGGCAAACACAATGTGTCTCATTTTGGACAGTATTTTCAAAGAATATAAACAGCAAACATTACTGTTTATCCCTTAGGTTGCAGAACTAAGGCTATGTAACTTTTAGAATGCTACTTTAAGGAAATGTTAGCAAACTTATTAGATACCCTATAAATGTTTCTGTGCGCTGCTTTCACTAGTGGGGCTGGCAATGCCTGTCACTGTGGTAAAGCCGTGTTTTATGTAGACTTTTAGACCGGAAGTCTCCATGCTGTCTGTAATGCCCACCTTAACGTCTCTTGATGTTTACCCCATCAGAAGTTTTACAGGTATGTTCATGTCTGGGTCTTGGGGTATCCTGGTTTTGTATGTTGTGGGAGGACTGTTGATTCAGCTAAGAGACTGGTAGTTAAAGGGGAAAATAACGTATTGCTGGTTCCCCTCAAAGCAAAGGGAAAGATGCACTATGCCAGTCTAGACTGCACTTAGTCACTTTGGAGCAAATACTGAGAAATGGCTTGCGTGCTTTGCAGCAGAATTGAGGTCCTGTCATGTGAGTGCAAGCAGAACAAAGAATGTACCCCTAAGAGCCCGTGTCAGCTTTCTAATGCTGGTAGAAACTTTAAGAGGGCTTCAGTTGGAGAAATGAAGACTGTGGATCGGAAATCGACTTACGATAAATGGGAGCGGAGGGGGCGTGCACAAGTGGTATTGATCATTGTGCTGGCTTGGCCTTTACCGAGGGGGCTGCATGTTGACTCTGTGACGCGGGCTTAGAAAACTTGAGAAATTGGTGGAGTAGTCTCTGCTCAAGGCACAGAAAAGCAAGAGAACTGATTCTGGCAGTCCGTCTGGAAGAGCAGCTGACACTGTGGGAAGTCCCAAGCTCACTAAGCCGCTAGCCTTTGGAGATGTTACGACGTAGTATATGATGTAGTGTATGCTCTGCTGTGTTCACCTGGTGCTGGAGCGTCGTCAGTGCTACAGACACTGGAGTCCGCAGCAGCCCGTGCATCAGTAGCACTAGAGAAAGTCTTAAGGCCCGAGATGACCACCTTGTCACTCTCAGAAATAATTAACTGAAGCAAAATAGTCATTTATCTCGAGCTTTGCAGTCACATCTAATGTGATCTAATTCTTAGGTAGCAGTTGAAGGTCAGGCTCTATCATCATTCATGCGTAGCCAGATGATAAAAGTGAGCTGCCGTCACGGCATCAGCAGGCACTTTCCGTGTCCGGCTTGATCATCACAGTGACCTTCAGCCTACCGTTAGTGATTTCCACCTGGTAAGTGGAAGACCAGGCTCTTAACGTAGAGACGCAGGCCCCAGCACGGCTGCTGCGTGTGCACATGTATGTGATGTAGAACATGGTGCACATGTGTGTGGAGGCCAGAGCCAGTGCCAGCTGTCCTCCTTAGCGCTCTCGCTCTCTCTCTCTCGCTCTCTCTCGCTCTCTCTCTCTCTCCTTTTTCTTTTATTTTTGAGATTATAATATAATTACATGACTTTTCCCTTCCCTTTCCTCCCTAGAACAGCCCCTGCTTTTTTTTAGAACTCTACAACCGCGTGTGTATGTATGTATAAATAACTGAGTTTAGCACAAAAGAATGCCCTTTATTCTAAGATTACTTCTATCATTTCTTTTGTTATTAAATGTATTTTCATTTATGAAACAATGGTCATATTTTATATTTATTTACTTTTGGTACAAGGTCTTACTGTGTCATCATGGCTGTCCTAGAACTTAGAATATAGACCAAGCTGGCCTTGAACTCATAAAGATCCACCTGTCTCTGCCTCCTGGGTCCTGGGATTGAAGGCATATATATCTGTTTAAAAAAGAAATCTTGAACTGATAAAATTGAAAAGAAACAAACAGAAACCCTAAACAACACAATCAGAGCATCTCTCCCCAGTTTTGGAGTGGGAGTGGGGGGTTCTTGTTTGTAAGCAGTTGTTTTGTTTTATAAATGTGGTTATTGTTTTGAGTCTTGGTCTCACTACATGGCCCAGGATGTCCTAGAACTCTATTACTATTTATTATTATTAATATTATTTTATTATATTATCAATATCATTATTACTACTACTACTAACTACTACTACATTTATTCTGTGCATGTGTGTGTACATGTATGTACATGTGCCATAGTTCACATGTGGAGGTCAGAGGACAGCTTGCTGGAGTTGGTTCTCTCCTACTATGTGAGTCGAACTCAAGTCATCAGGCTTGGAGGTGAACATCGTTACTCCCTGAACCCTCTCACCAACCTGCTCCAGTACTCGCCGTCCTCCTGCCTCTGCCCTCTGAGCAGAGGTGTGCACCACCACACCTGGTCCTCACCTCTTTTAAAACACGTTGGGTCTGGTTTTGAAGATTGTGAAGTCCAAGTCTAAGAACTGGCTAGAAAAATTGATGCATAGTAACTTTTAATATTCTCTAGAAATCTTGATTTATTTCCTTTTTTAGTTCAACTAACCGTCAACCTTTCTTTCACCTAAACAAACCGTACCCTCAGTCTTCTTGACAAATATCTATTAAGAAATATAATTAAGATGAAGCTTTGTACTGCAAATTCTAGGAAATGTCTAGAAATGCTTTAAGAAATCTAGAATGGGTGCCAATCAGTTTTCGACTAGGTTCTTTCTAGACAGTCTCCCAGTGTCTCGTCACTTAAATCATTACTAAAGCAGCATGCGATCATTCATGGTGTGGTGGCTTAAATGAAAATAGCCCCCATCAGCTCATAAGGAATGGCACTATTGGGAGGTGTGGCCGTGTTGGAGTAAGTGTGTTACTTCATGGTGTCCCTTCACCACAACAGAAGCCCTAAGACAAACTGTTTGTGTGGTATCTTGTATTTGTATCTTTATAATAGCTAGTGCATGTGTGCCAGTGAAGGTTAGTACTGTCGTCTGTTTGGATAGCAAAATGAGTGTGAAGGTAGCCATGCTCAAGAGGAACCAGCAGGAGAGCCAAGCAAAAGCTAAGGGTATCATTTGCCCTAAGTGTGGTCTTCACTCTGCGTTTCAGTTAGCTGTGTGTTGTCAGCAACTGTACCACCGTTATATTGCTTTATCCACTGAACTTCTCTCTTGGTCTATCTCAAACACCCACCTTTTGATTATAACCAAGATTCTGCTATATCAGTAACCACTATGGAGACCTCAGATCTGAGCATACTTTAGAAAGGAAAGGTACCTCAATCCAAAGTTCTCTGGCCCTAATATAAGACCTTGTGTCCCAGGTCAGCATGAATCTCCTGAATATGAGTGTGTGTGTGTGTGTGTGTGTGTGTGTGTGTGTGTGTGTGTGTGTGCATGCATGTCACAGCTCTCTGAGGAAAACTGAGGATATCGTTCTCTTATTCCAGCATGTGGGTCCTGGAAGTTGAACTCAGAGCTCAGGTCCTGAGGCTTGGTTTTAGGTGTTGTCTTTACGCAGTAAACCATTCCCCAGCCCTATCATTCCTTTTCACTCCTTATCCAGAGTATTCAGTGGTATGGTCAAGTGTTTTCTTTTCTCCCTCCCTCCTTCCCTCTCTCCCTTCCTTTCTTCCTTATGTGTTACATAGAGTGGGAGGTGGGGTGTTCATGTGCCATGCACACATGTGCAGATCTGAGGACAGCTTGCTGGAATCGGTTCTCTCCTTCTACTGTGTAGGTTCCAGGACCCGAATTTAGCTCATCAGGCTTGGCAGCAAGAGCCTTTATCCACTGAACCATCTTGCTGGCTCCTATATATTGTTTTTGTTTGTGTTTTTAATGCTGTGCAGGTTAACCCCAAATCCTTGCACACACTAGGCACATGCTTTGCATGAGCTGCATCCCCATTCCTCAGAGCCTTTCACCTAGTCTCCGTGGATTGACCTCAGAGTGTAGGAGTCCCCTCCACTGTGTGGGAACGCATGTGTGCATTTTCCTGCAGACGTTCATTAGACTGTTCGTGGAAAAGACCAGAGGAATAAACTGAGCGTGGAGTTGTGTACCTGTAACTCTGTGACGCAGGAGGCTCAGGCAAGGGAATCGGGAGTTCAAGCTCAGCTTGAGCTGTATGAGAACCTGTCTCAACCAAAATCAACACAACACACACACACACACACACACACACACACACACACATGGGTCGGGGGAGGAATAAGAATGAGGGTGAATGAAAGAATATGTCAACCTAAACAATTTCCACCAGTTTCTTTTTCTTCTATATCTTACCTTTTATATTTAATTTACTGGTTACTGGTCCAGGGTACCGATCACGAGAAGCCTATGTAATATTAAGGGAGGAAAAAATGGCAGCAGATGATACTGCAGGCTGCGATCAGAGGGTCCCCCAAATCAGCGCCAAGAAAAGCTCAGGGGAAGGCTGGGCATCAGCAAGGGAGCAGGGCTTCCTTTTGACGCCTACATCCCAGCGAACATGAGTGATATGAAAGAAAGTTCACCTGGAAAAAATCCAGTCAGCTAGTCAGTGTCTGCAGAAAAAAAGATGAGTATCCCTTTGCCTACCCTTCTACCCTCTGCAAGTTCAGAACTCACGCATGAATTGGTGACATGGCTCAGTGGCTAAGAGTTGATTGCTGCCAAACCTGGGGACCTGAGTTCAATCCCCAGGACCCACATGATAGGAGGAGAGACTCAACTCTCCCTCCAGTTGTCCTCTGACCTCTATATTCTAACCACACAATATTCTAACATAGCATGCTTGTGCCCTTCTCAACCAAACAGATGCATAAAATGTTAACTCATGGCAGTGAAGGTCTGCCACAGAGCCTGTCGGTCTCTAGGCACCTCCAGGGCTCTGGCCATAGCAGGTCACTGCTGCCATCCATGCCCCTACTTCTGTGCCCCGTCCTCTTAGTCTCTCTTTATGATGTCATCTCCTTCCCACTGCCCAGACACGACTGCTGTGCATCCTTCTAGGCCAGACTCAGTGTCTCTTTGTTCCTGTGTCCAGTCCTAATTTTCTACTATCACCTCAACAAAATCAGTCTTTCTTGGGGAGATGCCAAAGATATTTCATGCATTTCACTGATCCGTTAGGGTAAAGTTTAGATGCTTGCCTTCTGGCTTTCCGACCAAGCCAGGAATCCCACGCAGGGAGGGACTGCTGTTTGCATGTCTTGTGTCCCTAGCACCTACCTCTGTGCTTCATCCCAGCGGGAGCTGAATACACATTTGTGTTGAATGGAATCAGTTGTTATGATTCACTGAAAATTAGAGACCAGTGCGTATTTAATAAGTCAGGAAAGACTATAATAATAGTAATAGCATGGTCTCACTTCCACTGCTTATTCAAATAACTGATCCTTTTGTGGAGCTGGATTTTGAGAATCTTCTTGTCAATGTGTATTTCTTTGATATGCTAGAAGGAAGCCGCTAAGACATGCTGTCGATGTTACTCAGACTGTATTGTCATTTCAAAGATAACATGTTATGTGTCTCATAAGCATGCATGTCAGCCTTCTCCCTTAATTTCCATGGCAATATTTTGTGAACTATTTATAAGATCCGAGTTAGTTTAATTCAAACCACATTAAGCATTTTCCGTTCACAAAAACAGAATTGCAAAGTTCAGAGTCTACTATTCATGAGCAATTTGTTATGATAATCTGAAAAGGCTTGGATACTGCAAATAAGATATATATATATATATATATATATCCATAAATTAAAGGGTTCAACTAATTTTGAAAAATAGATTCTTCTCCCTCAGATTCTGAATTTTGGAGAAAAGGAATCAAGAATTTACCAATTTGGCTCCCTCTTTTTGTGCATACTTTGGGCTAAACATTATGTTGGGTCAGTTGTGATTCAAGATCAATAAAACAGCATTTCCCCTTAAAGAGCACATCATCTCAGAGAGAAGGTAAATAAACAAATGACTGAAATATAGACCTCTGAGATGAGAAAGGGACACTCCCGCTTTGAGAGCTATGGTTGAGGTTAGGGATGGATGTGCCGGCCAGCCAGTGAGGCTGGTGAATCAGAGCTGCCGGGAGGTCACGACTGATAGATAATCTCTTTTTTAAATATGTGAAGTGGGAATCTAGGTCATCTCCAGAGTTAGAGGCATGAGGTAGCTCTTGAGAAGAACTGAGTATTTCCATAATTCATAAGGAGAATTAGAAAAGAGATAACAAAGGCAAGTAAGAGACGGCGTGTGAGAGCATGAGTAAAGGAAAGCTGTAAGCCGAGCTGAAATCGGATAGTGTGGGGGAGGAGGCATGTCAGTCAGCACGACGGCTGCAGTTCCCTCCAGCTCTGCTCTGTGGCCATGTTGTGCTCAGGGCTCACAGGGCAGGGATAACAGAAGACATGAAGAGCCTTTCCAAGAAAGCACGGCCTAGCCTGGGAGGGGTCTCCTGACAAGGAGATTGACAGACTTGGAGGACATCTAGACAAGATGAGGACAGGCCTGGACTTTGGCCCTCTGCAAACCTTGCTGCTCTCCTTCTGCTCCTCCTCTTCTTGTTTATGTATGTTTATTTTCATGCATATGAGGGTTCGCCTACGTGAATGTAGGTGTACTGTCTGCATGCCTGGAGAGGGTATTGAGTCCCCTGGAACCGGAGCTACAGACAGTTGTGAGCTGCCATGAGGGCACAGGCAACTGAACCCAGATCCAGATCCTCTGGAGGAGCAGCCAGTGCTGTTAACCACTGAGCCTCTCACCGGGCTTCTTGTACTTCAGTCACCTGCATTTGTCTTGTGCATATGGTCAAATGGTAGCTGTTGGCTTGAAGATTAAGAGTAAGTTTCCAAAGCCTGGTCATCCTGGAGGCTTGGATGTGGGCTGTGATTGGTGGTGACAACCTCCAGGAAAAGAGCCAGTCTTACCCATAATGCAGTATAAACCTTCTGCCCGAGGGCTGGGCCAAAGGTCAAAGACATTTTGCTATCCATGGCTCTTGGGCAGAGCTTTACTCTGTGATGAGAAAGTTGTGGTGCTGAGCCTGCAGGGGTTTCACTGAGGTTCTCTTTCTGCCTGCAAACTTAACCAGGAGTGTAGATCTCACTGTTGTAATGTGTCTTTTCTGGACATAATGATGTTACCTTTGGATGTCTCTGGCAACCCAAAAGCTCTTCCTCCTCCTTAGAGTCTTACTTCTGGCAGTTAATTGTGTCTTGTAATTTCTTTTACTTGTTGTCAGTGGTACCATTATACTTTTCCCCCTAAAGATAGAATTTTTAAGACTCTAATTTTAGATAAGGACAAGTCATTTTCACAAGAGCACACTGTGTTGCATTTCCAGTCTCTTCACTTATCATTACGAGAATAACCCTGAAGTCTAATACTTAGTTACTGCACTGAGTGCTGTGTCAGTGTAGTGTAAAAGAAGAACAGACTTAGCAGAAACCATGGACCATCGCAGTGGCACAGTGAAGGTCGGTGTCCCCAGAAGAGTAGAGAAAAGTCACAGGTCATCTTCATCTTAAGAAATGGAGCAAACAGTCCTAGAGTAGACCAGAGACACTCTGGGGAGCCCGGATCATCACTCTTGCTAATTTGGCTTGTTAGTGGCAAGTAATTGAAAACTATTTTTGAAACTTCATTTCCATCTGGGTGGCCCTAAAAAGTCATACCCATTTGTCATGTGACATTTGTCACTGAAGACATCTATCCTTATTTGCAAAATTGTTGCCATCAGTCTAGACCTTGGGACTCGTGTCCATCCGTCCAGCCCAGGCACTCTTGCTGCTTCTCCAAGTTCGTTTCCATTGGCTGACCTATCCTGTGACTAAGATGGAGCTCCTGTAGCCTGCTATATTGTAATAGATGGATTTCCACTAGAATTTCCCCAAGGCAGACTTTCCTCCTGATCTCAAGAGACTATAAAGCAAGTAATAATTCCTAGTTAGATATTAGGTCAGAGAGACAATTCCAAAGTAAAAGTGTTCATTCTAAGTGATAAAAGAGTATTTCAGAAATCTGTAGCTTGCAGCTTCCCTTCTCCCTACAAATATAGCAGCAGCCAGGACTGGTTTCTGGGTGTCTATTTAAAACAAAGTAAAAGGCTTGACTGTTCATCCTTGTCTACTGACAACTCTCAGATATTACTGTGTGTAAGTGACATGGGTGGTCTGTCCTTAGGGGTATATGAAGAAGGCAGGCCTTCCTTCACATGTCCTCTTCAATTGCAGTGAGTTGGTGTAAGACTGTCTCTTCTTCCTTTTTAGGTTGTAAACATGTTAAAGGCATCCTGTTGTACGGACCCCCTGGTTGTGGTAAGACTCTCTTGGCTCGACAGATTGGCAAGATGCTGAATGCGAGAGAGCCCAAGGTGGTCAATGGGCCAGAAATCCTTAACAAGTATGTGGGAGAATCGGAGGCTAACATCCGTAAACTCTTTGCTGACGCTGAAGAGGAGCAAAGGAGGGTATGTGGACATAAGACTGACTGACTAAAAATGTGGTGTGGCTCACATGAAGAGTGACGCCCAGAGACTGGAGCTCACTTGTTACTGGGATCTATGGTTTGAAACAACTTGCAGGTAAAATACAGTTGGCATCAATAATTATTTGCAGAATTTCCCTAGAGCAGTGGTTCTCAACCTACCTGTCTTAGTCAGGGTTTTTATTCCTGTACAAAACATCATGACCAAGAAGCAAATTAGGGAGGAAAGGGTTTATTCAGCTTACACTTCCACATTGCTGTTCATCACCAAAGGAAGTCAGGACTGGGACTCAAGCAGGTCAGGAAGCAGGAGCTGATGCAGAGGCCGTGGAGGGATGTTACTTACTAGCTTGCTCAGCCTGCTTTCTTATAAAACCGAGGATTACCAGCCCAGGGGTGGCACCACCCACAATGGGCCCTCCCCCCTTGATCACTAATTGAGAAAATGCCTTACAGCTTGATCTCATGGAGACATTTCCTCAAGGGAGGCTCCTTTCTCTGTAATAACTCCAGCTTGTGTCAAATTGACACACAAAACCAGCCACCAGTGTATTTCCTAACACTGTAACCCTTTAATGTAGCCTCTCATGTTGTGATGACCCCACCACCACCACAAAATTATTTTCGTTGCTACTTCACTTCTATAATTTTGCTACTATTTCGAATTGTCGTGTAGTATCTGTGTTTTCTGATGGTCTTAGGTGACCTATGTGAAAGGGTCATTCAACCTCCCATAGGGGTCATGACCCACAGCTTGGGAACCTGTGCCCTAGAGGTTATATGGGGTTGTCATGATTTGAAATGCTGCTATACATGTATTCAAAAAAGACCTTGAATATACTTTCAAGTGATGCTTTTGGACTACATTGTTTCCAAACACTTGAACTCAGTTTCTCTTTTGGGAAAGGAGGGAAGTTAAGTCCATGAGTAGATTTTAGGAATTTTCTGTGTCAAGTTCCACATGAAGTATACCTTCAGCTCCTGGGGTCAGGTCAGTTGTGGAGTAATGTCTTTCAGATTATAGCATTACCCATCGTTCCCACCTACAATGACGGGGAAGAGTATGGACGTTATCTGGAGCTCCAGAGGCCATATTTAAACTGATGGTGAGTTTAAAAACTCGAAAGCTGGGGGCTGGAGAGATGGCTCAGTGGTTAAGAGCACTGGCTGTTCTTCCAGAGGACCTGAGTTCAGATCCCAGTATCCATTTGGCAGCTCATAACTATCCATAACTCCAGCTTCAAGTATTTCCTCTTCTGCTCTCCTAAGGCACCAGGCACACACATAACACTTACATACATGTAAGCAAAGCATTCATACACATAATATAAAAGTAGTAAGTCTTAAAAACAAAAAAACCCTGTCTCAAAAAACAAAACCAAAAACAAAAACAAAACCCTCAAAAGTTGAATTTGGGCCTTAGGTGGGGGAAAATTATTTGAAAACCAGACCGAGTTTCTTAACTGTGACAGCAATTTCATGTGTCATCTTGACTGGGGCATAAGTTGCCCAGATGTTTAGTTGTACACCCTGGGTATATTTGTAAAAGTGTTTCTGGGTAAAATTCACTTTGAAATGGTAAGCTGAAGCCGGGCAGTGGTGGCACACGCCTTTAATCCCAGCACTTGGGAGGCAGAGGCAGGCAGATTTCTAAGTTCAAGGCCAGCCTGGTCTACAGAGTGAGTTCCAGGACAGCCAGGGCTACACAGAGAAACCCTGTCTCGAAAAACCTAAAAAAAGAAACGGTAAGCTGAGCAAAGTGGATTGTCCTCTCAATGTGGGCAGATCTCGTCCAGTCAGAGGCCACCTGGCATCTTCTAAACAGAGACAAAGGAACTAGAAGCCACAGAATGGCATTTTAAGAGCTTGAGAGAAAAATCTAGTTTTAAAATTTTTAACATGAGATATACAGGTTTCATGGTAGAGCACTGTGTGAGGCCCTAGTTTCAGTCCCCAACACGGCAAACATAAAAGACTGAATCTCTCCTTCACTTTAACATCTGAATGGCGTTCTTCATCCTACTGTGGAGGGTGAGATGGTTCTTCTCTGTTAATTTTTCTTTGCTGCCTATGGCCAAGAACGGTGCTGTGACATCAGGGGAGTTCTTCTTGAACCATTCGTCACATAACTGCACATCCTTCCTGTTTACAGTGGTTGCCATTACAACCTCCTTGAACTCAGGTGGAAATGCTGATGCTGGGATTCCAAAGATGGTAATATAGCATAATTCACCTTAGAGTTAAAAAAAAGTCTGGTGGACTTGCATGGTTATGGAAAGACACAGTAAGCATTAGTATATTTTAAGAATTCTTTTTGTTCTTTGGAAACTTAGAAAAAAGGGAAAGCATGAGACAGCAGTCCCTATAGTTAGTTTCAACTGCTAACAACAACAAAAAAAAAAAGTAAACTGAGTCTAATGGGCCCTGATAGTTATACACTAAACAAAGATGAGTGGAAACACAGTCTAGTAAAACAGCTCATAAAAGTTCGCTTGTGAGAGTTTCCATGTAGCTGCATAGATAACTTTGGTACTGTTTTTAAACTCAGTTTAAACATGGCACCACTAATGATAAAACTGCATTGGCAAAGAATTTCTATTAGTCATACCCAGCGTCTTCTGTCACATCCAGACAGGACTTGGTATACCCAGCTAATAACCCCATGGAGGGTAAAGTGGGTTACGTCATAAAGAAAAAGCTCCCCTCTGTGACTCTCGACACTCTTGGCCAACAGACATGTAGGTCAGCTAGATACATTTAGAGCAGCCACTTTCGAAGGCTGTTGCCAGCGGTTCAGTAGCATCAGCCCTGTTTTGTTTCTGTGGGAAAGATGGCAAATGGTAGAAGCAGAGGCAGGAGCCAGTATGTTGAAGAGGGTTGCACATGGAAAGTCAGCCTCTGGCACGTGTTAATTGGTGTCTCGGTTACAGTCTATGAACCTGACTCCTAACTCACTGAACTATGAGCTTGGCTTAAACGGACACTTTGTGACACCTGTTGATGTTATTGTGCTAACTGGGTGAGGAGAGGGAGCCGCTGTCCGGACACAAGGTCTATGAGCTCTGAAAACGCCTGGATTGTACGGTCATGTGCTTAGGACAGAGTGTCCCTGTGAGAAACAGCGTCTTGCAGTCTTCGGCATCCTTCTTGACTCGTGGGTAGCAGGGTTAGTATAGATGGAAGGTGTAACACCACACAGCTCAGGGCGTGTGGACAATGACATGCCAGCACTCACTGAAGTTCCTTTCTGCTTCTTGTCCATAAATGTTTTATGTTCAAATGTTTTTATATTTCAGACAGGGTCTCACTACGTAGACCAGAGTAGACTGGCCTCTTAGAGATCCACTTGCTTCTGCCTCCCATGCTCAGCCAGGCTATGAATACCTTTTGAAAATGTAAAATCCTACAGTTTCTCAGCCACAAACAATGGTGTCCTGGTTTTACACTGAGTTAATTGTACCTCTATGATGTGCTCTCTGGCAAAGCGAAGCTCAAAGTTCTGGTTTTTCTGCAGGTTGGTCAATGAACAGTTTTGGGCATGAGATTTTTTTATTTTCTTATGAATCAAAGTATCATTTGCCATTAGACAAATGTATAATGTATATTCAGTATATACAGTGACACTGAGAAATGAAACTTTTTAAATGTTAATTTATTTTTTAAAATATTTATGGAAAGAGAATAATTTTAGGTGATTGTTTAGAGAAAAAAGTAAAACTTAAATTCCAAAAACTTTGAAGGACACCTGGGTATCATTTCAATACAGAATTGTGCTAAAGAACGAGCAGCTCTTTACATATGAGAACAGGGGCATCCGAAGGGGTTTTATCTGTTGAATGAGTATACAGCAATTTTGACTTTTTCTCTTCTGGCATATACTTTTATGAATTTGTGGAACTACCGCTAAAGTTGGAATGTAATGTTAGTATTTCCTACGTTAATTTATAGATTTAATCTAATTCTAATTAATGCTTGGATTCGCTTTCTTTCTTCCTTGGTGTGTATGTAAGCATGAGGAACGTGTGTTTGTGAGTGTGACTGTGACATGCATGCCAGAGGTCATGGTTCGTCTTATTCTACTACTCTTCCCTTTATTTTTAAGACAGACTTTCTCAGTGTCCCCATGGCTGCCATTTGGCTAGACCTGTGGCTAACAAGCCCCTAGGGTCTGCCTGTCTCTGCCCACCTAACTCTGGGTTTCAGGTGCACACCATGGGCCACCTTTTACATGGGTGCTGGAGATCAATACTTAAAGTTATACATTAATAGACTTAATTACAAAGCATGTTTATAAGCCAATAAAAGAAACACATAGGAGGGCTGGAGAGATGGCTCAGTGGTTAAGAGCATTGACTACACTTGCAGAGGTCCTGAGTTCTATTCCCAGCAACCACATGTAATGGGATGCAATCCCTCTTCTAGTGAGTCTGAAGGAAACAACCATGTACTCACATACATAAAATAAATAAATCTTAAAAAAAAAAGAAACACATAGGAGACTTATCAAATAATAAGAGAAAAATTAGCAATGGTAAAAATATATAATATATTTTTGGTTGTGAGCCTAGTCTTGCTGAGCCATCTCTTCTACTCAAAAATATATAATTTATAAAATGCACCAGCGTTTTTGGTAATTAGAAAAATGTTATTTAGAAGGAGAAAAATCAGTTTCATTAAAACCAAAGAACCAAGCACACATAGAAAGACAGTAGCATTGATTGATCACATTTGTAATTAGTTTTTAATGTCTTTTATATTCCTTATTTGTGAGAATATACCAACAGGCACAGTCAATGCAGTGTGGAATCCTAAACTCATTAAAAACTTTTTTTCTAACAGTGTTGAGGATGTAACCCAAGACTTGTCTCCAGCACTAAAAAATAGCAAAAACAAAATTTTGTAGAAAAACATTTGATGTTCCAGTTTAAGATCTTTAGAATATTCAATATATCTTTTAACCTAACAGTTGTGTTAGGAAGTAATTATGTATTTTGTCAAGGATTTAGGTAAAAAATTTTCACTGCAGCCAAATATATAATTAGAAATATGTAATTATAAATAATTAAATATCTAACAGAAAGGTACCAGAGTACGGGGATTGAGAGAGTGACTAATAATCATATTGTCATTCTGGAAGAGGAAATGAGATAGTAACTAGATGGGAAAAACAAGCCGGCTAGGACGCTGCAGAGTAATACATGGGGTTCCGTTTTGGTTCGCTGCCTTTAATGCTTATGAGCTCTTTCTGTTTTCACAAATTTTTCCAGATTTCTTCTAATTATGTTAATTTGCAATTAGAGTGGGAGATTTTGGAGTACTCAACCCTAAAGCCTTTATCAACCCCACCCTCAGGTGTCAGGGGGCTATAGGGAAGAGACGCAGAGAGTGTAAGAGCCACTGGCATCGAATAGTTCCAAGGGAAGGAACCCCTTCCGGACACAGTAGGACTGGTGCTCGTATGGATTCAGAGACCATGGTAGCACAAGACCTACTCAAGTTCAAACCAAATAAAACTGCAACCAGGAGAGAGGAAAGTGGCCCACAGAGCCCACCCCTAAACGAGAAGTCATTCGCAATTGATACCAGTTGGGAAGGAGTACATCAATTTTCTGCAGTGAACTGTCACTGGATACAGCAGCCACACTGCAGCACAGGCCCCATGTACAAGTGGTTAGTTTAACACAAAATAGATCCCATGGCTTGTGTATGTGTGTGTGTATGTGTGTGTGTGTGTGTGTGTGTGTGTGTGTGTGTGTGTACGTACATGTAGTTTTTGTCTTGGCATTTTTGCCTTATTAGGTTTGTTGTTGTTGGATTGTCTTGACTTGGTTTTTTGTTTTGTTTTGGTTTTTTGGGGGGTTTTTTGGTATTGTTTTTGTTTTTAGAGAGAGAGAATGTGAAGTTGGATGGATAGAAAGGCAGAGAGGATCTTGGTGGAATTGGAGGAGGGGAAAGAACATGATCAAAATATTTTACAGGAAGATGATTTTAATAAACAAAAACAAAATATTTCATTTTAAAAGAAACAATTAAAAACAAATAACTATTTGAACTGTTTCAAAGAACAGTGAGTGTTCAAGAAGAGAACAAGGTGTGACGAGCTCCCATTTTCTTAACTTGAGGTTTTTATTGATTATTTGGAAATTTCATATAATGTACCCCAGTCACATACACTGCCCAATCCTCCCAGGTCTACCCCCCACCCTTGGCACCTCCCCAAAAACAAAAGAAGAAAAAAAATACCAAGTCCAATTTGTATTGCTCATATACCCACTGGAGCATGGTCAAACTCCCAGTGGCCAGCCCCTTCTAAATAACTGAGACACCACCACCACCAAAAGCCACCAACTGTAAAGAGCTACATACATTTCAGCATACTTATTACAGTTTTTGAGAGTTCTCTTCAATGACTCCCTGTTTAGCCTGTTTCTTTTGGGGGAGTAGAGGTGGAGGAGGGAGTGGAAGAGAGGTTGTCACAGAAGCCTTCTATGCCTCTCATTCTCAACCATGGGTCTGCAGTCATTGATACCAATGAAAAGAAGTGTCCTTGCCCTCTATAGTCAGCAGCAGCAAGGATCATAGACTTGTACATGGTTTCTGGCTACAGCACAGACCACAGATATCCCCATAGCATTTGGTCGTAACATGGGCCATGGACATCAACACAACCCCCAACAGCAGCAGGACCAGATACCAACATGGCCTCATGTAGCTGCACAGGCCACACACAGAAACATTGCCTTCAGTGATAACCCAAATCACGGGCGTCAACATGGCTCTCAGCATGAGCACAGGCCATGACATCACCCAGTGACAAAGAGTATGGAAGCGACATCATCATGGCTCTTGGCAGCAGCACAGGCCACGGACATCCACATGTCCAACAGCACTACAGATACTTACATGACCTGCAGTGGCAGCATGAGTCACAGACATCCCCATGGCTTCAGAGGGCAGCACAGACCATGGGCATCCCCATGGAGTTTGGTGGTGACGCAGGCCACAGCTGCCCATGTTGCTTCCATACTCTTTGTCACTGGGTCTGTGGTTTTGCCATTCTCCCCTGCACATGTGACTCTTTTCTACCATGTTTCCTTCTAATTTCATGAGTCTACCTTTTAAAAATGTTTTCCATAGGACTTGCCCTTCTCTAGTTTTTCTGGAGATTCCTGCAGGCTCTTCAGACTCCCCCACTCCACTGCTGCTTGGTTTGCCCTCAGAACCTCCATGGGTCTCTCAGGCTCTTCGGAGCTGCTCCAGTCCCATCACAATCCTGCTCCAGGTTTTCATCCTCGATGGCAGTAACGAGCTCCCCATCTGGTTCTGCATCTCTCGCTCCGCCACCTGCTCCAGCAGCTCACAGACAGAGTAGATGTTGGTGTGGACTGACTCTGTGGATCTGGGCCAGGGTGGCAGCTGAGTCGGTCAACCTATGAGCAGCTGGTCTCCTGTGCAGTGGGTCAAGTTCCCATTGTTTTAAAGTGTAGAAAACTATAGAGGCTAACTAGGTAATCCCATGGGTAAAGAACATCAGTGCTCACCTGGTGAGAGGAGAGATGCAGCTCCCACAAGTTGTCCTCTGACCTCCACACGTGAGCCCTGACTCTCAGGTGTATGTACATACACACACTACAAATAACTGTAAATGTAAAAAGTAGAAATATAATATTAATAGCATTTATCGATAGGTGATAAGGGTAGTTTTTAACTTTATTTTAAATTATTGTACAACTTTTGCTAAGTTAACACATTTTCTAAGGTAAGACTACATCTCTTAATTTATTATTTTGGGTTTGTGGGCGTGTGTGTGTGAGAAGATTGGGGGACTGAGCTCTTTCTGGGAGCCTCCTTCCATCATAGATTCCAGGAATCTAACTCAGGTCACTAGGCTTGATCTATCTTGCATCCCTAAACCTCTCTTTTAAAATTGTCTATGTATGTATTTGTATGTCTGTGTACATATGTATAAGTATCTGTATGACTGGATATGTATGGACTATGACATGTGTGTGGACGTTAAAGGAAAACCTGTGGGAATCAATTCTTACACTGTGAATCCCAGGTATTGAACTCAGGTCGTCAGGCTTGATGGCAAGTGCCTTTACCTGCTGAGCCATTTCAGTGGCCCATTTAACCTCTTTGAAAGAACATATTTTTATAGGCCAGGTGTGCTTTTGCACACCTTTTGTCCCAGCACTCAGGAGATAAAGGCAGGTGGATTTCTGTTTCAGGCCAGCCAAGATTGTCTCAAACAACACACACATGCCCCCCAAAAAGGATTGTATTTTTATCAGAGATTAATGAATTCTAATTATACCTAATCCTTAGGTTTCACTATGCTCATCTCTTAATTTATATTATTTATATATTTTCATATTTAGTTATATTCAATCTATTCTGTTTTACTATTCCTTGTTGTTCGTCTTGGTGTTAAACATAAAAAGTAAAAGAATTTTGATTAACATCAATTAAGTCTGTATCTCACAACAGTAGAGAGGATTTCGATCGTCCCCCAAATGAAGAACTGTTGCATGTCTGATATGTCAGTTACCCTATCTGATGATTACATGCTCTGTGCACACATTATAACGTCACTGCACTCCATAATAACCATGTGGTTACTGTCTTAAGTTTTCTAGCTCACTCCCTCTGGCCCCTCATGGGAAGCATAATTACTAAATATTAATTGCTAGAAAGCCCATGTTAATTTAAGTTAATGAATTATTAGCTATTTTGCAATTCCAATATCTTTGAGAGGACAAACATGATTTAATCACACTCATCTATATTTGTTAGTCAGAATGCAGCAAAACCAACCTGCAGAAAGCTTTGTTTTGCATTTTTTTTGTTTGTTTTGTTTTGTTTTTGTTTTTCGAGACAGGGTATCTCTGTGCAGTCCTGGCTGTCCTGGAACTCACTCTGTAGACCAGGCTGGCCTGGAACTCCGAAATCCGCCTGCCTCTGCCTCCCAAGTACTGGGATTAAAGGCGTGCGCCACCACTGCCCAGCTGTTTTGCGTTTCTTGATTAGCTTGTTTACTGATGCATTCGGATTGTGACCTTTAGCAGAATTTCCTTCCTTCCTAGCTTGGTGCTAACAGTGGCTTGCACATCATCATCTTTGATGAAATCGATGCCATCTGCAAGCAGAGAGGGAGCATGGCCGGCAGCACTGGAGTGCACGACACTGTTGTCAACCAGCTGCTGTCCAAGATTGATGGCGTTGAGCAGCTGAACAACATCCTCGTTATTGGTATGTCTGAAACAAAGGATGCACTGCGCGGGGACAGTGCGTGCAGCGCTTCAGGGCCTGGGCTGCCTTCTCCCAGAAGGCTTTAACTGTTGTTTATTCTGAGCTTCTGCTTAGGATGCTTTTTAGAAAAGAAAAAAATGTTACTGTTTCTTATGGACATGGAAATTGCTGCATACAGAAGAGGGTAGACGGGGAGCTGGAAAGACTGTCCTGCTCTCTTTCAGCCACGTACTTGCTCCTAAAGTATGCTTTTTAGAGATTTCACTGCAGAATCTTTCCAAGTTTTCTACCAGGTAAAGAACAAATGGTGTTCTTAGGTTTTAGTGCTGCTTGGTTTGTGTTTGACTTTTGTAGAAGGTCCTTAGAGAGGTTACTGTTACATCGACTAAAAGTATGTTTTATCTTACTTTTGAACTCTGATCATTTGTTCGCTGCTCTTAATATCTCCACTCAGGAATGACCAATAGACCAGATTTGATAGACGAGGCTCTCCTTCGACCTGGAAGACTGGAAGTTAAAATGGAGATAGGTAAGTCAAGTAGGTCACAGGTGTGCATGCATGCATGTGTATGTGCACATGTATGAATGTGTGTGTGTGTATGCACAAACACATGTATGAATGTGCCTGTGTGTCCGTGCACACCTGTTTTTACACGCGGCTTCAGAGTTTATTAATGAGAGCAACTTCCTATTAAATAATGTTCATTGTCAGCTGTCCACAGCTGGACTGCCTAGAAGAAAAGTTCTAGGATTGTGACCGTGTCTTCCGACGGACTCCCAAGACTAGGAAAATGTCTGTTTCTGTCTCATCAGGCTTGCCAGATGAGAAGGGTCGACTACAGATCCTTCATATCCACACAGCGAGGATGAGAGGGCACCAGTTACTGTCTGCAGATGTGGACATTAAGGAGCTGGCTGTGGAGACTAAGAATTTCAGTGGCGCTGAGCTGGAGGGTCTGGTGCGAGCAGCACAGTCCACAGCCATGAACAGACACATAAAGGTCAGGAAACTCAGACAAGAACATATGGCCTGTGCGGGCCGTGGCACCGTCTTTACCACATATGCCAAGGAGAGCTTACTCCTTGAAGGACAAACAGCAATGCCTGCCCAGTGGTGGCCACCAGCTTATTTGCATTTGGTCGCTACCTCCTGGCAGACGTGGTTTGAAGACTGCTGTTTTCGACCTTTGCACTGTCTTAACTTATAAGAAGCTAAGTCTTCTGCTTCCAGGAGCTGTTTCATGCAGCAAACACTAGATATCTGGTACTTTTTAAGTTTTGGGCTAGTCATGCAAGATGAATCTTGGCCTTTTTTCTCAAGGGGGGTTCAGAGTCAGGAAAATGGACTAGTACAAAGTGTTGGAGCGGCTCTGAATTTTTTTGTTTCTTTATTTGTGTTTGTGCTGCTGAGAGCTAAACTCAGGGCTTAATGCATGTTCTACAAGCAGTCTACTACTGGGCTACAGCCCTGGCCCTTTCGATTATTTTTATGTTGATCTTGCTACTTTGCACAAACAGGCCTTGAATGTGCTGTGTATTACAGGTAAGCTTTGAGCTTGTGATGCTCCTGCCTCAGATTCCTGTGTAGCTGGAATCACAGGCATACACTGCCATGCTTGGCTTAATACAATCATATAATATATGCTATGCTAAGAATACTTTGAAGGGACCTTTTATTTGGATCAGTGGAGTTTGGGTCATTTCTCATGCTGCAGTTATCCCTGTAACTCCATAGCTCCTGAACTTCCATCTCATCCCTGACAGGGCCTGTCTTCTAACTTTCTGATTCATATGATAATTCTACTTGGATGTTTTCTCAGATCTCAAATATAAGATCCAAGAAACCACCTTTCCTCTTGCTTCTGTTTCTTTTTATGCCGGCATCCTAGGTTAAGATTGCAGAGTCATCTCTGACGAACACCTCTGTGTCCTACATCAGGTCACTGTTCATCCTATTGGTTCTGTCCTAGAGCAATGCTTTTGCACTGTCATGGCCATCATCTACTTCCTGTACACTAATTATCCTTTGCTTAAACCTTTCCTGGTTTTCCCTTTCATAATGCTGTGCTTTCTTCCTTCCTGAAGTAGTCACACAGCATGTGGGATACTTCTGGTTGACTTTGACTCCAAATAGTTTATCAGGCTGGTGTGGTGTTCACTGGGTAAAGGTATGTAGTGTGCAAGCCTTATGACCTGAGCTGATCACCAGACTTGTGTGAAGGCAGAAGGCAAGGACCAACTCCACAGGGTTCATATGCCCTGTCAAAATGCTGCTCCACACACACACACACAAATAAATGATAAATTCTAAAACAATATAAATACACCAAGCAGTGGTGGCACATACCTTTAATCCCAGCAGTCGGGATACAGAGACAGGTAGATCTCTGGTTCCAGCCCAGCATAGTCTAGAGTAAGATTCAGGACAGCCAAGGCTGTCTGTCCCAAAAAACCAAACCAACAACAACAAAATGTAACTACAAAATGGATTTATTACTGACCTGCTGATACAGACTATAGCCCAATAGCTGACATCTGAGGGAAAAAGTTTGCTTTAAGTTTAAAGACTGCTTGAGGTACAGATAAAGTATCAGACCAGCCAGGGTCCCATAGCAAGATTCTGTTTCAACACCCTACACACACACACACACACACACACACACACAGAGAGAGAGAGAGAGAGAGAGAGAGAGAGAGAGAGAGAGAGAGAGAGCGCGCGGAGAGAGAGAGAGAGAGAGAGAGAGAGAGAGAGCGCTGAGAGAGAGATTTAGTATCAGCTACATGCCATAAACTGTACAGGGAGTGAAAGCTGTAACTTCACAGAGTATAATTGCCTACTGGTAATTAGCATACATCCACCTCAAGAATAGAAAGCAATAATAACTCGTGATACAGGAAGAGACAAGGCGTCCTCAGTGTGGTTGACTCCGGGAGAGAAGCCTTCACAGAGGTATCATCTAGAAGGACACTGGTAGCTCTTCGTGTGTAAAAGGGACATCAGCAGAGGCACAGGGACACAAATAGAGGGATGGGCTAGAGTAACTTCATATCGCTTCAACGTGGATATTAGAGGCAGAGTGCTTGAGAGGCAGTGTTGAGGAAAGCCAGGAGACCAAAGCTGGGGACAACGAGCACAAAGAGCCTTTCATTCTATGGAGAAGTGCAGACTCTTCCCGTGGGTAGTGTTACACCTGTGGAGAGTTTTTAGAACAGTGGTGACAGAGTGTTAAAACAGAAGATCTCTCTGGCAGCTGTGCCAAGTGGAAGTGGGGTTAGTGACACAGGACAAGAGAAGGGGGACTATTCTAACAGATCAAGCAGGAAGTAACGGCCTGCCTTACATTGAGCATGTCTTCGTTATTTGGGGGCTTCCTGTCATTGGTTCTAGACTGTACTTGATCAGACCCAGCCACCACTAGTTCTCTGAAGAAAGTTAAACGTGCACAGCCTTACCCATCGCTGTGTGTGTTTGTGGTTGTATCTATGCAACAGTGGGAGAGCTTACTTTGCAGCAGAGTATGTGGCCTATAAAGGCTGTACAAAAAATGTTTGCTTATCAGTATCCTAACCTCTAGGTCCACATCTTATTCATCTTGGAATATCCCACATGTCCTGTAAACACTGAGCATATAGTACATGTAGTTTCTAAGTTGTTTATTAAATTTATCCATTTATTTGTGTGTGGGGGGGTGTGGTCAGTAAGTGACTTAACTTGCTGAGTCATCTCCCAGCTCGTGCATATTTTCTAAAGCAATAAACCTATGTATGTATTATTTTTAAATTGTTCATTTATTACTGAATGTATGAGAGAGGGCGAGGTTTGCAGTGTGCACACATGCCAGGGCACTTGTGTGGAGGTCAGAGGGTAACCTTGCAGGAATTGGTTTTCTTCCAAAAAACCAATGGCTCAGGGAGTCTACAGTCTCTGGGCCTGCATATCAGGCACCTTTACTGGCCAAGCCGTCAGCCTGAGAGATGGATTCCTCATCCAACTGTCCATGGTCCTAATTTCCTACATGTTCCCCAAAGGTTTTCTAAACAGTAAGGATAGGAAGAGGATATAGTATTGGGCCCTGGGTAAAATGGATCCATTCATCTGTGAAGGGCCTGTTTGATTTTTTTTTCCATCATTTTTCCTTGAAATAAACAGTATTAATAAGGGGCCAGTGAGACGACTCAGTTGGAAAAGGTGCTTGCTGCCAAGCCCGACAACCTGAATTCTCTCTCAGGACCCACCTGGTAGAAGGGAAGAAGTAATTCTTGTCAGTTGTCCTCTGACCTCCACAGGCACATAGTGTCAGGCATTTGCACATGGTGTCAGGCATGCCCCAACCCACATGTACAGCATCCTGTACACACACGCACACACTACATTTTTGTTGTTGTTAGAAACAGTGTTTTTCTGTGTAGCCCTGGCTGTCCTGGAACTCACTCTGTAGACCAGGCTGGCCTCAAACTCGGAGATCTACCTGCACTCCCCCTCCAGAGTGCTGGAATTAAAGGTATGCACCACTGCCACCCAGCATGCTAATAATAAGCTTAAGAAATAAAATTTAAAAGTTGGTTAGACCTTTAAAACGTTTACAGTATTCAGCAAGTCATTATGATATTCTGTCTTCAGGACACAAAAAAAGGTTGGTTTTATTTCTATTCTCTTTTCAAAACATTTGGGCCAAAGCAACAACTGAGCTAGGTCAACAAGAGGGACCTTCCTGGTGGACGGTGGTTTTAGGTTTTCTGTAACAAGCAGGAAGCATAGTCATGAACTGCCTGGTGTTTGTGTCCTTGTATACTTGAACCTGTGTTGCTGGTCAACTAAAACTCATGTGACATTTGGTTGTTTTTATGTTAAGAGGAATTTCTGCTTCAGGTAGAGAAGATTCGTAACTCAGACTTCTTCCTTGAGCTGTGTTGGTGAACTTCAGTAAAATGGCTTCTTATCTCGAGACCTTTTGGCTGATGAAAGTTGCCCCACCCCCCCTTAATTTCAGAGGACCGATGAGAGCCCAGAAAGGTCAGGCTTAGAAGGTTACAAAGCGTAAGGGTGACCACTGATATTTGCTGGTGTTGAAATACAAGCTTATGAGTTTGTGTCTCAGCTGGAAGGTGTCACTGTTTCTGTATTGATCAGCTGGCACAAATAAAATGCAGAAAATAGCTTGTCAGCTCAACCAAATGGGGGAAAGGGTTTTTGAATGAGTAGAAGTTCAGAATTGTTGATTTTTAAAAGTAAAATTGTATTGATGTTGATAAAATAGTAGCTGTTAGCTAGGAAAAGCTCAACATTTATTCTAATGAACAAGAAGAAGTAATTTAGTACTAGAATATTATTTACAGTTAAGTAACTGTAATAATTAATTCTTGGAGTGCCTGAAAACAGCTTATTCTCCTCCCTCAACTCGTAGCCATTTTAATTCATTTATAGCCTTCTGTTGTTGACTAAGAATCTTCTATGTAACCCTAACTATCTTCACTGTGTAGCCCAGGCTAGCCTAGAACTCTCTCCTCCTGCCCCAGCTTCCCAAATGTTGGGATTACACGTGATAAGCCACAATGTCTGACTTAAATTTTTTTTAAAAAAAAATGTAATTGACATATAAAACAATAAGTCATATTTGTAGGTTAGATTCTAGAACATGTGTGCAGTGTCTAATGAGCGGGTTAGACCAAATGGCACACTCATGCTCTGGGTGTGGGGACGGTCAGCATCTCTGTACTAGCAGTTTTGAAATAAACACTAGCTGTTGTCAGCCTTGGTAAACGTCCTCTCTATACCTTCATACCCAGAGCCCTCGGCAGTCCATTATCTTTGTGTTTTTAGGCAAGGTCGCAGTAGACCAGGCTGGCCTCAAACTCTAGAGTCTCCTGCCTCAGTCTTTGTAGTTGCTAGATCCCTGTGGGTCCTGATCTTAGGAATAGCTGAGTCCTGTCTTCTGGGGCCTTGTTAGTACATAAGAGAGGGTTCTTAGAAAAACAAGACCTCCAGATTCCTGCTTGGAGATGGGACTGTTTCCAACAACACACGTCCTTCCTTACTCGGGGCCCTTGCCAGAGCCTACACCAGCTTGGTTAGGCTTTCAGCATCCTAAACTGAGATTGGTAACATCTTTTCTTTATAAAGCCAGTCTGTCAGATATTAAGTATTCGAGGATGCCAGACATATAGGAGAAATGAGAAAAGCTCTCACAGTCCTCCCCTCCCCTCTCTAGAGTCAGCCAGTATTTGGGAGATACCCTTCTTGTTTGCTTTTACATGCTTTATAGAAAGGGGCATAAGTATAATTGTACTGAGATTTGCGTTTTTCGTTTTCCAGTGTATCTTGGGCCCCATGTCATTTCAGTACTTGCAAAGTCCCTACATTGTTTTGTACTGATGCACAAGCAGTCTAGAACTCTGACACACAAAATGCAAGATAGATTACACTGGGCATGGTAGTGAGGAAGACTAAGATGGGAAGTTGGGGGATGGGATGCATGCCTTTAACCCCAGCACTTGAGAGGCAGAGGCAGGGAGATCGAATGAGTTTGAGGCCAGCCTGGGCTACAGAGTGAGTTCCAGGACAGCCAGGGCTACACAGTGAAACCCTGTCTCAAAACAGAACAACAACAACAACAAAAATGAAGTCCCCTCTGGGCCAGGAGTGTGAGGCCAGAGGACATGTACATGTTATCTCATGCGTTATTTTTAGGTTTTGGGGCACTGGATAATATAATGAATGAATATGCCGGTAATTTACTTACCATTGAATGATTTCTGGTTGTTGCTATTTTAAAATGCTGATGGAACAGTGCTTACCCTTATCTCCTTATGTAATAAGGGAGGCACTTTCTAGAATGGCTATCTAGATGTGTTTGTGAATACCAGTCTCATTGTCTCCTGGGTTCTAGTACCGCCAGTGAGAACAATCACACCAATTCGACTCCAGGATTGCAGGCTTGTTTTTATCTCAGACTCTGCGACTTTGTCTCATCTCTGATGTTCAGTGGGTTTGCACCAGGGTGTCTAGACAGTCTGGATTTCTTCCTATTGATCCGATCAGCACTCACTAAACTGCAGACACACCTTTCTTCAGCTCTGGAGGCTCTCCCCTCCCCTTTTATTGCTGCTTCTGTATTAATGGGTCTCTCTGTCCTCTGCTCCTAAGACTTTAAGTTAGTAGCCGGTTTTCCATGGTTTTCACCTTTCCTACTACCATTGGCGTTTGTTGGAATTTGGTTGGGACCAAAAAGGAAATAGATACATATGTTCTGTTTGCCGTCTTGATCCAGTTTTCTGACAACATAGTTCTTTTTATCCCTCAAGGCTGAGTTTTTCTTTTTAAATGTCTTTTTTTTTTGTAAGTCTTAGCAGTCTGTTCCTAAAGGGACATGACTCATATTTCATAATATCAATGGAAGGTTGATATGTGCTTCACATAGTTTTCTTCTGTAGTCACTTTTTTTAAAGATGCTTAAAAAAAAAAGCCATGATCGATTCTAAAATGATGAAACTTGCTTGCTTTGTGCTATTGGGAGTGAGCCCAGTCACATAAAAAAGAAAAAAAAAATATGTTGCTATCTTAATCACTCATCAGGTCCAGGCAGCTCCAAGTGCTGATAGAGGCCTCGATGCTCCTCCAGATGTGCAAGTGTCAGCTCCAGGTGCAGTGAGCAGACTGTTTGGAGCTGGCACGTAGGCTCTTGAGTACCAGTCCAAGTTTTAGGTTCATACTCTCCTGCAGTAACTCAGTGCCAAAATCATCTGCGGCACTTTCTAACACTAGAGGTGCCTAGGCCCTCCACTGCACTGTTCACCACCCCAAAAGGTGGGGCTGGCCTCGGCAAGTCCGGAAGGACTCTAGAGGGCGTCCTGATGTGCATCCAAGGCCCGACACCATTGTCCCCTGAGTGTCTCTTTGTTGTGTTAAAATAGATGTAACCTAACACATTCATAATGTGCGGCCATCTCTACTTCAGACCTCTTTTCATCTTGTAAGTCTGAAACTTTGTATCCACTTAAAAAGTAACCCTCTATTCTCATCTCCTGCAAGCCAGGATAACCACTGCTCTACTTCCCATACGACTTTGAGAACCCTAAAGATGCCATTCAAGTTGGGTCATGCAGTTTTTGTCTTTTTGTGACTGGCTTGCCTCCATCAACAGTGTCTACAAGGTTATCCATGTTGTATGATACTCAGATTTCCTTCTTTCTAAGGGTGGCCACGCAATGGCTGTGTCCATTCCCCTGTCGATGTACAACTGGGCTCCTTCTTCACCTTCACTGCCTTGTTCCATGCTCTTGTGAACATGGCTGTAAAATTCCTACGCCTCAGTTTCCACTCCCTGGAATAGATATCAAAGGAGGCATCGTTAGATCATAAGGCAATCCCAGTTTTCTGTCTTCTCTTTTCTTTTCTCCCCCCTCCCCCTTTTTTCCTTTTACTTTTCCTGAGACAAGGTCTCTCTGTGTACCCTCGGCTGTTCTAGAACTCCCTCTGTAGAGCAGGCTGGCCTTGGACTCAGAGATTACCTGCCCCTGCTTCCTGAGTGCTGGGACTAAAGGATACAGCACCGTGGCTGGCCTCAGTCCTACTTTCTGTGAGAGCTTTCAAGTTTTACATCCCTACCAACTGCCCAAGGGTTCCCGCTCCTCTAAATCTTTGCCATGGCTTATTTTCTGAGTTTTTTGTTCAGTTGGGTTTGTTTTGTTTTGTTTTGTTTTGTTTTGTTTTGTTTTGTTTTGTTTTGTTTTGTTTTGTTGTAGCTGTTCTTTGAGTTTGAGGTGAAATTTCATTCTGTTTTTGGTTATTTGGGGGTTTTGAAACAGGGTGTTGATGTGTATCCTATACTGGCCTTGAACTCACCACCTTTGTGCCTCAGTTTCCTGAGCACTGGCATGCACCACACTTGGCTTTGAAGGTCTCTGAGAACAAGTGGTGTCAGCCATCTTGTCATGTGCTCTTGGGCATTCACAGGGTCTGGAAAGACTCTGCAGGATACTCTGATGTTAGCCGATGTTGGACACCATTGTCTCCATTCCTTGGAGAAATGTCTGTTCAAGTACCTAGTTCTTGTTGTCGGGTTTTAGAGGCTTTATGTATTCTAGCCATTAATCCCTTTAGCATATATGATTTGCAGACATCTGAGAATTTGATCTATGAAAATGTCCTTAGTTCTCTTCTATTCTTAAGCTGGGAATAGTGCTAAGTTTTCTTCAACTCTCACATTTTGTTTTATTTCTTCCAGGCCAGCACAAAAGTAGAAGTAGACATGGAGAAGGCAGAGAGCCTGCAGGTGACAAGAGGGGACTTCCTTGCTTCTCTGGAGAACGATATCAAACCAGTGAGTGTGCCCATTGAGCGGGGTGTGGCCACACAGAGCAATGGCTGCTGTTATCAAGGAGGGAAAGCACCGGTCGGCCTCCTGACATATGGGCTGTCATCTGTGGTTTCATAACATAAAGAGAATCTTACTGCAGACATGTCAGTGAAACACTGACGGCTGGTAGTTGACCAGTATTTACCCCAATACTTCCTGTGGTAGAGAGCTGACTATCAGTTTGAGACATTCTGGTTTTTGTTTTTCTGGGTTTTGTTCTGTTTGTTTGTTTATTTGTTTGTTTGTTTGTTTTCCAAGACAGGGTTTCTCTGTGTAGCCCCAACTGTCCTGGGACTCACTCTGCAGACCAGGCTAGCCTCCAGCTCACATCAGCCTGCCTCTGCCTTCACAAAGCAGAACTAGTTCCTCGGGCTGCTTGGGCTCCCCATCACTGTGCTGTGTCTCAGCCCTCAACCTGGTTCTTCTCCAGAGTCTTCTATAGTTATATCTGATTTTATTGCCAGTTTTTATTCAAGTCTTTGGGAAACGAGACAGATTTTTTATTTCCTGGTCAAAAATCACTTAATTCAAAATGTCTTTGAAGAGACCATGACAAGGAATGGGTTGTGTGACCCAAAGGACACAGTGACAGAGACACCAAGAAATGAGATAGTTTAGTTTCAAAACTTAGCAAGAATGCTTCAGATTGCCCTTTACCTCAATAGGCATTTGGCACAAACCAAGAGGATTATGCAAGTTACATTATGAATGGAATCATCAAGTGGGGTGATCCTGTGACCCGAGTTCTAGATGACGGGGAGCTGCTGGTCCAGCAAACAAAAAACAGTGACCGTACACCACTGGTTAGCGTCCTTCTAGAAGGTAAGAAGAATGAAGTGACGGCCTTAAAAGGTTTGGAAAATACAGAACACAAAGCATTTGTTTTTAAAAGCTATTTAGTAGGCTTCTGAGGGGTAAGTGTTTTTCCATTCTAACCTTTGTTTGTGATCTGCAAATAATATCCTAGCCCGTGTATCTATGTTAGGACAGATTAAAATTAGGGGGTAGAATGCCTCTGACAAGTGACAGCACCTAGCTTTCTTGAAGGGATACATTTCTCTAGTACTTAACAGACTGACACTGCCCAGCTCCTTGCCGGAACTATTGATGTGGACACAGAGACATCCAGGCATCAGGCCAGGCACAGGAAAGGCTTGTAGAGAAATCCTGTTGGGCAAAGGTGCCGCACACCTTTAATCCCAGCGTTGGGAGGCAGAGACAGGTGGATCTCTCAGTTTGAGACTAGCCTGGTCTACCTGGTGAGTTTCAGGATGGCTAGGGCTACACAGAGAAACCTTGTCTTGCGAAACCAACAAAAGTTTCTAATTTTCACATGCACACGTAAAGGTGTATGTGGGTGCCAGTCAGTTTGCCCAGGAGTGGTCAGAGGGAATCAGAGGTGATGCTTAATTCAGGCCTTGAGGACCAGTTCAGATTTTATCAAGGGAAAGGACATTCCATTCACAACCAGTTAGCTTAACATTAGTATGGCAGCAGAGAAGCTCAGGGAGACCAGATGACAGGAGATCCCAGCTCCCTTAAGGTCTAGAGGTGAAGGCTTCTAAGAGAAGCAAGTTAAGCCAAGAGCCAAAGGAGGAATAGAAGCTAGCCAGGCCAAAAGAATTGAGAAAGCTATTCTAGGAAAAGGGAGCAGCATATGAAGAGTCCCTTAGCAGGAAAGACCTACAAGCAGAAAGATGAGCGAAACTAGGGTTGAAGCCAATGGGAGGGGCCGTTGCCCTGCAAGTGTGGTGTCCCCAGCACTCACAGTAGGAAGAGCACTGTCTCACAGGGCTGTCCTCTGAACTCCACAGGCGTACCACGGCATGCACATGCACACATGCACATACCACGGCATGCACATGCACACATGCACATACCACGGCATGCACATGCACACATGCACATGCACACATGCACATACCACGGCATGCACATGCACACATGCACATGCACACATGCACATACCACGGCATGCACATACACACATGCACATACACACATGCACATAGTAATGATAAGTGATAATCATCAGAGTGAACTGGGTAGGAGCCAGCTCTAGAACAAGCCTCGGAAGCTTAAAGGTCTGTAGTGTGTAGGGCTAGGGATGTGACTCCGTAGTCGCCAGCTACTGTGAGCACTTCACATGAACCGGCCTTCGAATCTCACACCAGACCTGGGAGTGGAGATGCTGTCTGCTTTGGGTTTGGGTGGTGGTGGTGATGGTGGTATTTGTTGTTATTGTTGTCGTTACTAGTTTCTCTAGATGGCTGTCCTAGAGCTATATCTGTAGACTAGGCTGGCCTCGATTCACCTGCCTCTCTCTGCCTTCCAAGTTCTGGGTTAAAGGTGCATGCCACCACACCTAGCCATAGATACTGTTTTTATTCCCATGTCATACATAAGGAACCAGAAGCTTAGAAATACTGGTTAGATTAAATATTGGCAGAGGGCCAAAGAAGCGGCTCAGTAGTTAGGAGCGCTTTCTGCTTTTGCAGACAACCTGAGTTCAGCTCCTAGCCCTGTTTGAGGAAGCTCACATCATCCGTTAACTGCAGCTCCAGAGGATCTGACACCCTCTTCTGGCCTTTTCTGACACACTGCATACACATAGGCACACAGAGATACCTGTAACACACACATAGATTTTTAAAAGAAAATAAATCTCTTTAAAAGATAAATATGAGTAAAGGCGTCAAACATGATGCCTGGGAAACGGGGCTGTTTATCAAAGATCACTGCAGAGAAACAGAAATTAGGAAGGAAGACCATGAACTCACTTTTGAGCAGTTAAATTGTAAGTTCCGTAGGATGATGAGATTAGAAATGGCGACCAGCGTGTTTGATTTGCAGGTCTGAAGCTCATAGAAGCATGCTGGCCGCCCCAGATCGGATCTGCCCCAGCAGTTCCAGGAGTAGAGGCAGTCCGTTAGAGAAAGGATGTGGCTAGGATACAGACAGAGCCTGGAACTTTCATCTGAGACTCGTTAACAGTTCAGGACTAAACAGAGCAGGAAAAAAGACAAGGGCGTCTAAGCAGGGATAACCAAAGGGAGGAGGAAGGGAGAGAGCAGCTGTCAGGCAGCCAAGAAAGGCACTTCAGGTCGGAGGAGTTGGATCAAATGCCCTGCGTGGTGGAGTTTGGGGACCTTGATGGAAGCCTGACCAGTGTGGGCGGAAGTGCTACTGCCGGGTAAGCGTAGGTGACAGATGCGAGGTCCAGCAGGCAGGGAGCTATCTCGCTTTAAAGAGAGAGGAATGTCACTAATGTCCATTCCAGAGAGGATGGCAAGAAAGGATGGATTGGTTGTAACTGGGAGGAGGGGCGTGCTTTCAGATACACGAATGGGGGTTGTCTAAGTGCAGGAGACTTTATGGATTTGATCGCCTCTGTGAAAATGTGTGAGTCTTCAGCACTGTAGCCTCATGACGCCTTTGCTTCAGATAAAGCAATTTGCTCCTGCACCTCAATATCATTGCAAGAAAAAAAAAACATTGTATTTTTTTGTTATAAAAAGGGGGAAAAAAACAGGTTTGTTAGAATTAGTGATACACGTCCCGATACGCATTTGTATACATTTTCTTTCTTTTCAGAAGCAAAGTCCTTGTGTTCATGCTTAGTCAGAAGGTTGGGAGATTAAGGCCATGTGAGAAAGCACGAAGGCATGCGTTTCACCATCCTTTTGAGAAATGCTAATCAGTTCATTAAGTTTAGTTGCTAATAAATAAAAGGAAACACGTCTGCTGGGAAGCTGTCCGGAGACGTTAATGAGCAGCTAGTTGAGACCTCAGTACCTTGTGGATAAAAGTTTAAACTTGTTTGATTCCCTGCACTCAGGTTGGCTTTCTTCCTCTGCCTGTCTTTTTATGCAGGCCCTCCTCACAGCGGGAAGACTGCCCTCGCTGCAAAGATTGCAGAGGAATCCAACTTCCCCTTCATCAAGATCTGCTCCCCTGATAAGATGATTGGCTTCTCTGAGACTGCCAAGTGTCAGGCCATGAAGAAGGTATCAAGATTTTGATGTCATTTTAATTTCTAATCTCAGATGAGTGTGTGCGCATATGTGTACGCATATGTGTACCTGTGTACGCACGTGTACAAAGCTGTGGCAGGGTTTCTCTGTGAACCCCTGGCTGTCCTGGAACTCTCTGTAGACCAGGCTGGTCTTGAATTCACAGAGATCTGTCTACTTCAGCTGGGATTAAAGGTGTGTGCCACCACTGGCTGGCTCCATTTTCACTTCTTGTCCATATTGGTTTGATTAAAGAAAGATCACTTGAGAGGGTCATGAAGAACGGAACAAATTCATTTGTTTCTTTAGTTCTTTATCAATATACAAACCAAACTGTTAAGCTTTGATTAAGTTGACAGTAGTTTGGAAGAGAACAAATTGAAATATGGAAGCTCTTCCCAAGAACCCCACATTCGTGTGTAGAGAAGAGCCTCTTAAATGTAACGTCTCCTCACCCTTTAAGTGTTTGTTACCTCCGAGCCGTTAGTGGAGTTAGAGTGACAGGGAGTAGCATTGGGACCATCTGGCCCACCTCGCTGGCATCCTGGCAAGTACCATGTCATTCTTCTGCAGCGGCAGCTGACTGTGCTTAAAAGTCAGGGATGAGAATGCAGTGGCCTGACCTTCCCCGGGAAACCAGTGCTGAAAGTGAGGTTCTGATTTTGCATACTCTTCTTTGTCTTGTGTTGTTTTGTCCCAGTGAGTCTGCCACCTGACAGGCAGGTATTCTACCTCTGAACTCTTTCCAGCCCCTCCCACCCTTCAGGCTTATATTTTCCTCTACAGGCAACCCCCAAGCTACCAGTGTTGAAACTTTAACCCTTGGAATCTGCAGTCACTGGACTTCATACCTTACAGAAACACGGGCTATATTTTCCATTCCCTCAAACCGTCCGCTCCCATACCTGTCCACAAACAGTGTGTGCAGACAGAAAAGGACTCCATTGCTTTCCAGCTGCCAGCTTCTACCTCAGGAGTACTCTGAGTTGTGGGTGGATGGTCCTTGTTTTTCTATAAAGTCTTTTTTTTTTTAAGTACTTTAGGCTTCTACAGATCAAAGCCACCTTGCTGAGTATGAGATAGTATCATTTTTATTATTTTAATCTCTTGCAAATTGACTTGAGGGGGGGAGGTAATATGTGCTGATTTTAGAGGCTTAAATGGTTAAATTAATGACTTAATAACTTATGATTTAATCTTTAAATTGCTGAAGCCTTTCAAGGTAGAGTTTTAGATGAGCAGAATGCTAAGGAATATAAAACTAAGAGCCCGTACCAGCTTATTCAGAATCGTTCTGATTCATGATTCACTCGCCCGTCTGCATCATCCGTGCACACTTAAAATTTAAAAAAAAAAATCTGCCCCAGCAGATTAGTAATAACTCTACATTAGACTTTTAGTTTTCCTTGGACTGAGGGTAATATTATTTTCTGTAACTAAACTTTAGGACAGAGAAAATAATGAAGCATAGGTATCTTAGAAACATTTAATATTAGAAATATTACAAAACTTTGCCAGTAAACAGTTTTCACATTATTACCTAATGGCGGGCCAACTGAAGCCTGAGGGGTCACACCAGTCCAAATATTCTAAGTTGCCCAAGTTGATTTTGAAAATGAAATATAAATGCCATCCATTCTCCACTCCTTCGAGCTGCCTCCTTCACTCTTCTTGTCCCCCCAGTTTTAATGTGAGAATGGGGAGGGGGTGTTCTAACTTTCTTTTCAGACCACAAATAATTTGTAATACTTTATTCTGAAACAAAACAGTTCTTTTCTTTACATGTCCTCTCTCCATGGAGCTTTTCTTAATAACAGACCTAACAGGGGGCTGGAGACAGTGAGTGGTTAAGAGCACTGGCTGCTCTTCCAGAGGACTTAGATTCAATTCCCAGCACCTACATGGTAGCTAACAACTGTCTATAATTCCAAGATCACTCTTACACAGACATACATGCAGGCAAAACACCAAAGCACATTAAAAAAAAAAAAACTTAATAGAGAAAATACAAAACTGACAGATTAAAGAGGTAAAATAATCTGTCTGCACTTTTCCTTCCATTCTTTATTAAGGCTTGTCATCCATACACACACACACACTCACACACATGAACACTTACACACACTCACGTGCACTCACTGTAGTGAAAGAGCACATTGGAAATACTACTTTAAACTCAAGATATACTGGTGGTGTACACCTTTAATCCCAGAACTCAGGAGGCAAAGGCAAGTGGATCTCTGTGATCTGTGGACCAGCCTGGTCTACATAGAGTTCCAGCCAGCCTGGTCTACATAGTGAGATCTTGTCTCAAAAAAAGGAAAACCATAGATAGATAGATAGATAGATAGATAGATAGATAGATAGATAGATAGATAGATGGAAAGCCATAAATAAATAAATGGAAGGAAGGAAGGAAGGAAGGAAGGAAGGAAGGAAGGAAGGAAGGAAGGAAGGAAGGGGAAGGAAACATAACTACAGCCTCCCTTGGTATTATTAATGGCTGAGTAATGTGCATTTACACAGTTCGTCTGGGAAGTTAAGAGAGAACACTGCACTTGCAGAGGACCCGAGTTCAGTCCCAGCACCCGCATCAGGCAGCTCACAACTGCCTGTAACCCTGGCTCCAGCTTTAGGGAAACCCAATGCTTCTGTCTTCCATAGACACCTCCACTCATGTACCCAGACATACGCACATCATTTAAAAGTAATACAAATATTTTTTAAAATCACTTCTGTTTTAAATTGTTTTCCAGTTTTTTTCACAGTTATAAATAGTATTCTATAGAATTACCAAACTCGAGACATCACTGCTTCACATTTTCATTAGGCTTTTCTTAGTCTGATTAACATCACATGAGCGAGTACTTGAGTTTTAATGCAAATGGACCCAAATTTGAATCACATCTCTGCCACACTTCTAGTCTCTGTTACCGTGAGTAAATTATTTTCTCTAGAAGTGTTTAAGACTTTGGTTTTTCTTTATAATATGAAGGGTAATGTTTATTTAGAGCATGCTAGTGCATTCCTGAATCTCAGCACTCTGTAGTCTGAGGCAGGAGAATTGCCACACAGAGACAGTGTGTGAACTAAATGAGATGGTTAATTTATTTAAAGTAAAATAGCATTTCTGGGACAGAATATGCACTTCAGTAAGTATGGTGGGCAATTTTACTTATTATTATACAGTTTCTGCTTATTTCTTTAGGGTAAATCTTAAATATTTGAATTGCTAATATTCGTTATTATTTTTATTATAAATCCTTATTTTTCAGATTATAATAAGTTTACACCATTTTCCCTTTCTATTTCCTCCCTCCAGGCCTTCCTATGTGCTCGCTTCCTCTCTCTCTGTCTCTCTCTTTCTCTGTCTGTCTCTCATAGCTTCTTTTCCGTTGTTGGTGTGCGTGCATGTGTGCGTGTGTGTGTGTGTGTGTGTGTGTGTGTGTGTTTGTGTGTGACTATATATTCCTAACTATATAAATACAACCTTCTCAGTGTTACTTGTCTTGCATGTTTTCAGGGCTGCTATCTAGCATTGGATAACCAGTTGGTGTGCTCTTCTGGGGAAGACCATCTCAACATTCCTTAGCTACCCATAGTCCTTTGTCTAGGGCTGAGGCCCAAGAGCTGTCATCCTTGTTCAGGTCATGTTTAGGTAGCCATGTTGGTGAGACTTGATGGGTTTAGCTTCTCTGACATTTCTAGGAGACACATTTTTTTCTAGGGAAAAAAAAAACAAACCTTGTGAGGATTTTTTTATGCATATCACTATCAAATCTTTTATGTAAAGATACTACTGATTTTCCATGGCCTGTCCCTTCAGAAAGTTCTGCTAATTTACAATTGAAAAGAATGAGTTTGTCTGCACTTTTGCCCCAACCTAATGTTGTTAAATTTCTCTCTCCCAGTTTTTAGGTGAAAAGTTGGCATTTGGTTATTTCTTTAGCTACATTTTAATGACTGTCTTAATGGCTCTGGTAGAGTACCTGCTTAGCACATGTAAGGCTTGGTGCTCTGTCTTTAGTGGTGTGTGTGTGTGTCCATGGGTGAACACTGTATCCCCAAATGCTTTACAGTTATAATAGTTTATAAGCTCAGAAATGACATAAGTTAACTTTATTAAATAGAATAGTCTAAATTAGTTCCTTCAACATCTTTATTACCTGGATCCAGTAGCAGATAGTTTTTATGAGAAAAGAGAACCATAATTATGCTATTACTTTTTCCCCAAAATGAATGCAAAAAATACATGAAAATAGTCTATTCTCAATTAATTTAAATTTCTCCTTGTACCTCTGTTACCTTCTTCAGCAAATCCTTTCTGCATGGATAAACTCAGCACTGTCAAAGCATTTATGAAGTGTTACCCTCTTGTTCTGGTGGCTGAGGGGCGTGCCATATGTTCCACTAAGATATTTGAAATATTTATAGATATTTCTCTTTTCTCCTATTTTGTGTTGGTTTCCCAAACTTTATTTTTTTCTAAAATTTTCATTCTTATATCTATTTCTTTTGCATCTATACTGCAAAGATCTATTTTCCTGGCTGTTAATGACATCAAATGAAAAGAACATACCAATAGAATTTGATTTTACCTAATTGCCTAGTCATGGTGCTTCTGATACCACATTTAGTACCAATATAAAATGCACAAGCTAGACATCACTAAATTTTTTTAAACAAAATTAAATAATGTTTATGGACCTTCTATTAATAATATACTTCTTATATTCAAAGGTTTGAAAATGAACAGAAAAAAATTTCCTTCCCACTAGCTTTGTGAGAAAGAAATAATCTTCTGTGAATATCCTGCTATAAATCCACTGCAAACTGTAGTCTGCGCAGAACAGTCATGGTGCTAATCCCCCTCCTCTTATGCTTTAGTCCGTACAAAGAGCAAAGCTGGAAACTGGATCTCCTGACAGCAGTTACTAAGCAACAGAATTTGGATGTTTTGGGTTGACATCCTAATATATCATGGAGCTGATTCAGTGGAGTTTGAGCATGCGTGAGTTGAGCCATGAGGCGCTCCAGAAGTGTCCAAGGGTCCTGGTGGCCGTCCTCCTGCTTTAGGTGAACACACTGTCTTTTGCCGAGTATATAGAGGAAGAGCAGAGCTTTGAGGCCACGTGGCTTTTAGCCAGTGGAGCACAGAATATACCCTCTCTGTGTGTGGATCATGATAGTGAAAAACGTAAGACTTTTCTCTGAAAAGCAAGGAGAACAAATAAGGGATTTTAAGGTCAATCCAAGAAGCTTTAGTGCTTTGCTGAAACTTGAGGTCCACTTCCTGTCAGAAGACAGCTGATGTTTGCTTGGTCTGCTCCCAAATTATTTTTAGAGACTAGAGATTATTACAGATAGTGCCAATTTAAATTTGCTCATTTACGTTTTTATGTGCTACCAAATATGATTAGCATGTGCTTTCCACTAATTGCTGACAGATTTACTGCATTGGGGATTTTCTAAGTCATTAGCTTCCTCTTGTCATTAGATTTCTGCTAACTAGGTTGAGGTGCTTCACGCCAGCTACTCCAAAATTGAAGCGAACCCTTCCAGTCTCTGCCAGAGAGAGCTTAGCTTTACTTACTTAAGAGCACTAAAGAGGTTATAGAAAGTGAAGGATAGAAGCTCCTTACAGCACACTTTGCTGCGGCTTGTGACTCTGAAAGGGTGGGATTAACATGGAGCTAATAATGCCGGCATCCTCCCTGGAGCGTTCAAGCTGGCCAGAGAAGCAGCTGCTGCCCCGCCCGCCCGCCTCTCTTCACAGGTGGCTCTAGCTTGTCTGTAGAGTCCAAGGCTGAGTGAGCTCTGTGCCTTGAGCACATGCGGTGCCCTGCCCCCTACCCAGCCTGCCCCAGCCCTGGGGTATCTCTAGCATGCTGTCTTGGAGCCCAGATCGTCCGTGGTCTGATTGTCTCTTATGACCCTCAGGTCTGTGTTGTACTCTCTGTCTTTACAAGCAAGAGAGGGGTTACAGCCTGTTTAGCAGTGACGGGCTCCTCAGTGTTCACAGCTGGGGATAGAGTCTGAGAATCTGTTTTCTAGAGATTTATCTTTATCCTTCAGAGCAAATCTCATCATTTCCACACCAACACAGACTGTCCTTCCCTCCGGTCCTTCTTCATGCATGCTGCCGGCTCACATGCTTTGCAGCACTCTCCCTGATGACTCTAGAGTGAGTGGACATTCCTTAGACTAATGGTTTTGGAGTCTGTGAGGTGTATATAACTCCTAGCTGCAACTTTAGCCCACCTTGACTGCTCCGGGTAGTGGTATATTTTGTCTAGAGTATGCACCATGCGTGCATCTGCTGTGTATTGTGCTGATGGCAGGCTGTGGCACCATTCTAACTGGGGCAGTTTACATGAGTTTATTTTTTCTGTATCTTTTCCAGTACCTCACCTCCTTTTTGAATTGATTTACATAAAATTACAGTAGAACTTTTCAGCTTGATATGTAAATATCTCATTAGATTTAGGCTGGCAGCTAATCTCCTGTGCTTGCCCGTCACATCTGAGTCTCGTCTTAGTGAGCATTCTGCTGGGGCCCAGGCCAGGAAACTATTTCTGAGAAGATTGCACATAAATCGCGGTGCAGTGGACGAGGGGGACCTCATTTTAGACCGGTGACGGGATAACGAGGGGCCTGTGACTGCAGGAAGTGGAAGGGGTGTGTACACATTCAGATTACAGCAGAGGAGTCTGTCAGCTAGTCAAGTTACAACTGGCTCTGACACGGCCTTTGTCAGCATGAGCACATGTCAAGAGAGCCGTGCGTGCTCCTCTCTGCAATGCTCACACTGAGAGCTGTGTATTCTTTTTAAAAATACAAGTACAAAACACTTTCTGTTAAATGAATACCATTGGTATTTTTCTTCTAAAGTGCTCCAGGTAGCCTATATAATGAGCTATGAAGGCCCTAAGTTGTTTCCACTACATAACAAAAAACAATCTATTCACACACACACACATTTTTGAGAGGCCCTCATGTTAGCCCTAGCCTCAGACTTTCTGATGTAGCTGGCACTGCCCTAGCTCTGAGCTTGTTGTCTCCACCTCCCAGGGGCTGGGATCACTGGTGAGCACCAGCACACCAGGCCCACAGACGCCTGGAGTTTGCTGTAGGATGTTTGCTCTGTAAGTTCCACATCACCTTGAGGAAGGAGAAGCACCGGTTTAGGGAGAGTGTAGAGCTGCAGTAGCCAGCCAGGCCCTGGCGCCCCAGGCCTCCGTCACTCTTAACTTATGATTTCATAGCTTGAATGATAGACCTGTATTCCTGTCTGTAAACCTTCAGTAGATCTCTGAAAAACGTGTTTGCTGAGCAGAGTTTATTAGTGATTCCCTGAGTTCACACAAAACAACAGTGGCTTTATACCAATCCAGGCTTCAGCAATAGCTACAAACCGCTGCTACCAAGCCTTTCTGTGGTCTGGAACTCACTAACTCAAAGCCAGAAGTAACTGTCAGGAAGCTGAACACCTCTTCATCCCATCTCCCCCCACCCCTCTTTTCTCTCTCTCTCTCCCTCTCCCCCCCCCCTCTCTCTGATAGGGCAGGCTAGCATACTCGACATCCATTCCTGAAACCAGGAGATTCTTTGACTCCTGTTTCCCGCTTGTCCCCGCACTCATCCTCGACTCAGCTCCCCTGCCCCACAGATACCTGTAGCATCTGGCTTCTCTACACACTGACTTCCCACTCCTCCTGACATTCCGTAGTCCCAAACTCTTGCTCTTCTGTACATCAGCCTGGAAAATGTTCCCAAAATATAAAACTCACATCTCAGCTCATTGCTTTAAAACGTAAGGTTCTCTAGGGCAAGCTGGGTGTCCTGGCACATGCCCTTAATCCCAGCACTCAGGAGGCAGAGGCAAGCGCATCTCTGAGTTCAAGGCCAGCCTGGTCTACATATTGAGTTCCAAGGCAGCCAGGACTAATAGTAAGACCCTGTTTGATGGTGTCTTGCTTCGTTGTGTGAGACATGCTCAGTGTCCAGTTTTGTCAGCCCTTCCTGTGCCCCACCCCTCTCCCACATCAATACCGTCATGTCTTCATTTTATCAACCGAACACCAGTTGGTTGCTACAGCATTCCTGATTTTTCTCTTCTCTGGACCATGACACTCGGTGCATTCTTCTCTGTTTTTAGATTTGGGCTTAAATGTCTTTTTTTAATTTGGGAAACCACCCTTGTCCCTTAGCTGCCTTTGTGGCCTGAAATAGCTTAACCTCTGCTGCAGTAAGGAACGCCCCAAATCCAATGCCGTGGCACGCTGCACCGTAGTTCTTACCCCTGTAGGACATGAGTGCAGCGTGCCTCAGAAGGCGACCCTTGCTCACTGTAGTCTCTCGAAGACTCAATCCAGTAGGTAATGCGGGGCTCCGTGGCATTTGGGGAAGGACTGTGGTGACTCATGCGGTGACATTGAAGCCTTCTCTGAGATCTCTTCACAGTCACACACCACCTTCCCACTTTTCCATTCTAACTTTTGACGGGGAGCAGTTATCTGCCTCACTGTTCCCTCCTGTGGCTTCACTAACATGTGACGTATGAAAGAGTTAACAGCATTTGTTGTGCATGACTGAAATGACGGGTGACTGTGGTGTTAACACTTCCACTTCCTACTGCATCCTCCAGTAGTACTGCGTCGTTTCTCCTCTGCCGCCATTTCCCGTAAGTCCCATCCAGTCATGCAGTCACTTACCACTGTCCTGAGAGCATTTCCTCAGCCTGACTTCAGTTGGACATCCAACTACCTGATATTTCTGCTTTGTATTTTTCAAAGCATAAATTATCATCATCATCATCAATTGTTGTTTGAGATAGGATTTCTCTGTGTAACGCTGTCTGTCTGGAACTTACTCTGTAGACCAGGCTGGCCTCAAACTCAAGAGATTCACCTGCCTTTGCCTCCTGAGTGCTGAGATTAAAAGGATGTGTCACCACAGCCTAGCTATAAATTTATTTTTTAACAAACTCTTGTTATTTTTCTGGTCAGCATTATATTAATTGATAGAGGATCTAGAGACAGTGAAACACGTGCTTTCTGGGTTTTTACAGTCTAGTGTAATATATGGGAGAACATAGTGAACCCACAATATATATACAATATAGAAAATGCTGGAGCAACAGGGTAGAAGAAAAAATGATACAGACAAGGTGGACTCAGAGCTTGTGCTATCTCAACTGCTGAATCTGCTGAGCAGACATCATTACTGGATAGTGTCTTGTGCTGGAGTTATGAACAGAGAAATATTTTTATCTACTTCTCATTCCAGAGAGGAAACAGGTAGCTAAGGACTAGGAGGAGCTGTGACACAGCATGGGACTGTGTTATGTGTCAGACTCTTCCTAGGGAGACAGACACACACACACACACACACACACACACACTGATGAACCAGTTTGTTTTATTGCAGTTACTTACAGGAGTGTGAGTGACAGGTTACTCTCAAGAGCAGAAATTACTCAACAACAGCTGCGTCACCAAAAGTCCACCCCAGCCTGGGGTGACAGCTCCCCGGAGACAGAAGCCAGGGCACACTGCACAGCCTGCAGGCCTGGGGCACACTGCACAGCCTGCAGGCAGCTCTACAGGTTACAGTGTCCTTTCTAGGTGGTATGATTGGTTGGGATGAGCCCTTGCCAGGCTGCCGGCTTGCTCTTTGCCTCCTAGAAGGCCGCTTCTCTGAGAGTCCTTTTTGCAGCTTGGCTTATGGGAATTGAAATCATCCTGTTGTCTCCTGTTTAGATCGTCTTTTGGAGGGAGGGGCCTAGTGGATCTGGTCAGTTTCAGGGACTTCATGAGGCTGTACTGTTCATATCCTTTCTTAAGAAGCTTCCCTGGAATGCTTCAGCCTAGAAGGAAATCACATGTACCAACAGAAAGCTCCTATCTGACTAAGTCTGTGGAGATGGGAGATGTTTGTGTTTATGCCGTGGAAGCGGTGACAAGGAGCTGTGTTAAAGGTGAGAGCAGGACCCTTCCACAGGAACCTTCCTTACCGTTAAAGGTTCTGTAAGAACAGAGTATATACAGGTTAGTTTTAAGTTTAAAATGAAAACTGTTAGTATTAGTTTAACTAACTTAATTTCTATACTTAATTCTAAATCATCTATAGTTTAAAGATACCTACCAGAGAATATTGTGCCACCTAAAGCAATATATATTGGGGCTGGGCAGTTTTGGCCACTGTGATCCACAAAGGTTACATATCAGCCAGAGAGTAGATGGGCTGTGGAAATCAATCTGTACTCACGACACTGGCGGGTGCACCAACCCCCATTCACAATGTCTAAAAGGGGCCTGTCATCATTCACGAGAGGCTGGCCTGAAGGCCGCGGGCACTTAGCTTCACCTTCTATATCAACTGATTCTTCAGGTTTGAAACTGCTACTCTGTCGGCCAGGGCATAACCACTTCCTTTCTTGCTTTGATTTGCTGACCTTGTTCAGCTACCTTACTGTGTTATCCCAAGCGAGTCATTTCACTGCTTTCAGTTTCCCCGAAAGTGTTTCTTCAAGTTCTACAGTCCTGTAATCTATTAACATATTTTAGCCTGGGCATTAGTGTCACATTGTGCTTTGTTTAGGTGTGTTGTTCAAGAATTAACCAAATTTAGCAGGGCATCATAGTGCATGCCTTTAATCCCAGTGTTCCAGAGTCAGAAGTAGGTGAATCGCTGAGTTCAAGGCCAGCCTGGTCTCTTCAGTGAGTCCCCCACCTCAAAAAAAAAAAAACAAAAGTTAACCAAATTTAGTCTTCTTTGGATTGTCATTACTGTGGAAGACAATGAAGTGGTCATACATGGCTTTCTTTCTTCCAGATCTTTGATGATGCTTACAAATCTCAGCTCAGTTGTGTGGTCGTGGATGACATTGAAAGGCTGCTCGGTGAGTCCGAACTTGGGCTGTTGTACTCTGCCACGTGACAAAGTCCCTGTCTTACAGGGGCTATAGCAGCGTCTCTCATGACATCAGTGGTCATGATGAGCTAGCTGCCTCGTTTTCTCCAGTATGTCATGTCCATAATAAATGAGCAATGTAGAGTAATAAATACTGAAGTTCTGAAATGAAAAAATACTTATTAAACATCTTAGATTGAGGTACAGTAGGTACAAGACTTAGTCTCTGCACTGAACTCAGAAGTATACTAGCAAACATCAGGAAAGCTTGTTACGTTGACATTTTGTTCATTGTGAATTAAGTCAGTCTGGTATGTATCATTATGACAGTAGATCAGAATGAGATAAACACCATCAAAACTGAAACAGCTGGTGACCTAATAAACACCAAGGAGACTGCCCAGCAGTGGCTGTTACTGATGATACGGTAATGATCTCACATTAACTGCTCTTCACTTCCTTGGAGTGTCCAGTCGTATGTTGGGTCATCTGCTATTTGTTCTTTAAGTTTTGGTATGTTTATTGTAAAACAGAGCAAGTATATCTATAAGGCCTTTTTAATAGTGTTTACCTAACGGCCAGGTTTGAGGGACATCTCGATCCAGTTTATAGGATTATTTCTTTTTTTTTTTTTTTTTTTTTTTTTTTTAAAGATTTATTTATTTATTATATATGAATACACTGTAGCTGTCTTCAGACACACCAGAAGAGGGCGTCAGATCTCATTACAGATGGTTGTGAGCCACCATGTGGTTGCTGGGATTTGAACTCAGGACCTCTGGAAGTGCAGTCACTGCTCTTAACCACTGAGCCATCTCTCCAGCCCTATAGGATTATTTCTTTAAGAACGTTAGTCATGGGCTGGTGAGATGGCTCAGTGGTTAAGAGCACTGACTGCTCTTCCAGAGGTCATGAGTTCAAATCCCAGCAACCACATGGTGGCTCACAACCATCTGTAATGATATCTGATACCCTCTTGTGGGGTGTCTAAAGACAGCTACAGTGTATTTACATATAATAAATAAATAAAATTAAAAAAAAAAAAAGAACGTTAGTCATATTCATTGTTCTGTGTAAACTCCTTTATCTGAGCACAGTCAAGGCAGGTGGTCATAGCAACACACTGTGTCAAGAATTTCTGCCCTCTGAGTAGATCTTCACTTTATGAAGTTACTTCTTGTACTTGTATGCTTATTTATTCAGGTGTTAACTACTGTGCTAGAATGACTGGTGTTCTAGAAGGATCTCAGAAAAAGATACTACCTAACCTTTATAACATATGTTGACACAAATAATATAAAATCGAGTGTCTCTATATCCTGGATGTTCAGAAAACCTTGACTCTGGGGTTGATACTTGGCAGGGCTCCATGCACAGGACAAGATGGACAGGCAGAGGAAGCAAGGCTGCAAGCCAAAGTTTCCCAAGATAGAAAGTTCTCTGCCTTCTCTGCCTTCTCAGAAGGCCAGCCTGAGTGAGCACTCTGCATCCTTGTTATGTTATCTGTGTTTCCTTTTGTATGCTGTTCAGCTCCACCAACCACTGAGACACAGCCAGCCCCTTTCTACCTATGGTTGATGTCCAACTTTGTCACCAGTGTAATATATGTAAATGCGCCGTGATGGTTTCTGGTAATTTCTTAGAAATGCTTCATAAATACACTTGGATATTCTCTCCTTTAGAAGATAGTCTCTGAAGACCAGAAAACACAGCTACATGAATCAAAGTAGATATTTAACTTTTTTAAATATACAGATACATTCTTATGTACCTTGTTGAGAATGTAGATTATTAAGAGTGTCTTTTTTCACGGCCGAGCTACGCCTGCCTCTTACCAGAGCTGATGTTTACTCTTGATGGAGACAGATCAGCGTGCTTGGACAACGTGTGCCCCAAGATTTCAATCCCTGAACCACAGCCATGTTTCTCTTTCAGATTATGTCCCTATTGGCCCCCGGTTCTCCAACCTGGTGTTGCAGGCTCTCCTTGTGTTACTGAAAAAGGCACCTCCTCAGGTAAGTTAGTGATAACCAGATTTCCACAGAATCTTCAGTAAAGCTCGTATAGTGGTACACTGCGAATACATAGGTTATCACAGACATTCGATTCTCTTGTTGAGGGTTCTGGAAGGCCCATCTATCTGATCTAGAGGGAAATTGTTTTCTTTCTTTTTTTAAAAAAATTACCTACTTTATTTTATGTGCATTGGTGCTTTGCCTACATGTATTTCTGTGTGAGGGTGTTGGATCCCCTGTCACTGAGGTACCATGTGGGTGCTGGGAAACTAAACCTGGGGCCATCTCTGTAGCCTGCAAATTGTTTTCTTAACAGATATTTTTCTTTCTGTTTCCTTTTCTGAAAATATCAAGATCTGACCATTTCTGTTCGTATTAGATCTTGTTCTGTGACTCCCCAGCATCTTCTGCGTCCTTAAGTCATCACCTCCAGAGGGAGGCTGTGATGCAGAGGGAGGCTGTGATGCAGGTGTAGAGGATGAGATATGTGTTCCTGTTTGCATCAGTTCATAGTTTTCCTGAGAGCTTGAGTTTGAAGACTGCAGTGAGCGTGCCAAGCTGGCAGGTTTGCTGGCGCGGTTTGCAGCTTGCAAGGATGACTTGACGTCGTTTCTCCTGTACCACGCTCTGCCCTTAAGGAACGGAGCTGGCATCTCCGTTCATTTGCTCACGTCTTTACTGATATGGCTGCGGGAGCCCGTGATTCTGGTCCCTAAACAAACGCAGAAGCATCCTATGAGAGTCAGGCCTTATTAACGAAGAGGTCCCCAGAGGAAGCCCGGCTGTGCCACAAGACAGATTCTCTAGGTTGATTCTATGAGGTAGAATGTTGAGAAATGTCAGTCAAAGGGAGACAGGAAGAAAGTGAGCAATCACTTGAAAACATCTTAGCGTCCGTATAGAAGAAGTCTCATATACAATATGGGGAGAAAAAAATAATTAAATTAGTTTGTAACTCTTAATATGTAATTTAACAGTAGAAAATATACATGCATATTTTCCACTGAAGTCTGGTCTTGATTTTTCTAGGTTTTTAGTGCTTCTTGAAAATTTTCTAAAGTCATAAAATATACATAACAGCCTCAAAATTTTGCATTATGCAATATAAAAGGATTTTTTTTTTCCTGTGCCAAGGATCAAACCCAGGGCTTCCTGCATACTGGGCAAGTTCTCTACCACTAATCAATAGTTTCTCTTTTGATTTTGAGATAGGGTTCTCACTATGTTGCCAAGACTCCCTCAAATTCCTGGACTTGAATGATTCTCCTGCCTTAGCTTATTGGAGCTTTCCCTGTCCTAAGGCTAAAGTCAAGAGAAGTGTTTTCTGCCTTCTCTAGATTCCTCCCATTTTTAAACAGATGCATATGTCTACAGTTGCTAAAACAAAATAAATAGCTTCTATATACTCATACTGTTTTTAATAGAGCTAGCATATTTAAAATTTTTAGAATAAAGATTGTTCATGCATTTAAATATTTTTATCATAATCAGCTTTTTGTTTAAAAATACTTTGTGCAAAAATTCACTTAGGAGGAAAATTAATAGCTTTCCAATATTTAAAATTTCTCGTTTACCTGATACTATCCATGTGAGTTTAAATAAAGATACATTTCTTCCCTGAAAGCTTTCCATTTCCAAAATGGTGTAAGTAGAAAATACTAACAAGCGGTATGGTTTTCATTGTTTTAGATAGCATTCCATTGTACATCTAATTGAGAGCACACTCCATAGGCCCGTGTGGAGGAGGCCAGAGGACAGCCTTTAGGGGTTATTTCTCTCCTTTTATCTTTAAATAAGTTTTTAGGAAAAAACTTCTTGCTGCTTTTTGATTAGAAACTAAGGAATAACTGTTTCTGTTTCTTAAAATATTTGTAAGACTCTTAAGAGAGGGGAAACTATCTTACACCTCTAAATCTCACAGCACACAGCACACACACATCGTTCCTAGTTTATTCCACAAACACATTGAACACATACGTAGCACAGTGTATGCATCGTCTTGCACTGATGGCTTTAGGTTATAAAACAAGATATGATCCATGGAAAAACATTAAAAATAGATGGTGTCACACATTTTTAATCCCAGCACTCAGGAGGCAGAGGCGGGCAAATCTCTGAATTCGAGGCCAGCCTTGTCTCAGACCGAGTTCCAGGAGCAGCCAGGACTATACACAGAGAAACCACCTCTCAAAACAAAAGCAACAGCAACAAAAATAGTTTAGGAGCCAGCAAAATGGCTCCGCAGATAGAGGTACTGCTGTGCAAGCCAGAGTGCAGTCCCCAGAAATCCATGACAAGGTCGAAGGAGAAAACCAATTATACAAAAGTGTCCTCTGACCTCACATTTATAATCTGTGGTACATGGTCTCCCCCATCACACACACACATGGCACACCACATGCACACCACCCACACACACACCTTAATTTTTTTTAAATTTTTTTTTATGTGAAATTCAAATGACTACTTAACACATGAGTAAGCCATTCATCTTATTGTTCATCAGGGGCTGTAAATCAAGACCAACACAGTGAAATTATATTTTGGATTATAGATAACTATGATCCAAAAGTCAGGTAAAAATAAGTGGTAGTGAAGAGTTAGAAAAATTCAAAAACATACAAACTGTTAATAAAAATGTCTAAAATCTGTTGCCTTTGGGAAAGTTTAGCAGTTCCTCAAAAGGTTCAACTTGAAGTGAGGTGCTCCATCATGTCACTGCTAGAATACAGATAAAGCAACTGAGAACACATGCCTGCACCAAAGCTTGCCTGTTCACAGCAAGATTATTCAGAGAAACCAATATGAATCTAAGTAGAATAAAATCTATTATAGTTACGAACTGGAATATTATTCAGCAATGAAAATGCACTCAGAGCATACTTCAACATAAATGGACCTTGAAAATGTGCTCAGTAAGAAAAGGCAATCAGAAAAGACATAACTAGTTCCCTTCATTCCTTCTTTCCTTACTCCTTCCCTTCCTTCCTTCCCTCTTCTCTCTCCCCCTCCCCCTCCCCCCTCTTCTTAGATCTATTTATTTTACTTTATATGTATAGGTGCTTTTAATGCATGTATGTATGTCTGTGCATTGCCTTTGTGATTGGTACCCATAGAGACCAGAAGGGAGCAGAAGTTCTCTTGGAATTGGAATTAGAGGTGGTTGAAGCCACCATGTGGATACTGGGAATCAAGCTTGGGTCCTCATCTAGGGCAGCCAGGGTCCTAAACTGCTGAGCCACCTCTCCAGCCTCTATTTCTATGAAGTATCTATAGTTGGCCATTCTGTAGAGATAGAAAGTGCATTATCTGTGGTCGCCAGGGCCTGGGAGGCTGGATTGGGAGAATTAGAGGCGACTGCTAATGAGTGTGGGGTTCTCCTTGAAGAGATGAAAATATTTTAAGATAAGTGTGGTGACAGGTGCCCACATCTGTGAATGGACTGAAAACTGTTGATTTACACACTTTAAGTTATTGAACTGTGTGCTTTGCAAATTATATCCAATAAAATTGTCACATTTTAAAGCTATGTCAATGATGAAAGAAGAATTATATAGAGGGTTAAAAGTAAAGGGCAAGCCACCAGGGTAGATGGAGAAATCCCAGCTTGGGAGCACTCTTACACCCAGCAACCGGATCATTAAAAAGGTCTGTGAAATAGCTTTCTCTAAGAAGTAAAGATGTATGTAAGAAGTAAGAAACCTGGTTGCCTTAGTGACAGGGACTGGCAGGGACTCTCTTTTAAGGGAACACTGGCCTGTCATTAGTTAGAATTTGGTGACTGACCTCAGCTGCCAGGTGACCTGCTGCATCAGGGAATTTGTGGCAGAAGAAATTAGTGTTGTGAATATTTCTAGTTGGTGCAAGTTTAACAGAATAAAAATATGCCTCATCTGCACGACCTCGCTTTGTAAATGCATTGTACATTGTCTCAAGAAATTGAAAATGCTTTTTTGTAAGCTGGTCCAGTGTCAGTAATGCTGGTGACATCCACTTGGGCAAACCAGCGCCACGTGGGTTTTTCAATTTAATGTTAAAACTAGAGGCTCCGAGTCAGGTAGAGCATGGGTCACAGAAAATCAAAAGCTGTGGGCACCCTTCTTTAGAAAGCACCCTACCTTACCAGACAGCAATCGTGGAGGTCGCAGGAGCCTTAATTTTGCATTTGTTGTCATTCCAGCTTTCTCATAGAAATATTGTGTGTGCATGTGTGCACATGCTCCAATGAAAGAATCCCTCGGGGCGGGTGTTGTTGTGTCTCCAGATATTCCCTTTCCGCCTCCCCTCCCCCACCCCCCCTCCTGTACACTGCTTTATTAAAACTGCGTCTCAAGCTCTCTTCTTTTTTCCCTTTGTGATCGCCTTGTTCTTGGATTTTCTGTGTAGAACTAAAAATTCAAGGCAGATTTCAGTTACTAGGATAATTTTCTTTGAATTTTAATTTTTTTTCTAAGCAAATGCATAGATTTTTAATGAACCTGGTATCCAGTGGGTTTGCTTTAAATTTATCTGGAGAGTTACTATCATGATTGATTTATTAATCCTTTGAAAGTATAAAAAGTGGTATCGGTAGTTCATGAAAACTGAGAAACATCATCACATTTTGTTTAGCATCTTTTTAAAACCAATTAAAAGCTTTTCTAAAATGGATTGAACAGGAGAAAATAAAACATGTTCCCTAGGTCTTTATTTTCAATCAAGTTTCCCCTGTGTTCTGCGGGAGAAGAGATCGAGGCGGGATAGAAAGCCTGAAAAGGGCTGTCCCAGCAGGGAGCCGAGCTGGAGAAAAGGCTTCTCTGAGAACTCCGCCGCAGCAGCTCAGAAAGCTCCCAGCCGGCTTCATCTACATGCAGAGTCACACAAGGCATGGGGGCGCTCACCGGCACACAGAGGCTCCACATGTGCCTCCCTGCTGATTCCTGTGAAAAGCTAACAATTGGCTTGGAGGGTAAAAGACCACTGCAGTTCACCCTCCCTGAGCTGGACGTACAATTTGTCCAGTGTTAGGAAATGTCCGGCTTAGCAGTGAGAGGCTTGAAGACAGCCCTCCTTGCAGTGAGATCCTAATGCCAGGCTTTTACTCCATGACACTGGGGCTCTTTTCAAGGTTTGCAGATTTATGGAAGTTGAGGGGGATGTGCTTTTCCAGATGGGAAGGATGAAAGCAGAAGTCTGCATGTCAGGGAAGAACACCCCCCACCCCCACCCCCAAAGAGGGAAGGCCAGGTGAACTGCCTAAGACCAACAGCCCCTTGGGCTTTAATATTTCCTCTTGGGTCTCTGATACCACACTTAAAACAATAGTTTTATCATTTGGAAGACAAGTATCCAAAAGGTAGCTCTTCAGGCTGTAAAACAACAGGGTTTCCCAATTTCCTCCACAAATCCAAGGGCATTTGAGTCATTAATTGGCTTCTTAATTCTGGGTGTTCCTGACACTGTTTGGAATCATGCTGGAAGTCCCATCTGAACAGAATAGAGTAGAATAGAGTGGATAGCATAGCCTTGCAGTGCCTGGAGAACCAGTCTTTTCTCGGTGCCTCCCAACCTTCTTTTATTATGGCATATAGGAAACGGCACCCGATCATACTTGTGGATAGGTTGCCAAGGACACTCAAAGCTGGCCGGGGCCACTCACCAGACATCCTTTGCCTTCTCAAATGATGGGCATCAACACAGTAATTCGTATACAACTCATTTGTGCCATATCAATAGTATAATCTCTAGAAACTATAAACTATCAAAAAGAATATTCAAATTGATAGCAATATCACTGAAGTAAAGCTCAGACTTAGTAGTTAAAAGTTTAAACTGAATCTAATTGCAAGAACTCTGTTGCTCTGAAGCCAAGGAATGTGTTGTTGTTGTTATTGTTGTTTTAAAGGAAAGGAAGCAGGACATGCAGATGCACTCTTAAAATTCCTAACTTCAAGGAAACAGGCAGAAGAATTGTGAGTTTAAAGACAGCCTTGGCTACATTGTGAAACTTTATCTCAGGAAGAAGAAAGAAAGCTAGGTGTAGTGGGGTGTACAAGGGAGGTAGAAGCAAGAGAACCAGAAGTTCAAGGTTACCCTCAGCTTATATAGACTGTTCCGGGTCAGCCTGGGCTACACAAGTTCCTATCTAAAAACAGGTATGTGAGGCATGGTATTGTCAGGGCATAACTGGGCCAATGAAAAAATCTATAGTGAGGCAGGCAGTAATCTATAGTAACTCTTTAGAAGAGTGTTCAACACAATATCCTTAATAAAAGAAAACCAAAACTATAGCTCTCTGGCTCGGCATCTGTGTTTCTTGTGGATTTTATTTAACAGCAGCAGTCCAGGCACAGTGCTGTTTTTGTGTAGTTCTCATGGGGCACTTCAGTCCAGTCTTGCCATAGCTGGGATATTGGGAAGGTCTTGCTAAGATTAGGCAACTCCTCAGGCTTTGAGTTGCTTTAGTGAATAAACAGATAATGGAAGACTCCAAGCCCTACAGGCCTAAACAGGAGTGTCTTCCTATCTATCTGTATAGAATTAACTCTGGCTAATGACTACAGTATGACTCAGTAAGATGTAGAACCACTCCAGCAAAGAGGTGTAGTCATCTTGCCAGACGCATTCATTGTAACCACTTGACAGGGTGACTTCTGCAGTGGACTTTTTTTTTTTTGAGTTATGACTGGCAGTTCAGTGACCTAATTTTTCCATTTCTAAAATCAATGATATTATATAGCTACTATGTTTTATAAAACTACTTTATGTGCGCTTTTCTTAGAATAGTAGGTTATCTTAGGAAGCTACATGTAAATTGAATAAAATATATAAGTATAGATTAGTTTCAAATGTATCAAAAATGGTAAAAACATTTGAAGCTTTTTATAAAACATTGTTATAAATATCTACTGAGCAAGTATCTCAAATTTGATTTATTTTTTTATTGTTTTGGAAGAATACATCTATGGTAGGTATTAATACCAAAATCAGTATTGGGGTGCATATGCGTGTGTGTGAGAAAGCATGTTTGTGTATGTGAGCATGCATGTGTACATGCTTGTGGTATAAACCTAGTCCATTAACTTAGAATATCTAAATTTTTTATCACAGAGAAATGCTAATGAAAAGTTTGTCCCATGTCCAGAACTTAGCCTTGATCTCTCTCATCTTAGGTAAGATGCCCGCTACAGTACCAACTCTGGAGGTACTGTGCACAGCACCTAGTAGCATTCACCAGCTCTGGAGGTACTGTTCACAACACTATCAGTCACTAGAGCCATTCACCTCCTAGAAGCACCTTCTCTATAGAACTCGTTCTTTGTGTTGGGCTTAGGGTCATAAATCCTGAATTCAAGTCTTGGCTCAGACACCTTCTGGCATTATTGCTTTAAACTGCCAACTTAGTTTCTCTGTGCATATTTCTTTATCTATAAAAGTAGAAAGAATTCTTCTTTTCCTATCTTGTTGAGGGTCAACTAAGATATTACGTAGCGCAGGCCTTTATAAATGTGTGAATTGTAACCATGTAAGATACTAAAGCAAGGAAGCACTTTTAGGTATCCTCTGGATCTTTTCAGCTGCTGAGATAGACAGCTGGGGATTGCACACGCTATGTAGAGGAAATGCCCACAGAGAGTAAGCTCAGAGTTCCAGCTTGTATCCCCTCCTGTGCAGTACTAGGGAGGGAAATGGGTGGGCATCTAGCCTCTGTCCACTTTCCGTGAGATTTGTAGGCTAAGTTCTAAGACAAATACATCTGTCTGGGTATTAGGGATTTTTGTTATAAAAGACTGAGGTAGAGACAAGAACTTCAGAGCTTGATAAAGCAGGGCTGGGGGCTATGGCTGCACTTGCTTTGACCTACCTGTTTGCCTTTCCTCGAGGCCCCTGGAGGCTGTGACCTTTCTCTCGGCTCCCAACACAATTAAATGGCCAATCATTTTCCTCTCATATGTCCCTATGCCTAAAACCAGGTCACAGATCGCCAAGCGTGCCCAGGGCTTCATGCCATGCAGTGTGTGCTGAACAGCCACTGGGTAAGAGCCAACTGTACTTATAAAAGGCCTAGACCAGTCAGTCTATCAGGATTGCTGGTGTTATTCGAATGTAAATAGAACTGGAACTTGAGGTTTTAAGTCACAGTGTTTATAAACCACACACTGTGTTTGTAAACCTGACACATGTACACACACACCCACACACCCCCCACACACATATACACACAAAGATACACATGAAAATGAGAGGAGAGAAAGGGAGGTTTTGCGTATTTTGGCATACTCTTGGGCAATAGAGGCAAGTTTAAGGCCAGCCTGGGCTACATAGCAAGACATATCAATAAATAAATCAGGACTGGAGAGATGGCTCAGTGGTTAAGAGCACTAACTGCTCTTCCAGAGGTCCTGAGTTCAAATCCCAGCAACCACATAGTGGCTCACAACCATCTGTAATGAAATCTGATACCCTCTTCTGGTGTGTCTGAAGACAGCTACAGTGTATTCACATGAAACAAGTAAATAAATCTTAAAAGTAAATAAATCATAAGGGGTGGAGTGGAGCACATACCCCCAAACTGTCTGTCATAATTGCCTTCCTGTCATTTGGCATCCAAATTTTCTGCATATACTCCTGTACTGTAACAAACAAGAATAATTGGGCTCAGTATCCCCTAAATTCTCAAACAAGCATTATTCTGTGAGATGGTGTCCACTGTAAAACACCAAAAGAGCAAAATTGATCGGGAATGGAAATCCCACCGTTTAAGCACAGCCACCTTCCTGATGGTAACGTCACAGAGGGCTTCTCCCGCCTGCCTTGTTAGTTCTTATATATTATAAAATTTTTACAGTGAACACGTTATCTCAATCAGGAAAAACTTTTTTCCCCCAGTTTTTTGAGACAGGGTTTCTCTGTAGCCCTGGCTGTCCTAGAATGCAATCTTTAGACCAGGATGGCCTTGAACTCAGAGATCCACCTGCCTCCGCCTCCCTCGTGCTGGGATGAAAGGCATGAGCCACCACTGCCTGGCTTAGGAATAATAAAATTGTAAAGTTTATGTATAGCTATTTTTATTTTTAGCCAGCAGCATACATCTTTGTTTTATTTTGTTTACTTTGTTGAGATAGGATCTTTCATAGCTCAGGATGGCCTTCCACAGCAGTTGCGTCCAGCCTGTCGGAGTATGTGTGAGTGTATTCCTAGCCTTGCGTCCTTTCAGATGAATGGTGTAATGTCTGTAAGGTTCTGTGTGGTGGCTGGAGGGCCCTTGACTCTCATAGCTGACCTTGGCTTCCTTCAGTGCCGTGCCTCCCATCTGAAGGGCTGACGGTTGACATCCACATAGCTAAAGGTGACCAAGAATAAGTGATTGTTGTTGTGTCTCATGAACGGCTGGTGGAAAGGTTGTTTTTCCATCTGTAACATTTCTTTAGACATGCAGATTTGAAATACTACCTTAAGGAATACCTTAAGGTATACCTACTTTGTTAGAAAGCACAAGTAATAACTATTTATTCCACGGTATAGGACGTGAGGGTGCATATGATACTCCACTCAGTTGTGGGGTTTTTTGGTAAGGTGCCCACTGTGTAATGCAAGTGGTGCCCACTGTCTAGCCTGGCACAGGGCTGAGGTTGCCCTCGGGGTAGCTACCAGAATGCTTCCTTCAATCTGATTTTTTTTTAAGATATCAAACAAATTCTCAGTGTTCATGAATCCCATGTATGGGACATGCATATTTATCCTGGTGGATTCTATGGCAACCCCAAGTCTGAGGAAGAAGAAGATGCTTCTTCACACAGGGTACTAGACTGGAGAGCAGGGGGAGGTGTGCCTGGGTTTGCCTGGACCCCGCTGGCTACCTTTTCCAGTCTCTGTACTCAGGAGTTTGCTGCTGTTGTCCCTGCTGCTGGTTTTCTGGTTCACACAGAGGCTGGTGCCCCGTCACTATCCAGAGACAAGGGTGTACCTGTGCCCAAGTTAGCAAGGTGTTAGATTTGTAGGAATGTGGGGATATATTTTGGGTACAGAAAACCGTCTTAGATTTCATGTGACCTGTTCAGTTTGACTGGGGACAAGAACAGAATTCATAAGAGAACAAAGGCTTTATTTTTTTTGACCCAAGCATATTTTTTTCTGTGTGTGGCTGTTTTGCTTTCGTGTATTTCTGGTGCCCTCAGAGTCCAGAAGAGAGCAATGGATCCCCTGGAACTGGAGTTACAGCTAGCTATGGGTGCTGGGAACTGAACCAGGGTCCTGTATAAGCGCAGCCAGTGCTTCTAACAAGTGAGCCATCATCTCTCCTGTGCCCAAAGTGTATTCTTACTTCTCAGATGTTATACTTGCTGAGTGGCAATGGCACACACCTTTAATCCCAGCTCTCAGGAGGCAGAGACAGGCAGATATCTGTGAGTTTGAGACCAGCCAGGGCTGTTACACAGAGGAAACCCTCTCTTGATAAACAAAAACAAAACCCAAGTTATACTCTCAGGCTTTTAAAACAAGATTTTAAGAGCAAATGTTTGCTGTGTATATCTTTGGTATCAGAGGTAAAATATGCTGAACACCGTAAGAATCGTCATCCTCACCCATGTGTGGGTGTGCTCAGCGAGGCATGTTGGCATATGCAGACTGCTCATGGAAGTCATTAGGGAGATACACGTGCCCTGTGTGTTAAGGGTTCTGTGCCTAGTTCCTTGATGACGTTGCTGATAGCTGCTACCTGCAGGTCTCTAGTGAGGTCATCTGCAGTCTCTGAAGGGGATCTCACTAGTTTGATGCTTTTGTCTGAAAGAACTAAGGAGGACAGCCACCAGGGCTCAGGAACGTCTTACAGCCAGAGTCACCAGGCTCTGGTGTTAGCAGAACAGGAACACAGTGGCTGAGGCAGGGGAAGCTTTGTCCATGGATAAATATTTAGTCTTATTTCTTTATTGTTGCTATAAATATGGATACCATAGTTTTTATGGATATGGTTATCATAGTTTAAAAAAAAAACCTTCAACCTAAGAACCCACCTTTTTTTTTTTTAGTTTTTTTAGTTTTTTCAAGACAGGGTTTCTCTGTCCTGGAACTCACTCTGTAGACCAGGCTGGCCTCGAACTCAGAAGTCCACCTGCCACTGCCTCCAAAGTGCTGGAATTAAAGGCGAGCACCACCACTGCCTGGTGACCCCACCACTTTTAATTGTAAAAGAAATTAAAATGTTTTTGTGGGCCCTTCAAAGTCTTAGGGGCCTCAGCTACTGTGCCTAGAGGGTAAGTTGTAAGGCTGACTAAACCTTATACTCACATCAGTCCTAGACACACTCTGCTTCTTAGGTCTTGTCTTGAATTCTGGGTAATTGAAATTGTTTAGCAGGTTGTGTCTTCACAGGTGAGGTGTTATTACTGGACATCATGTTCCGTGATTAAGTGAGGACAGAGTACGGGGGAAGAAAGGTTCTGACGTACGGACATGGTACAGCTGCACACTGGCAGGAAACTCCCAACAGCTGTGTAAAAAGAGAGGTCCCCTGAGTGAACCCCACAGAGGTGGGAATAAGGTTAGAAAGTACAGACATGCTGTTCAGAATGGGGGAGTGAGGGGAGGCAGGTTAGGAATGCCAAGCTGAAAGCTGAGCTGGGTGCCTGGGTCCAGGACTGGACTGGACTGGCTAAACAACCTCAGGAAGAAGTATCTACACAAACCATTGCTTTTGGTGTTAAGAACAGTGTGGCATGGTCAGTACAACTTTATTTTCTTGAGTTATTTATCCTTTTCTCCTGAGAGTTCAGAGGTCATCATTTCTAGAAGATCTATCTCCCAAACTTGTAATTACTAGGACAGCCACTTTAGACACAGGTTTAAAATCACACATGGAGCCAGGTGTGCTGGTGCATGTGCCTTTAGTCTCAACACTGGGAGGCAGAGGCCAAAGGATTGCTGAGTCCCAGGCCAGCCTGGTCTACAAAGCAAGTTCCAGGGCTACATGGAGAAACCCTGCCTCAATAAATAAATAAATAAATAAATAAATAAATAAATAAATAAATAAAATTGCTCATGGTGGCACTCCTAACTGTGAGGCCCCAGGTTTAATTCCCAATCATAAAAACAAATAAATGAGTAATCAACAACGGACCCCATAAAGTTAAGGAAAATTAGCCAGCATGAGCTCTTGGGTCAGCTCCTTTCTAGAGCTAAGAGCCCAGACACATCACCTCTCCACCCCCATGCCCCACCCCCCACCCCAGGTTCCTCAGCTACTGAATGAAGACGAGTAAGAAGACAGGAAGCTTCTCCCAAGTGTAAGCTCAGGCGAGCCAGGGCTTTCTTGTGAATTGCTTGGACAGATTCTTGAGTGTCGTGGAGTAATCTGCTTTTGTCCACTTGAGACCTCCTAGCTATGGTCCAGGCTACGGCTCCTACTCATCAGCCGCGAGTGCCTTCCTTTTGTCCTCTGCTCTACTTACAGCACCAGGCCTGCTACAAAGGGCTAGGCAAAGAATTTGCTCCAGGGTAAAGTCTAATGGAGAATTTAAGTGTAGCTGTCTGCCTAGTTACAGCATGATTTATTCGAAACATCCTTCCTTTGGTATTCAACTTCAGCGTTTAACTGAAGGAGAAGGAAAAGGGGGGGAAAATGAGGAAGCGTTAAAAAGAGAAGGAGCCATGATAGGCAGCTCCAGACGTTTGAGCCATGATCCCAAATACAGGCTGGACTTGGAGAGGCCTGAGCGGAGGTCACTGCTGCTGCCCTGATTCCTGGTTGTTGTGTTTGTTTATTCACTGGGGCTTAAACAGGGTTTCTCCCTTGTGGGCAAGCTCTCACTGACCCACCGTCTCAGCCCTGATGGCTGGTCTTCAGGGTAATTACGCTTTTCACTTGCTTTATGACAAACCAAGAGTTGCAGGAGGCAGGAATACTTCTTGTCTCACCAACCTGGTTCCTAGCTTCCCATAAACCCCTTTCCTCTGCTGGAGAAGCCTGTAGCGTGCAGGCAGTAATAGCTAAGGGTTGATTAGCTAGAAAGAAACTTACGACAGCCTTGACATCAACTTAAATTGTAGCTTAAATAAAGTGTCATCCATTCTAGAGTGTTTTCATTATAACTTAGTACATCATAGCATTCAGCATTTGGGGCTCAGGGCTGTGGACTCTGAAATGGTAGTTTCCTGTTAAACATTTGCTGTAATGTACATTTTTCCAGGGCCAGAAGAGAGATGACTAAACAGAGTGATGTGTTGAAACCTTGAAATCCGAACTGGGATCATCACTCATTCATTCAACATACATTTATTAACTTCCCCCTGCACAAGGGCCTGTGTTAGCCCTGGATAGTTCAGTAAAACCAAACAAACTCCAGCCCTGCTTCACAAAAGACCCGTGAGGCATGCAGTAATAAGCAAATACAGGGAGTGAGTCAAGTCCATATATAAAGGTTGATCTGATGGAGGGACAAAGGCACAGGGGAAAGGAAGCATGGTGGGCGTGGGGCTTGAAAGCTATGGAAACGCTGACAGGCACGCAAGCCCCTGGGAGGGAAGGAGCCAGGCTGGTAGGGAGAGGGGAAGTGGACTAGGTGCACCTGTATGCGCCAGGCAGCTGGGCCCAAGTGCTTCAGAGACTGGGCACATGAGCGTAGAGTGCCAGATCTGTAAGGTGCCACAGTGAAGGAAGACACAGGGGCAGGCAGAATTGTTCTAAGGTCTCAGTAGTGACTAATATAAGCTAACTTAAAAACGAGAATTGTTCCCTTCCCACAAAGGAAACCAGAAAAAGTAAAAGGTGGGGAAAACACTCTCTGTAGGGAAAGCTTCCTGCTGGCCTCTGTCCTGAGCTGAGCTCTCTCCCTCACAAGTTCCTGGCTCTCACAGAGACCCCACTGCAGTGACTCTTCCCGAGAGGGTGTGTGGCCTGAGCCTCATTGTCACTCCAGGCTGAGTATCTGGACCCTGTCCTGCCTATGCACAGCAAGCCTGGTGCTTGGGACCATGCTTATCCCAAATCACTGCTGGGCCTTGGGGTCCCTGGGGTCCCTGGGGTCCCTGGGGTCCCTGGGGTCCTTACTCCTCGCTTGTCTGACCTAACACAAGCCCTGACCTTCCACGTTCCCCTCGGAAGCACCCCTGCATGCTCTTGCTTCCTCCTCTTCCTGTCTGTTGTGACAGTGATGTTGTGATATCGGAGAGCACCCCCCCCCCCAGGATTCTTTATCTCGTGCTCCGTCTCACACATAGGTAGGATTTTTTCTAATCCCGTTTTTATGGTTGATGAGGAATCTGGCACTGGGGTAATCTACCCCCGTGTCTGCCACACAGCTGCGAATGATGGTTCTTATCCTTTTCTCCTATGCCAGCTACAGCCTTCAGGAGAACTCCGCTGCTTCCCCCCTCTGGCCCCACCCAGGCTGGCTTTAGAAGCACCTCATTATGTGTAAGCCATGGGCTAAATGGGTGCACAACCTTTCTTGGGGAGGTTTACCGTGAACTGGCATGGCATCCCTGTGACTCGATTGTCCCAGGCCACAAGAGGAGAGCATCTTGCGGGCACATGCCAGGATTCTTTCTCTCTGCCACAGTCCTTTCTCCTTAAGACCCGCTTTTGGTTTCTCCTGACGCTTTTTATACTAAATCTCCTTCCTTCTGTTAGCATCCTGAGCCTTCCTTTTGTTGGCTGCCCTCATCTCCCCAGAGAAACCTGGTGGTGTGGTATAGCTGTTTCCACCAACTTCGTGAGGCTGGTGGCGTTAGCGACCTGTCCTGCCTCAGTGCCTCCTGTCACTGGCCTTGCAGCTCACCCCAATCGGAGACGCTCCGTGTGCTTCAAGGTCTCCACAGCCATTGCCACTTGATGTTTGCTGGCATATGACTCGATAGTGGCCCCCGGGTGCTGACCAGCCAGTTTCCCAACTAAATCAAAATCACTCTGAAGGTGCAAACTAAATTTCACCATCCACATATTCTTGTTTTTGTTCCAATTAGCAAATGTTAAGTTCATCTTTTATTCAACAGGTTTACAAAATTCCTAATATTCCAACTCTTCAGTCTTTTACAAAAATGTCAGGTCGTAATCACTAGAAAACAGAGTATAAGGCCCATCCCACATGGCAGTTTTGAACCTCGCTTTCAAACTCACTTCTTAATCCATCCCGGGGTTTCCGATTGTTCCCGGTTAATTCTTCTTACCGTGGGTGTGTTCCATTTGCTGCATTGAATGGTAAGAAAGGCCTTTCTCTCCCTGGCTTCGCTGTTGTTGAGGGTGAGGCCAGCCCTTCCATTCCACTGCAGATATTATATTAGTGGCATTTTTTATTTAGGAAAAGAAAAAAAAAAGCTTTATTCCACATGAACTTTTGTTACAAATCAGTTGATTGGGGTCAGTCAATGGCAGAACTCTGAAAGGGTGTGGATTATCTGGTTAGCCCTTTGTGTGGCAAAAGGCTTAGATGATGCTCCGTGCCTGGCTCATTCTTCATCCTATAAAGAAATGGCTTTCTGAAGGACCAGCACCTGACCGAGCCCTGCCTTTTTTCATGGTAATGTTTTCACCTGAGTTGCTCCTTAGAGCGCTAAGACTTGGTTAACTAATACTTATTTAACCTTGGAACAATGTTCATCGTAATCCGATTGGTAAATAGTCATTTTATTTCAGCCTTTTCTGTGTCTCATCAGGACCAGCAAATCTCTGTAGAGAATGCTGAGAGAGCAACTCCCTGCCCCCTAAATAGGTTATTGTTGCTTTTCTCTCTCTCTTTCTTCCATGGGGTATGTTTGGGCACTGTGGACTTTAAGCCAGTGGCCACACATTAGCAAGATAGAGTTCCCCTTTGGGTCAAACCTACCTCTTGTAAAGCTGCCCTCCATCACATGCCGCTGGCGGTTCCTACTCTCCAAATGTTGGCCCAGTGTGGCTCCCTACGTTAGTAAGTACATCCACAACTGTTTTCCATGAGAACACTTCCAGTTGCACATCACCACTAATTAATACATAAGACAATCCAGCACTATTTAATTATTTGGTAATGTTTTTCAATGTTTTCTTAAAGATGATGCTTTACAAGTCAAGGCCTGAGCTGGCCTGGGTCGTGACCTCACCACAGTGCTTGCAGTCTTGTTAAACAAGAAGGCAGGCAAAACATAAATTAGCGTCTCCATTATAAGTTAGCCCACACTTCCCAGTCTTTCAACACTGAAGACATGGAAGTCGCTGTAGGAGAGAGTTCCTTGAGGAAGATGGTGGTGGATGGAAAACAGTCCGACCTTCTGTAGTGAGTAAGGGGCTTCTGCAGAGCTGCTCTTCCGGGGAGGCCACTGCTTCCTTCCGAGAAGAGACATGAGGATGCTCGGATCCCAAGGGCAGGAAGAGCAGCTACCTTTCCTGAGTTGTGATGAGCCGAAAGACCAGGACAGGAGCATCGCCAAGCTCAAGGGTGAAAGCCAGCCTTGGCATATAGCAAGCCACTATCAAAACAGGAATGATTGTAATAAGAACTGCCCCAGCATTGGTATCTGTTAGCTCTAGGGACCATGTTCCAAAGTTAGCCTTAGAACTATTGTTTATTTGTTTTTTGTTTTGTTTTGTTTTTTGTTTTGTTTTTTTTTTTTTAGTATAAAGGTTTTTTTTTTTTTTTTTTTTAGTATAAAAGCCTCTTTTTGTTATAGTAGAAATACTGTGTGTGTGTGAGAGAGAGAGAAAGAGGAGAGAGAATTACCTTAGCACCCAGCTTTTACTTTTGCCTTTGGACTTATGCTCCCTCTGTCTTAGAGGCCTCTCCATCTTCCATACCAGCTTACCCATTTCGTAAGACTTGGCCTATAGGCCGGGCAGTGATGGCGCACCCTTTTAGTCCCAGCACTCAGGAAGAAGAGGCGGGTGGATCTCTGTGAGTTTGAGGCCAGCCTGGTGTCCAGACTGAGTTCTAGGCCAGCCAAAGCTACAGAGAGAGACTCTGTCTCAAAAATCCAAAAAGGAAAAAGAAAGAAGGAAGGAAGGAATAAAGATAGAAAAGAAAAGGAAAAGATGCGGCCTGTGGATTGCTCCCTGCAAAGAACGCAGTTTCCTCTGCCAGGCTCCTCCCCTGGGTGTAGTGGTGCCTTTGCCTCCTTCCTGCCCAGCACAGTCTTCAGGTTTGCTGTTGTCCTCTTTATTTTTCTACTTCTCCATTCAAGGTCATTCCACAGTCATTCAGGAGCTTGGCAAATGTCTGTTGATCAGCATTTGATTTCTTTCTCTCTCTCTCTCTCTCTCTCTCTCTCTCTCTCTCTCTTTTGGTTATTTTTTTTCTAGTTGATTTATTAAATAGCAATAATGATTAGTCTTTAATCTTTGCGTATTCATCAGTAAAACCAAGGAGCTCTTAGTGTCACGAGGGTTTCTGCTTGTGTGTGTGTGTGTGTGTGTGTTGTGGGGGTTATGTGTACAGATGTGCATATACTAGAACTTGAACCTCGTCTCTATGCATGCTAGGCAAGTGCTCTCCTAGTGAGCTACAGCCCCACCTCCTCGTTGAGGTGGTGTATTGTTGTTCTTGGCACACAATACACAAAAACAGTGAGTGAGACTGAGGAAAGCTCCCTTGCTTTGCTGACAATTAGTGATACAATGTGTACAAAACCAAGCTGAAGGGGTTGAAGGGTTTACACAAGGTCTTACTATGAAGCCCTGGCTAGCCTGGAATTCATTATGAAGACCAATCTGGCAGAGGCAAGCAGATTCCTGTACATTTGAGGCCAGCTAGTTTGTATAGTGAGTTCAAGGCCAGCCACAGCTGCATAATGAGACCTCATCTAAAACAAACAGACCTACTTCCTATCACAGGAAAGAACTGTAGTGTACATCTCAGTGTCTCTGGCTTTGGTTTGGTGTTCCAAATCTACTGGTCCCTTGTCAAGTAGGATGGGGGATCATTTTTGCTGCTTCCGAGTTACATCATCTACGCCTTGTTTATCGTTTTATTTGGAAAATCCTGGTTTGTGTGTGTGTTGCCTGCTTATTACCATACATAAATAAGTGGACTCTGCTAGTTTCAGTCAAGCCTCCTCCTGTCTCCTCATTAGTGGTTTTCTGTGTGCTGTAACACATCTGTCTCAATAACCAGGGCCGCAAGCTTCTCATCATAGGGACCACCAGCCGCAAAGATGTCCTGCAGGAAATGGAGATGCTTCACGCCTTCAGCACCACCATCCACGTGCCCAACATTGCCACGGGAGAGCAGCTGCTGGAAGCTCTGGAGGTAAAGATGAGTCAACTGCAAATCAGAGAGGAGTTGAGGCCTGAGATAATTTCAGAAGGGTCCCTGGCCAAAGCAACTGCATTTAGTAGTACATTTGGGACCCCGGGATGTTTCCTCCAAAGTTTTTCCAGAAGCTAGATGAAGAAGAAGACACGAAGAGCAGATAAGCTTCTAGTTCCTGGTACGGGCAGCGCACATGCTGCAGGGCCACTCACTCTCTTCCCAGCATGCACTGGAACTCCTAGATGACGGCAGGGGCTCACTGGGATCCACACAATGTGGGCATATTCAATTTCTTCACAGTGGCTGGCAGCACATTTCTTTGCATTTAATAAACTAGAACAATGATAAAGCCTTTGGAACTGAGAGAGAGAGAGAGAGAGAGAGAGAGAGAGAGAGAGAGAGAGAGAGAGAGAGAGAG